>NW_027139612.1:4699000-5020000 GCF_035084215.1 Heptranchias perlo | reverse complement strand
AGTCACTTGTTCTGTTGTATTGGTTGAATGATGGAATGTGTTAAGTCTCTGCTCTTTCGGTATTGAGGCGCTGCATTATATCTGTCATGAATTTGTCTATCCAACCCTGGCATTGTTACAGGATTATTCCCTGTACTGAATGTATTGGGCTAAGAGTTGGTATCAGACCATCAGGAGATGATAACAGTTTCTTGTTGTGGAACTAACCTGTCCTGGAATATGTTTTCATCAATGTGTTTTCAGTGATTGATAATGAGACAGCTCACGGTCTCAGTGTTACAAGGAGGCAGCGGAATGTCCTCCCTCCTTAATAACATGCTTCAGTTTAACTGGGATTTCAATGTATTTATTGGTGATCACTGTTATGAAATATTATTTCATTATGTGTGTATCTGACGCCGCTTCAGATGTCTGGTTACTGAACTGAGTTTTCTGCTGACTCTTTCACATCTCCTTCTCTGCTTCACTGTGGAAGAATTCACTGACTGTCACTGGACTTCACTGTAAAATGAAATGTTTTGATGTTTTGTGGTCTCAATTTGCACTGTCCCTGTTGGAATCAGCAGCCCTTCGATATACCTGTAGTTTATAAGTATGATGTTGGCGTTTTGTAAATTGAAGAATCCCGCCATCTATCCCTATACCCTACAATTACTGGAGAAGGAATCTCAATTATTGTGAGATCTGCCTGGGAGAGGGATTCGATTCTGTTCATTCCATGATTTGTGGATGAAGTGAACAGTGTAGGTGAACAGGTGGAGACTTGGATGATCTGTAGAAATATTAAACTATTCCACAGAGGCTTCACTATTTAACAAACTAAGATTGCGAATCGGAGATTGAAACACGGGGCTGGTGAACAGAATGCAGACACAGGATGATAGGATTTAATCGGATATGAAAATGGACTTGAGATAGGGAGTAGAGTGAGTGAAAGAGAGGGCGACTGAGAGGGAAAGCGAGAGGCTGTGGTGTTAATAATTCATCAGAATGAACTGCTGAAAATTCCAGTGCAATTAAACATTGAAAATGTGATTTGAAGGTGTTATTATGATGTGGTCAGATTGGGTGAGTTTTTATTGTGGGACTCGCTCCTCATGTTCATATCCCTGTCAGGTCCGTAGTCTGTTTATGTGAATTTTCCTTGTTTTCCAACTTAACACTAAATACAATTACAATTTGCTAAAAAAAAATATAATCAGAAATGTCTTGATTGTAATGAATTGTTCGGATACAGTACGTTAAAGTTAAGTGAATTCAATAAACAACGAGGTTGATTTAATTAATACTTTTTAATTTAATTTCAAATGAATTACAAAGTAAATTTATTGTACACATTTTATAACTACACAGTTTCCCTGACACCAATAACCACAGAAATGAACTGTTGAATGTATTAGATGGATTGTGTTCGTGGGACCCATAGATTAGATTTCCTCTCACACTCTGCTGCAGTCTCTCCCTGTGAATCCCAGCCTCTCCTCCCACTGCATTGAATCCTCTGTCTCCTCATCCGTTGCTTCAGTTTGTCCACTTTCCCAAATCTCCTGCTCCTGACTCCCCTCCAGCTCCTACATGTCCTTTTCCTTGTCCCCCTCCCAATCTCACTCACTGGCTCGGGCTCCAGCTGCCTTTCCCATTTAGTGCCAGCCCCTGTCGGATCAATTATCCCAGAAAAATAAACCAGCTGCACCTTCCCCTGTCCCCTCACATTCCCCACCCTTCCCTCTCTTTCCCCGTCCGTCTGGAACCCAAATCCGGCTTTTATCCGCTGGATTCCCGGTGTGTAAAACCCCTTCTCCCTTCCCCACCGGCACTGCGCCCTCACTCAGCCCTTCCAGTGGATCCAGTGCTCACTTTATTCACTTTCTATATCCATCTCCCAATTCATTATTGATCATTGTGTTCAAAAACATCTCTCTGCCCGAAAGCGCTGCCCAGGTCAATCAATCACTTTCCACGCCTTGATGCAGCAACAAAGCTGGAAATTTCACCCCAGAGCCTCTCAAAATGCTGCTTTGGCTCCAGGTCTGATCAGTAATTTCTCTGATTACTTGTTTCTCTGTTGCAGTTAACTTGGTGGCGATTGTGATCCTGTCCCGAGGAAAGTGCGGTCTCTCCAAATGTATCAGTGTCTACCTGGTGGGAATGGCAGTGACCGATCTCATGGTCGTTATCACTGATCCGATATTCAGCAAAATTAATGTGCTCTATCTCCCATGGTCATTCCTGGATATTACTCTCCTGTGTAGTTTTATTCTCTCTATGACTGAAGCAGCCACAGTAGTTTCCGTCTGGCTCACAGTTGCTTTCACCTTTGATCGATTTGTGGCCATTTGTTGTGAGAAGCTGAAAACGAAATATTGCACGGAGAGAACGGCGGCTGTGGTTCTGGGAACAGTGAGTGTGCTGGGCTGTTCAGAGAGTCTTCCCTGGTACTTTATATATGAACCTAGATTTATAATTGATAATGTTCCCTGGGGTTGTGAGATTAAACCGAGCTTCCTTACTTCCCCCGCATGGGCCGCATTTGAGATGTTGCACCTCATTTTAACCCCTTGTGTCCCGTTCTGTCTGATTTTGCTGCTCAATGTACTGACGGTCAGGCGTATTTTAGTGTCCAGTCGAGTCCGCAGGGGACTCCGGGGCCGCAGCAATGGAGAGAATCAGAGTGATCCAGAGATGGAGAACCGAAAGAAATCCATCATTTTACTCTTCAGTATCTCGGGCAGTTTTATACTGTTGTGGCTGACACAGGTTGTGTTTTCCATTTATGTACGAATATTGGACATTCGGTCTTATTACTCCTTCACTGACCCTGGTTATATCACAGAACAAACAGCGAAGATGCTGCAGCTTCTCAGTTCCTGCACAAACACGTGTATTTATGTCCTGACGCAAACTAAATTCAGAGAGGAGCTGAAGAACGCGGTGAAATACCCATTCAATCTAATTGTTAAATTCGTGAAATCATAGAAAGAGCTGAAGGGTTTCAAGCACGAGAACTAAATCCCATTTCATACTCCATCCCCAACACTTCCCAGGGGATGGAAAGTACATTTTATATTAGCCACACAGAGACATTAAATGATCTGAAATATGCTTCTGATATTATATTTTATTGAAATTCTGATCTATTGAGGCAGGATTTATTCTGCAGGCAACACGTGCATTTTTGTGCAAAATGATGGCACAAGTATCTCAGCTGGACTTCATCTAAATGGCCGTACATCAAAATTTGCAAAGTTGGGAGTCAAAGGAGCTGCTGTGGGACTGATCAGAATGGGTGCATTCCAAATAAATGGAGAGGGGGTGAGAGAGGGTGAGAGAAAGGGAGATAGAGGGAGGGAGAGAGTGAGCGAGAGAGAGAAAGCCACAATGATTCACGAAGAGGGAAAGGGTGAGAGACTGAGACAGGGAGCGATAAAGAGAGGGAAAGAGAGAGGGGGAGATAGAGTGACAGAGAAAAGGGAGAAAAACACAGACATAGAGAGTGAGAGCGAGAAAGAGAAAGAGGGGCAGAGAGCGACACAGGGAGCGGGTGAGAGAGAGATAGAGAGAGAAATAGAGAAAAAGAGAGAGGTAGTGGGACAAAGGCAGAGAGAAAGAGAGAAAGATGGACAGAGAGACAGAGGAATAGAGAGAGAGAGAGAGAGAGACAGAAGGAGAGAAAGATGGAGAGAGGAGGGAACACAGAGAAAAAACAAAGGGACAAAAGAAATATCATGATTAAATAGCGCAGAAAATTAAAACAGGTTCACATAAAAGGGATAGGGTGTGAGTGGGAGAGAGATAGAAACAAAGAGAGGTAGAGACAGAGTTACACAGAGAATGAGATAAATAATGAGAGTTTGTAAGACAGGAGAGAAATAGAAAGAGAGAAAGAAGGAGTAAAAGAAAGCATATATTAATATATATACATATATATATATATATATATATAATGAGAGCGAGCAAACAGACATGGATGGAACGAGAGAGAGAGACTGACAAAGAAGTGCAAAGTGATGGGAGTAGAAGTGGAAATAACAAGATAGAAAAACAGACAGAAAATAAATAGGGACAAACGACATAAACAGAGAATAGACACAATGAAAGTTGGACAAACATATAAAGTGACAGCAGGGTAGGGGCAGGAGTGAGACTGGAACACAGAAAACATTAAATAACCAAACAAACTGTGTAATCAGCCTGGAGTGTGTGAGAGTGCTGACCAGCAGAACAGCAGCAGATGAAGCAGGTTAGACAGTTCATGTTTGTTCTGGGGTAACACTCTTCTGCATTTAATTTTGACATTTCTCAAGGTGATGCCTGGAGGCTGCACAATAAAGTCACTCAGCCTTGTGTCCCTGACCCTGACCATTACTTACTGCAGGGGTTTCCCAGCTGCTCTATGTCGTAAACATTCATCTATTGAACGAAAGCCTGAGACGAAATCGACTTCAGCATGTCTGAAGGAAAAGGACTGTTCAAAGGTGGAAGGGCTGTTTAAAGGATTGTTAATAACACATTGTAAATGATCACACAGCAGAGGATAGATCACCGTAGCAAAAAGAACGATTCCAGGAGGGCTAGAGGTAGTTGAACAATCTGCCGACTTAACTAGGTTACGTTGTGGACAATGAGAGAAAACAAGTGAAGTGTCAATCTATCGTGGGTTGTATTTGTAGGAAACTATCGTTGAGAAGCCATCGTCCCAGAGGTGTGATCCGGTGTTAAAAATCTCTTTAAAAGCTGTGCAGAAGTTGAGTGTGGAGAGACACAGATCCACCACGACTGCTCCAAACTCACCTTTCACTTCCTGGCAGCACCACCTCACCTGGAATCTTAATGACTGCTCGCTACCTCCCAGCTTGATGCCTCGATGCTGGTTTACAGATTGCCTATGAAGCCGATGACCTGGATACAAGAGAAAGCCACGCTACACTGCAACATCATCCATCAAAATACCTGGAATTTTCCCGCATGCTTCAACCAACCATGAGGATATAACTTCCTGTATGGCTTATTCCAAGATAGACATTTGATTTCCAAACGGTTTTGCATTTTCGGAATTCAGAATGTGTTGTTTTATTGTGGTTAAAGCAATTCTAAATCGGGCATAAACCCAAAGTGTTTTTTAAATTCAAATGTCAATTTTTATAGTGTATTAATAATAATTGTTTTCTTTATGAAGCCCTGGTCTGTGCTTGAAATTTCTTTAGGAAAAAAGAGCACATTAAGTTTTTTATCAAATTAAACATTGTGGAGACAAAAGTCATTGCCCCAAATTAAAGTGTAAAATCACTTTGCACCTTTTTGATCCTCCATCTGTACCATGTGTAACTTTCCCAGTGAGTTGCTGGATTCTCTGATAAATCACAATGTACTCTTAACCCGTCTGCTGTGTTATTAAAGTGGACAGGGTCCCGCTGCACTCTCCTGCTCTGTTAATGTTACAAATGCTGTTATTGTTTCAGATTAAAGAAAAATATGAATAATGGAGAAATAAACAAAATCCCAGATTAGAACCACATTCAGATTGAGTCCAATTTTATTCTGATTTATTTAATAGAAGCTAGAATTGCATTCGCTACACAAAACGGTTAATTGGACCTTTCCTCCGAATGTCTGGTCTTTCCTTCTCGGTAACCATTACGTCAGAATAATCAAATGTTAGTCAATTTATTTTTGCAGAAGTTCACATTTTGGTGTTTAATCCCTCACTGCACCTCCATATTCCTGTTAAACATCAGCTAGTGCCAGTCTCGCTCAATGTGTATCTATAACTATAGTGCAACAGTAATTTAACAGGACCAGCAAATGAACTCTTTCCGTCTCTCTCACCATAAAAAGCTCTACCTTGCCCCTCAGTAAGATGGATGCCTTATTGGTGGTCACTTTGTTTCAAGATCAGGGCGGCAATTTCGTTCAACTTTCATGGCGGTCAATTTGTTTGACATTGCCCCCATGCCCGCCGGTAAGTTGGCTGCCTTGCCCCGCAATAAGATGGCCGCCTTGCAACTCGGTAAGATATCCAGCTTGCCGCTCTATAAGATTACTGCCTTACTGGCTGCCATTTTGTTTCAGGTTTATGGCGTTGAAGTTGTTGTTCATAGTTTCATATTTTCATAGCAGGTACGGCACAAGAGGCGGCCAATCAGCCCACTGTGCCTTTGCCAGCTCTTTGAAAGGGCTATCTAATTAATCCTTTTATTAATCCACATTTGTCCAAGTGGGTATTAATTTTGTCCCTGTTTACTTTTTTCTAAAAGCTTCCCCACCACCGAGGTTAAACTGACTGGCCTGTAGTTGATGGGTTTATCCTGACACCCTTTTTTGAACAAGGGTGTAACATTTGCAATTCTCCAGTCGTCTTGCACCATTTCCGTATCTAAGGATGATTGGAAGATTATGGCCATTACCTAAGCAATTTCCACCCTTAGTTCCCTCAGCAACCTGGGATGCATCCCATCTGGACTGGATGACTTATCTACCTTAAGCACACCCAGCCTTTTTAGTACCTCCTTTTAATCAATTTTTAGCCCTTCCATTAACTCAACTACCTCCCCTTTTACTGTGATTTTTGCAGCAACTTCTTCCTTGTTAAAGACAGATGCAAAGTACTCATTTAGTGCCTTAGCCATGCCCTCTGCAGCCATGCGTAAATCTCCTTTTTAGTGCCTAATCGGACCCACCCCTCTTCTTGCTTTCCATTTTTAATTATATGCCTGTCGAAGACTTTTGGATTCCCTTTTTGTTCGCCTATTCTCATAGTCTCTCTTTGCCCCTCTTATTTCCCTTTTCACTTCTCCTCTGAGCTTTCTATATTCAGCCTGGTTCTCACTTGTATTATCAACCTGATATCTGTCATACGCCCCCTTTCTCTGCTTCATCTTACTCTCTGTCTCTTTCGTCATCCAGGGAGATCGACCTTTGGTTGACCTACCTTTCCCACTCGTGAAAATGTACCAAGACCGTACCCGAACCATTTCTTTTTTAAAGGCCACCCATTATTCGATTACAGTTTTGCCTGCCAATCTTTGATTCCAATTAACCCGGGCCAGATCCGATCTCAACCCACTGAAATTGTCACTCCTGCAATTAAGTATTAGATTGCTCCCTGTCCTTGTCCATAACTAATCGAAAACTCATGATACTATGAACATTGTTCCCTAAATATTCCCCCATTGAAACTTGCTCTGCTTGACCCACCTCATTCCCCAGAACAGCGGAACGGGAAGCCTTAGTAATCAGGAATGATGCTGAGAAGAGGCTGAGCTTGCGGAAAAATCACCGCGCGCTCAGGTTCTACGCTGGCCGAGCAGATGCAGGACGCCCCGTCCAGCTGGACCATCCCCCACCACCTGTCCCAGGTGGAGAAGTCCCTGAGGAGGAAACCCTTTGACCACAAAGCCCTCAGACAGTGGTCGGCACGAAACGTTCTGGGTGACCTGCAGGGAAAGGAGGGCGTGGCTCCGATCGGGCAGTTCCTTGACCAGACGGCCGATGCCATTTGGCAGAACGTCTCCTCGCCGGAACTGACGAACAGGCACCGGGATGTGGCCTGGATGGTGGTGAGAAAGTCCCTTCCAGTGCAGTCCTTACAACATGCACGGAATATCAGCACCACTGCGCGCTGCCCTCGAGGCTGCAGCATTGCAAGACCATCATCTACCTCCTGATGGACTGTCCCTTCACGCGGGAAGTGTGGTGAGAGATGCATTGGTATCTGTCCCGGTTCATTCCCACATCTCAGTAACACAGGACGCTGTGCTCCACGCGCTCTTCCCAAGGACACACACCGAGACAGATATCAACTGCTGATGGAAGACCATCAACTCGGTGAAGGAGGCCCTTTGGTCCGCCTGAAACCTGTTGACCTTCCATCTAAAGGAGTTGTCCACGACCGAGTGTTGCTGCCCTGCACACTCCAAGGTCCAGGAGTACGTGCTGCGGGACGCGAGGTGCAGCCTGCACAAAGGCTCTATGGGGAAAGGGAACCGTGTAAGGCCATCCCACCTTGTATTGGTCACCATGTATTGTGAAATATGTACTGTGATTGAATTGTAATATTGGGATCATATTGTGTACGATCTGTTTTGTATTAGTTTGAATCTTATTGCTTTGAAATTGTGATATGTAATTTGAAATCTGTGGATTCTTACATTTTATGAAACAAGGTATATTTTGTGAAAAAATAGTGTGCAGAAACTTTCGAGGAAGTTAGAAATCAAACCTATAATCTTCTGACCTGTAGTTAGACACGTTACCCATTGCTGCACTGGCCCAGGTAGTGGAGAGTAAGGAGCAGCTCACACTCCCACATACCTGTGGTATGAGCAGGTACCGAGTCAGTCTCGGTCATGCCCACGTAACTCCACGAGTCCGGCAGTGTCAAAAGGCGCACAGTGAACAGTTCCCAAAGAGAGTAATCCTTGCTGCTTCCCTTCGATCGCTCAGCTGGGAGTGCAGGGGACTGTGGTCGAAAACAAAACAAAGTCATCCTTAGGTTGCTGGTTTAATTCTAGCTTGAAGAAGAGAGTGTGCTTTTGGAGTAAGCAGCAATTAGGTCAAGGCCGCTTTCTTAGATTTACAGGCAGCCGACAGCTTAACATGTTGGTGCTGAGGCACAGGACACCTCTTTTCCTTTCTCAAACCTGAAAGCTTTCTGTGTCTGCCCGAACACGACAGTTTTGCTCGAGCATTTACCTCTGTCACCAGCAGGGAGTGCCTTTGAGTAACAACACGTCAAACCTCACTCACTTTCAGGCAAAAAAGCCTTCTCTCAGTCAGTCAGTCAAACAGACAGACAGGGCTCTCGCTGCTCCTCGAAGCTCGTGGCGGGGGTCGGGGTGCTGTTGCTTTCCGGTGACCACATCTGCCTTCAGCAGGCTCAGGGCTCTTCTCAGCATCATTCTCGATTACTGTGCCTTCCCGTTCTGCAGTTGCTCACTTGCGAATACTCGATACCGCGGATTGGAGCAAAGTATTGAATATATTCAGGGAGTTGGCAATTCGTGGCGCTGCCTGGAGGCGAGTGTTAAGCGACCATTGTGAAGGGCAATTTTACCACCGCAACTGGGGAATTAGCTCAAATGGTAGATCGCTTGCTTAGCATGCAAGAAGTAGCGGAATCGATGCCCGCATTCTCCACTCACATTTTTACCTTGGGGAAATGTCCCGAAACAAAAATGGTGTCAGTTTTCAGCAAATCCAGAACCCACGTGAATCCGAAGCTTCGACAGAGAGGTCAAGGGGCAGTAAATCTTTTGGTGTGCTGCACTAAGCAAAAGTTTTTGATTTTGGTGTTTAGCAAAGATGGAAAGATGAAGTGAGACATGGAAAAAAGCTTCACAGGTCCTGATATCCGTTCTGTCGATTGAACTCAGGATTTACAAAGTTAATAAAACTAATGCACTCCCTGCTGTGTTCAGGACGCACTTATGATGGAGACTGCCAGGCAGCACTGCCAATTAGGACAGTTTGCAAGCTATCTGTAGTCATAAAGTAATGGGCAGTTTGAAAAAACAATCCAATCAGGTCGGAGTTGACCAGACGATCTTCTGATTTGTCATTAGAAACGTTCTCCACTGCTCCATTGGCCTAGGTTATGCAAAGCAAGTAACAGCTCACACTCCCACAGCGCTGCGGTATGAGTAGGGACCGAGTCAGTCTCGGTCATGCACCCGTGACTCCACGGGTCAGGGTTTGCCAAAAGGCGCACGATGCACAATCACCAAAAAGAGAGCTATTTGCTGCTTCCCCTCGATAACTCAACTGGTGGGAGCTCAGAATAATAGTTAATTAAACTCAAAGCAAAGTCATCCTTAAATCACTGTTTCAATTCCGGTTTGAAGGAACGTGTCTGCTTTTGGATTATGCAGCAATTAGCTCAAGGCCGCTCTTTTAACTTTCCAGGCAGCCGACAGTTCAACATGTCGCCACCTCTTTTCCTTTCTCAAAACTTTGAGCTTTCTGTGTCTGCCCGAACACCGCAGTTTTGCTCGAGCACTTGCCTCTGCTCACCAGCAGGGAGTGCCTTTGAGTAACAACACGTCAAACCGCACTCACTTTCAGGCAAAAACTCTTCTGTCACTCAGTCAGACAGACAGGGCTCTCACTGCTCCCTCAAGCTCGGGGTGGCTGTTCGTTTCCGGTGACCTCGTCTACCTTCCACAGGCTCGGGCTCTTCTCAGCATCATTCACCATTACTGGGGCTTCCCGTTCTCCTGATGCTCACTTGCTGATGCTCGATCCTCCGATTGGAGTAAAGTATTGATTGTATTCAGGGAGGGGGCCAACCCAAGGCAAGATTTCTCTGCTGGTCGTGGAGCTGCTTGGAGGCGAGTGCGAAGCAGCTACTGTGAAGGGCAATTTACAAGAAACAACCTCAAATATGGAATAAAGAGGGAGTAGCAACAAGGACACAGAATTGTCTGAGGGACAGGAAACAGAGGGCAGTGATGAACGGTTGTTTTTCGGACTGGAGAGAGGTGTAGAATGGTGTTCCCCAGGGGTCGGTGCTGGGACCATTGCTTATCTTGATATATATTAATAACTTGGACTTGGGTGTATGGGGCACAATTTCAAAATTTGCAGATGACACAAAACTTGGAAGGGTAATGAACAGTGAGGATAGTGATAGAATTCAAGAGGACATAGACAGGCTGGTGGCATGGGAGGGCACATAGCAAATCTAATTTAACACAGACAAATGTGAAGTGATGCATTTCGGTAGGATTAACGAGGAGAGGCAATGTAAAGTAGAGGGCACAATTCTTTAAAGGCTACATTATCAGAGGGATTTGGGATGTCCGCACAAATCATTGAAGGTGCCAGTGCAAGTTGAGAAAGCGGTTAAAAAAGCATACAGGATCCTGGGCTTTATAAATAGAGGCATAGAGTACAAAAGTATGGAAGTCATGATGAACCTTTATAAAATACTGGTTCGGCCACAACTGGAGTATTGTGTCCACTTCTGGGCACCGCACTTTAGGAAAGATGTCAAGGCTTTAGAGAGGGTGCAGAAGAGATTTACTAGAATGATTCCATGGATGAGGGACTTCAGTTCCGTGCATAGACTGTAGAAGCTGGGGTTGTTCTCCTTCGAACAGAGACGGTTGCGAGCAGATTTGATCGAGGTTTTCAAAATCATGAAGGGTCGAGATATAGTAGATAGAGAGAAACGCTTCCCGTTGGCGGAAGGGTCAAGGACCAGAGGACATCGATTAAAGTTGATTGGCAAAAGAACCAAAGGTGACATGAGGACAAACCTTATTGCACAGAGAGTGGTTCGGATCTGGAATGCACTGCCCGAGGGGGTGGTTCAATCATGGAAAGGAAAACATTTTCAGGGCTACGGGGATGGGGCGGGGAAGTGGGACTCGCAGGATTGCTCTTGCATAGAGCCGGTGCGCACTCGATGCTTCGAATGGCCTCCTTCCGCTCTGTAAACTTTTAATGATTCTGGTCGAGAGATCGCTGAGCATGCGCGAGAATGCAGGGTCGATTCTTCCACCTGAGAGAGCTGTCCACGACCGAGTATTGCCGACCGGCACACTCCAAGGTGCAGGAGAACATGCTGCGGGACTCACTGAAGCGAGGTGCGGCGTTGCAAAGGCTCGATGGGGAAAGGCTACTGTGTAAGGCTGTCCCACGTGGTATTGTATAGAATGTTTTAAAAAATATGTACCTTGGTTAAATTGTAATATCGGGATCGTACGATGTACGATCTGAAATTCATTGCTTTGAAATTGTGATATTTAATTTGATCTCTGTGTATTCTTAAATTTGATGAAATAAAGTATATTTTGTGAGAAAGTAAAAGTTTGCAGCTACCTTTGAGCCATGTAGCATTCGAACCTACTAATCTTCTGATGTATAATACCAGAACAGGGTCGACGACGGTCCACTGGCACACGTTGTGAAAAGCAAGTTGCAGCATGCACTCCGACAGAGCTGTTGTATGAGCAGGTATCGAATCAGTTTCGGTCAGGCCCACGCGACTGCACGATTCGGCGACTTTAAAACAGTGAACAATCACCACACAGAAGGATCTTTGCTGCTTCCCTTCGATCGCTCAGCTGGTTGAACAGAGGACTAGAGTGGAAAACAAAGCAGAGTCACCCTCAGGTTGCTGGTTTAATTCCGTCTCGAAGTAGCGAATGTGATTTTGGAAAAAGAAGCAGTTAGATCAAGGCCGCTTACTGTAGGTTCCCGTTCTGCTGTTGCTCACTTGCTGACGCTCGATACCGCCGATTGGAGCAAAGTATTGAATGTCTTCAGGGAGGGGGAAATTCGTGCCGCTGCTTGGAGGCGAGTGTGAAGCGACCATTGTGAAGGGCAATTTCACCACCACAACTGGGGAATTAGCACAAATGGTAGAGCGCTCGCTTAGCATGTAAGAGGTAGCGGGATCGATGCCCGCATTCTCCACTCACTTTTTTTACCTTGGGTAATGGTCCTGAAACAAAAATGGTGTCAGTTGTCCCACGTAAATCCTCAGCTTCGATGCAGAGAGCTCAAGGGGAAGCAAATCTTTTGGTGTACTGCAATAAGCAAAAGTTCTTGATTTTGGTGTTTAGTAAAGATGGAAAGAAGAGGTGAGACATGGAAAAAATCTTCACGGGTCCTGATATCTTTTCTGTGGATTGAACTCAGGTTTTAGAAAGTTAATAAAACTAATGCACTCCCTGCTGTGTTAAGAACGCACTTACGGTGGAGACTGCCAGGCAGCACTGCCAATTAGGACAGTTTGCAAGCTATCTAAAGTCATAAAGTAATGGGCAGTTTGCAGAACAATCCAGCCAGGTAGGAATTAACCAGGCAATCTTCTGATTTGTTATTAGACACGTTATCCACTGCTCCACTGGCCCAGGGTATGCAGAGTAAGTAGCAGCTCACACTCCCACAGCGCTGCGGTATGAGCAGGTACCGAGTCAGTCTCGGTCATGCACCCGTGAATTTGATTTTGCAATAAGCAGCAGTTAGATCAAGGCCGCTCACTGTGGCTTCCCGTTCTGCTGTTGCTCACTTGCTGATACTCGATACCACCGATTGGAGCAAAGTATTGAAAAAATTCAGGGACGGGACCAACCCAAGGCAAGATTTCTCCACTGGTCGTGGAGCTGGGTGGAGGCGAGTGTGAAGCAGATACTGGAAGGGTCAATGTATGAGTATTAAACAGGGAATGCGCCCAAATGGTAGCGTGCTCACTTAGCGGGATCGATACCTGTATTCTTCATTCACCTTGGATCAATTGTCCAGAAACAGAAATGGCTTCAGTTTTCAGCGCGCCCATCACCCACTTAATTCCAAAAGTTCACCATGTGCTACGGTACAGAGAGGTCAAGGGGCAGCACATCTTTTGGTGTGCGACAATAAGCAGAAATTCTTGATTTTGGTGTTGAGCAAAGATGTTTCAAAAAAGCTTTAGACTCCATGATGCCTTTGCTGAGGATCGAACTCAGAACCTTCCGGTTATCAGACTGACGCGCTGCCCTGCTGCGCTAAAAAGACACTTGGCATATAATTAAGCAGGCAGCACTAACGAGCAGGACAGTTTGCAGGGTGTCACGTCATAAAGTAAGGGGCAGGCTGCAAAAAGCATCCATCCAGGTCGAAATCGAATCAACAATCTTCGGAACTCTGGTCAGACATGATCTCCACTGCTCTACCGGCCCAGGGCTGTGGGGAGTAAATAGGAGCTCACACTCCCACGGCGCTGCAGTATGAGCAGGTACCGAGTCAGTCTCGGTTATGCCCACGCGATTCCACGAGTCCGGGAGTGTCAAAATGCGCATGGTGAACAATCCCATTTCCTACATCCCTTCCATCACTTCGGTGGTAAGACAGAGGATTATAAGTGATAAATAAAGCAAAGTAATCCTTCGGTTGCTGGTTCAATTCCAGATCGAAGGAATAAGTCTGCTTTTACAGTCAGCAGCAATTATCTCAAGGTGGCCCTCTGAACTTTACAGGCAGCCGACAGCTTAACATGTTGGCGCTGAGGCCCAGGACACCTCTTTTCCTTCCTCAACCCTTAAAGCTTTCTGTGTCTGCCCGAACACGGCTGTTTCACTCGAGCATTTGTCTCTGCTCTCCAGCAGGGGGCGCCTTTGAGGAGCAACTTCTTAAAATTTCAAAATATACTTTATTTCATAAAATTTAAGGATACCTACAGTTCAGGATAAAAGTCGCAATTTCAATTCAAAACAATACAAAACAGATCGCACACACTATGATCCCATTAATTGAATACAAAACACAGTCCATATTTTCTAATACATTCTGTACAATAAAAGGTGGGGTGGCTTTACACGGTGGCCTTTCCCCATAGACCCTACGCGTAGGCCGCACCTCACTTCAGTGCGTCCCGCAACACATACTCCTGGACCTTGGAATGTGCCAGGTTTCAGGTGGACCAAAGAGCCTCCTTCACCGAGTTAATGGTCCTCCAGCCGCAGGTGATATCTGTCTCAGTGTGCACCCCGGGGAAGAGCCCGTAGAGCAAAGCGTCCTGTGTTACCGAAGTGTTGGGGATGAACTGGAACAGAAACCAAAGCATCTCCCTCCACAACTTCTGCGTGAAGGGGCAGTCTACCTGGAGATGGACGATGATCCAGTCCGTGCTGCAGTGTCGAGGGCAGCTCGCAGTGGTGGAATGACCGCACTGGGAGGGCCTTTCTCACCACCATCCAGGCCACATCCTGGTGCCTGTTGGTCAGTTCTGGTGATGAGACATTGTGCCAAATGGCATCGACCTTCTGGTCGGGGAACTGCCCGATCGGATCCACCCTCTCCTTTTCCTGCAGAATGCCAGAAGGTTCCTCTTTCGACCACCGTCTGACGGCCTTGTGGTCCAATTGGTTCCTCCTCAGGAATTTCTCCACCTGGGACACGTTGGGGGTGGTGGGGGGGGGGATGTTGCGGTCCAGCTGGACGGAACGTCCCGCGTTTGCTCGGCCAGCATGGCCAAACCCAGTTTTCTCAATGTATTGGACAGGTAGAAACTCAGCACGTAGTGACACTTGGTGTTTGTGTACTGGGGCTCTACACACATCCTGAGGCAGACACACACAAACGTCGCAGCATTGGGGACGCTCTTCCCCCCTTTGTCTGGGGGTTTGTACATGATGTCCCTGTGGACAGGTTCCAACTTGCGCCTCCAGACAAAGTGGAAGATAGCTCTGGTGACTGTGGCAAAGGAACTGGGGGGAATGGGCCAGACCTGAGCCACATGAAGTAAAACTGTGAGTACCTCACACTTTATCACCAGGTTCTTGCCAGATACATTTTTGGTTTGAAGCCTGGGGCCCCCCGAACCCGATCCCCAGCACCATCACGTAGCCAGACATGACGGTGAAGGGGACAAAGGATTGGGTCCCCCACCTGCCATGGAACATGGCCTCACCCTTACTACAGTTGACTCTGGCCCTCTGAGGCAAGCTCGAACTGGTCGCAGATGCCCATCAGTCTGTGGACCGACTGATCGGAGCAAAAGACGGTGACGTCATCCTTGTACAGGGAGGCATTAACCTGAGAGCCTACACTGCCTGGGATCGTCATCCCCCTGATACCTGTGTCCTTCTTGATGGAGGTGGCAAATGGCTCGATAAACACATGAACAAGACCGCAGAGAGAGGACAGCCCGGCCTGACTCCAGATATGATTGGTAAACTCTTCGACTCCCGCCCATTGATTAGGATGTCCACATAGAGCAGTCGGATCCAATCGCGGATTCCCTCCCCAAACCCCATTTTGGAAAGCACGTCCATCACGTACGTGTGGGATATTCTGTCGAAGCCTTCTCCTGGTCCAGGCAGATGAGAGAGGTGTTTACCACCCTATCCTGCACGTTGGTGATTGTATCCCTGGGCAGCACAAGGCTATCAGAGATCTTCCTGCCGGGTACAGTACAGGTCTGATCGGGGAGGGTCACCCGCTCCAGAGCAGATTCGAGCCTGTTGGCGATGGCCGTGGACAGAAGCTTGTAGTCGGCATTTAGCAAGGACATTTAGCGCCAATTTCTGATTTCTCCCCTCACCCCCTTCTGCTTTCAGATGAGGGTGGTGATGCCTTTCCTCATGAATTCTGAATGCTGCCTGCCAGAAACAAACCCTGCACACTTCCAGTCCCACAGAGCTGAACACAACCCAGCCAGTAAACCCGAACTCTCTTCAACAAACGGCAGTTGATGCAAGCTCAATTGTTAATTTTAAATCTGATAGTGAAAGATAGTTGTTAACCAAAGGTTTTATGGGATATGGGGCTAAGGCGGGTATATGGAGTTTGGTCACAGATCAACCATTAAAGGCGGAACAGGCTCGAGGGTCTCAAGGGCCTATTCCTGTTCCAATCTTCCTATGTACTTATGTGTCAGTTTTCTGTGTTTGTAAACACTACACTCTATTTCCCTCCGTGTCCAGCACTGTGAGGCCTCCCCCGATGTGTCAGATCACTGGGCAGTAAATTGGGTCGTGTAACACCAGTTCTATCGGCGCGACGCGGCCTCCCAATGTGCCCACATGGTGTCCGGAACCCGCGCACATAAATCGAGCGTGACATGCTCCGTAGGCCACCTTGGAGGTGATGCTCCCACTGACACTATGGGATAACATGTTGAAAGTAGTTGCTTATTAATAGCAGAGAGAAACACTCCAGTGACACAAGTAGGGCCCATGGAGACTGACATTAATTACAGTCACTGAACAAACAGATTCAGTTATCAACTTTAAATCCAACAATGTTTATATCACAACATATATTTAACCAAATATTACACAGATGGAAAACCCAAAGCCCAGTACATTATTTTAATAAATATTTGAAAGAAGAGAATCCATGAGACCCACAGTCTGACAGCACTGATGTGAAGCGAGAGCAGCTTCATTTACAGATTGCAGATTATTTCTGAGTGAAATCCTTTAATTTCAGAGAGTTTCTAACCACTTCTCAAGGGTTGGGTTTAAACTCAGAGATGGGAACTGAACCATTCTACTGGTCAGTTTGGAGACCATTCTGCGAATATTGGTACAATCTCTGGATACCCCGTCAATATTGGCAAGTTTATGGATCCTCTTGTAAATAATGGGGCAGTCTCTGGATCTACCTGTAAATAATAGAATAGTCTTTGGATTCTACTGTAATATTCGCACAGTCCATGGATTTCATTGCAATTATTCATACAGAGTATGAGAAAGGCTCTGGATACTTTAAAATATTGATCCACTTCCGGATTTCCTGACACAATCTGTGGACTGTCTAAATGTGTACACTGCCTGGTAACACTGTAAATATTGAATCAGTCCCACAGACCCCTGTAAATATTGACATAGACTGAGTCCAGCGTGAATGTATACAATCTCTGGTAGCACTTTATATATTGACTCACTCTCACAGGCCCCTGTAAATACTGACATATTTTGGGACTCCCTGAGTGTCCACAGTCCTTGGTATCCCCGTAACTATTGACTCACTCCCACAGACCCATGAAGACACTGATAAAATGCAGGAACTGTCATAATATCTACAGTCCTTGTTACCCCTTTAATTATTGATTCACTCTCAAAGAACCCTGTAAATACTGATACAATCTGGTGACTCCCTGAATGGCTACAGTCCTTGGTACCCCTATAATTATCGACTCATTCTCACAGACCACAGTAAATACTGACACAATCTTGGGACTATCTGAATATCTACATTCCTTGGTACCTCTTTATATATTGACTCACTCTCATAGACCCATGTAAATGCTGACACAATCTGCAAACTGTCTGAATCTCTACAGTCCTTGGTACCCCTATAATTATCGACTCATTCTCACAGACCACAGTAAATACTGACACAATCTGCGGACTATCTGAATATGTACACTCCTTGGTACCTCTTTATATATTGACTCACTCTCATAGACCCATGTAAATGAGGACACAATCTGCAAACTGTCTGAATCTCTACAGTCCTTGGTACCCATTCATATATTGTCTCAATATCACAGTCACCCATAAATACTGTCACATTCTGGGGACTTCCTGAATATCTTCAGTTCTTTCTACCCCAGTAAATATCGACTCACTCTTACAGACTCATCTAAATAATGACACAGTACGGCAATTGTCTGAATATCTACAGTCCTTGATACCTCTTTATATATTGACTCAATCTCGCAGACCCCTCTAAATACTATCACAGTTTGGGGACATCCTGAATATCAACAGTTCTTGGTACCCCTTTATTTATTGACTCACTCTAAAAGAACCTTGTAAATACTGATACAGTATGGGCACTCTCTGAATGCATACAGTCCTTGGTACCCCTATCATTATCGACTGTCTCTCCAAGACCCCTCTAAATAATGGCACAATCTGGGAACTGTCTGAATATCTACAGTCCTTGGTACCCTTTTATACATTGACTCGCTCTCACAGTGCTCCGTAAATGCTGCCACAATCTGGCAACTGTCTTAATAGCTAAAGTCCTTGGTACCCCTTTATATATTGACTCAATCTCGCAGACCCCTGTAAATACTGTCACAGTCTGGGGACTTCCTGAATATCTACAGTCCTTGGTATCCTTTTATTTACTGACTCACTCTCAAAGACCGCTGTAAATACTGACACAATCTCGTTGCTGTCTGAATATCTACAGTCCTTGGTACCCTTTTATATATTGACTCACTCCCACAGACCCCTGTAAATACTGACACAATCTGGGAAACCCTTGAATATCTGCAGTCCTTGGCATAATTTTATATGTTGACTCACTCTCACAGACCCCTGTAAATACTGACGCAATCTGGCAACTGTCTGAATAGATACAGTCCTTGGTATATCTTTATATATTACAGGAAGGACGTAATTGCTCTGAACAGAGTGCAAAGAAGATTTACAAGAATGTTGCCAAGTCTTGAAACTTGCAGCTACGAGAAGAGATTGGATAGGCTGGCGTTGCTTTCCTTGGAGTAGAGGAGGCTGAGGGGAGACTTGATTGAGCTGTACAAAATTATGAGGTGCCGAGATAGAGAAGACAGGAAGTATCTGTTTCCCCTCGCGGAGAGTTCAAGAACTCGAGGACATAGATTTAAGGATTAGAGGGGAAATTAGGAAAAACTTTTTTACCCAGAGGGTGGTGGATGTTTGGAATTTGCTGCCCGAATTGGTGGTAGAGGCAGGGACCCTCAACTCTTTAAAAAAGTACCTGGATCTGCACCTAAAGTGCTGTAAGCTGCAGGGCTACGGACCGGGTGCTGGAAGGTGGGATTAGAATGGGCGCCTGGTTGTTCTTCGAGCCGGCGCGGACACGATGGGCCGAATGGCCACATTCTGTGCTGTAGCTTTTCTATGGTCCTATGGTTCTGTATTGATTCAATCTCGCAGAACCCTGTAAATATTGTCACAGTCTGGGGACTTCCTGAATATCTACAGTCCTTGGTACCACTTTATATATTGACTCACGCTCACAGAACCTTGTAAAGACTGACACAATCTGAGAACTGTCTGAATATCTACAGTCCTTGGCATCCTTTTACATATTGTCTCACTCTCAGAGATCCCTCTGCATACTGACACAGTCTGGGGACTCCCTGAATGTCTACGGTACTTGGCACCCTTTTACATATTGTCTCACTCTCAGACATCCCTCTACATACTGACGCAACCTGTGAGCTGTCTGAATATCTATAGTCCTTGGTACCCCTTTATATATTGACTCACTCTCACACAACCTTGTAAATACTGACACAGTCTGGGGACTCCCTGAATTTCTGCAGTCCTTGGTGCCACTACAAATATTGACTCACTCTCACAGACACCTGTAAATAACAATACAGCGGCTGGGGACTTCCTGAAAGTCTGCAGTCCTTGGTACCCCTGTAATAATCGACCCGCTCTCACAGACCCCTGTAAATGTTGACACAATCTAGGAACTGTCTGAATATCTACAGTCCTTGGCACCCTTCATATATTGACTCACTCTCACAGACCCCTGTAAATAATGACACAATCCGGGGACTTCCTGAATATCGATAGGCCTTGGTAGCCTTTTCTATATTGATCACTCTCACAGACGGCTGTAAATGATGACACCCATCTGGGGAATTCCTGAACATCTACAGTCCTTGGTACCCTTTTATTTATTGATCACTCTCACAGACCCCTGTAAGTACTGACACAAACCCGGGATTTCCGGAATATCTATTTCCTTGGTACCCTTCAACATATTGACTCACTCTCAGAGATCCCTCTTCATATTGACACAATCTGTGAACTATCTGAATATCTACAGTCCTTGGTACCACTTTATATATTGACTCACTCTCACAGACCCCTGTAAGTGCTGTCTCATTATTAGGACTTCCTGAATACCTACAGTCCTTGGTCTCCCTGTAAATATCGACTCACTCTCAAAGACAACTGTAAATAATGAAACAATCTGCGGACTCCCTGAATTTCTAAAATCCTTGGTACCCCTTCATATAGTGACTCACTCCCACAGACCCCTTTAAATCATGATACAAACTAGGGACTGTCAGAAATATCTACAGTCCTTGGTACCCCTTTATTTATTGACTCACTGTCACAGAATCCTGTAAATACTGATACAGTCTCCGGACTTCCTGAATATCTAAAGTTCTTGGTATCCCTGTAATTATCGACTCACTCTCACAGACCTCTGTAAATGTAAATGCTGAATCTGGGAACTGTCTGAATATCTACACTCCTTGGTATCACTTCTTATATTGACTCACTCTTACAGACCCATGTAAATACTGACACAGTCTGGGGACTTCCTGCAAATATACAGTACTTGGTACCCCTTTATATATTCACTCACTCTCACAGACCCCTGTAAATACTGACACAATCTGGGGATTTCCTGAATATATAAAGTCCTTGGTACCCTTTTACATACTAAATCACTCTTAGAGATCCCTCTATATTATGACACAATCTGGAAACTGTCTGGAGATCTACAGTCCTTGGTAACCTTTTATACATTGACTCACTCTCACAGTCCCCTGTAAATACTGTTACAGTCTGGGAACTTCCTGAATATCTGCAGTCCTGATTTCCCTTTTATATGTCGACTCACTCTCACAGACGCCTGTAAATAATGACACAATCTGGGAACTGTCTGAATATATACAGTCCTTGGTATCCCTTTACATATAGGCTCACTCCCACAGACCCCTGTAAATACTGTCACATGAGTAGGCCGTTCAGCCCATCATGACTTTTATACAGGAACAGGAAGAGGCCACAGTGACCCAGTGATTACCGTGACCAAGTGATTCCTCAATGCTGCACAGAGATCCCACAGTGACCCAGTGATCCCACAATGTCCCAGTGATCTCACATTGTCCCAGTGATCCCACAGATTCCCAGTGGACCCACAGTGTCCCACTGTGTCCCAGTGATCCCACAGTGTCCAGGTGATCCCACAGTATCCCACAGTGACCCAGTGATCCCACTGTGCCACAGTGATCCCACAATGACACAGTGATCCCACTGTGCCACAGTGATCCCACAATGACACAGTGATCCCACAGTGTTACACAGTGATTCCACAATGACACAGAGATCCCACAGTGACCCAGTGATCACCATGACCAAGTAATCCCTCAATGCCCCACAGAGATCGCACAGTAACGCAGTGATCCCACAGTGCTCCCGGTGATCCAGCAGTTACCAATACACAGGTCACGTGAGTCCCATTGTGTGCAGCCTGTGGTGAAGGCCTCGGTCAGTCCCCTGTGGAGAGAAAGCTTCTTTTCCAAGGATTCCTCCTCCGCCCAAAATGTCTCTTTCCACATCTTCATGTTACGGCATTTCCACAAAAAATAATCCACTGGAGAGAGAAATAAGGAATGGATTAAAAACAAAGCAAGAGATGAAAAAAGCACAGCGAGAGCCCAGAACTCCCTCACACTCACATTCATTCCGTTCCACAGGCAATCTCTCAGTAAACACCATTGATAAAATCCCCAGTTACAAAGCAGAGAATCTAAAGAGAAGAGAGGAAAGTTGGGAGAGAGAGAGAGAGAGAGAGAGACACTCGTGACAGACTGAAGAGCGCATGTTGTTTCACTCTTTCTCTGATACAAGTTTTCAGGGTTTTCTCTCCTGCTTTCCCACTCACTCATTCCCCCTAAAATGTGCCGGTCTGACTGTCTGTCCTGGTCAATATTTGCTGCAGGGTCCAAACTGCCCCGAGTTCGTTTTCTCTTCTGTTCCTGGAACAGGGAACAAAAAGGTGAACGAACTTTCCCTTTGCTCTTTTCTCTTGTTTTAATTAGCAGTGGATAAAAAGCCTGTAATTTGTGGTCAACGTGCAGTTTGTGGCTTTTTCCAATTAGCCAAAGAGTTCAAATACATTCATGTCATTTAAGAGAACTAAAGCAAAGAACTTAAAACAAATAGACAGCAAGATCCGTCACTCAGTTACAGGGACAATCTCTCAGCAACATTCATTCACAGAGAAACAAAGACCAGTTTACAAAATAGATAAATGTAAAGATTGAGAGGCAATCTTTATAGACATAACAACTTGTATTTATATATAAGAGCAACTACTACAATAACAACTTGTACATATATATTTATATATTTACACATTACCACTACTCCATGGCCCAGATAAGGGTTGTGGGGAAAGAGCTGAGAGTGAAATGGGATCGCCCTTTTAAAGAGCCAGCGCAGGCACGGTGGGCTGAATGGCCTCCTCCTGTATCGTACCTACTATGATACTATGAAAAACAACTTCAAAGTCTGGGACAGGAAACAAAATAGCCGCCTCGACGGCAGCCATCTTACTGAGGGGCAAGCTGGCTATCATACCTGGGGTCAAGGTGGCCATCTTATTGGGGTCAAAGTGACCATGTTAAACAAAATGGCCGCCCTGAACCTGAAACAAAATGGCCGCCAGTAAGGCAGCCATCTGGATGACGGGAAGGGCGGCCATTCCACTGAGGGTCAAGACGGGCATCTTAAACAAAATGGCGGCCATGACGTTTAATCAAAATAGCCGCATTGAACGGGAAGTTCAATGGGCACCATTCAGGGTGAGGTGCAAGGTGGAGCTTGTTATGGTGAGAGGGATGGAGAGGGTTCATTTGCTGTTCCTGTTAAATCCCTGTTGCACTATAGTTAAAGTTACAAACTGAGTGAGAATGGCACAAGTTGGAGATGAACACAATGACAGCGGTGCAGTGAGGGAATGAAGCACCAAAACGCGAACTTCTGCAAAAAAATGGATTAACATTTGGTTATTTGGACGTAATGTTTAAGGAGAAGGAGAGACCAAAAATTCGTAGGAAAGGTCCAATTAGCCATTTTGAGTAGGGAATGTAATTCTAGCTTCTATTAAATAAATCAGAGTAAAATTGGACTCAATCTGAATGTTGTTCTGATCTGGGATTTGGTTAATTTCTCCATTATTCATATTTCTCTTTAATCTGGAACAATAACAGTATTTGTAACTGATAGAATTGGAGAGTGCTGCGGGACCCTGTCCAGTTTAGTAACACAGCAGAATGGTAAGAGTACATTGTGATTTATTACAGAATCCAGCAGCTCACTGGGAAAGTTACACATGGTACAGATGGAGGAGCAAAAAGGTGCAAAGTGATTTTACACTTTAATTTGGGGCAATGACTTTTTATCTCCACAAGGTTTAATTTTATATTTAACTTAATGAGCTCTTTTTCCGAAAGAAACTTCAGGCACAAACCATGGCGTTTTAAAGAAAACAATCATTTATTATTATTAATACACTAAATAAATAATATTACAATTTAAACAACACCTTGGGTTTATGCCCGATTTAGAATTGCTTTAATCACAATAAAACAACACATTCTAAATTCCTAAAATACATAACGTTTGGAAATCAAATGTCCATCTTAGACTAAGCCCATAATAAAAGTTTTATCCTGATGGTTGGCTCAAGCTTGCTGGGAAGATTCCAGGTATTTTGATGGATAAGATTGTAATGTAGCGTGACTTTCTCTTGTATCCAGGTCATCTGCTTCACAGGCAATCTGCAAACCAGCAACGAGTCATCAAGCTGGAAGGTAGCGAGCAGTCAGCAAGATTCCAGGTGAGGTGTTGCTGCCAAGAAGTGAAAGGTGAGGTTGGAGCAGTCGCGGTGGATCTGTGTCTCTCCACACTCAACTTCTGCCCAGCTTTTAAAGAGATTTTTTAACACAGAATCACACATCTGCGGACGGTGGCTGATCAATGATAGATTCCTACAAATACAACCCACGATTGATTGACACTTCACATGTTTTCTCTCAGTGTCCACAACGTAAGCAAATTAATTCGGCAGATTTTCAAACCACCTCCAGCCCTCCTGGAATCGTTCTTGTTGCAATGGTGACCTATCCTCTGCTCTGTGATCTTTTACAATGTGTCATTAACAATCCTTTTTACAGTCCTTCCTCCTTTTAATCGTCCCTTTTCTTCAGACATGCTGAAGCCGATTTAGTCTCAGGCATTCGTTTATCAGATGATTTTTTACTGCACAGAGCAGCTGGGAAACTCCTGCAGTCAGTAATGGTCAGGGTCAGGTACACAAGACTGAGTGACTTTATTGTGCAGCCTCCAGGCATCATCTTTAGAAATGTCAAAATTAAATCCACAAGAGTGTTACCCCAGAACAAACATGAACTGTCTGGCCTGCTTCATCTGCTGCTGTTCTGCTGGTCAGCACTCTCACACACTCCAGGCTGATCACACAGTTTGTTTGGTTATTTAATGCTTTCTGTGTTCTATTCTCACTCCTGTCTGTACCTTCCTGTCACTATATATGTTTGTCCGTCTTTCATTGTGTCTGTTCTCTGTTTATGTCGTTAGTCTCTGTTTATTTTCTGCCTGTTTTTCGATCTTGTTATTTCCACTTCTACTTCCATCACTTTGTAATTCTTTCTCAGTCTCTCTCTCTCGTTCCATCCATGTCTGCTTGCTCTCTCTCATTACAAATATGATTATTTCACTCTTTCTTTATTTATTTTTCTCTCCTTTCTTACAAACTGTCTTGATATCTCTCCTCCCCCGAGTAGCTATGTCTTTCTCCTTCTTTGTTTCTCTCTCTCTCCCTGTCTCTCTCTCTCACACACACTCCCGTTCTTTGACGTGAATCTGTCTGAAATTTTCTGCGCTTTTTTAATCATTATTTTTCATTTGTCCCTGTGTTCTCTCTAAATCTGTCTATCTCTCTCTCTCTCTTCCTTTCTCTCTGTTTCTCTCTCCCGCTGTGTCTCTCTGTCTCTGTCTCTGTCTCCCTCCCCTCTCTCGCTCTCCCTCTCCCTCTCTTCCTTTCCCCTTCTCTCTGTCGCTTTCTCCCTCTTTCGCTAACTCTCTGTCATTCTCGATTTCTCGCTCTCCATCTCCCTCCCGCCCTCACCATCGCTCTCTCCCTTTTCATTGATGGGGACTGCACCCATTCTGATCAGGCCCACAGCAGATACTTTTATGAACAGCTTTTCAAAATTTGCGCGGTGGCCATTTGGTTGAAGTCCAGCCGAGCTCTTTGGAGCCGCCATTTCGAGCAACAATTCATTTGTCGCCTGTGGAGCAAATCCTGTCTCAATGGGTCAGATTATCAATAAAATATAATCTCAGGATCAGATTTCAGATCATTTAATGGCTCTGTGCTGCTAATATAAAATGTACTTTCCATCCCCCGGGAAGTGTAGGGGATGGAGTATTAAATGGGATTTCGTTCTAGTGCTTGAAACCCTTCAGCTCTTTCTATGATTTCAACAATTTAACAATTAGATTGAGTGGGTATTTCACCGCGTTCTTCAGCTCCTCTCTGAATTTAGTCTGGGTCAGGACATAAATACACGTGTTTGTGCAGGAACTGAGAAGCTGCAGCATTGCTGCTGTCTGTTCTGTGAGATAAACAGGGTCAGTGAAGGAGTCAACAAACCGAATGTCTGCAATTCGCAGATAAATGTAAAATACAACCCATGTCAGCCACAACAGTATAAAACTGCCCGATATACTGAAGAGTAAAATGATGGATTTGTTTCGGTTCTCCATCTCTGGATCACTCTGATTCTCTCCATTGCTGCGGCCCCGGAGTCCCCTGCGGACTCGACTGGACATTAAAATACGCCTGACCGTCAGAACATTGAGCAGAAAAATCAGACAGAACGGGACACAAGGGGTTAAAATGAGGTGCACCATGTCAAATGCGGCCCATGCGGGGGAAGTACGGAAGCTAGGTTTACCCACACAAAACCAGGGAACATTATCAAATATAAATCCAGGTTCATTTGTAAAGTACCAGGGGAGAGTCACCAAACAGCCCAGCACACTCACTGTTCCCAGAACCACAGCCGCCGTTCTCTTGGTGCAATATTTAGTTTTCAGCTTCTCACAACAAATGGCCACAAATCGATCAAAGGTGAAAGCGACCGTGAACCAGACAGAAACATTCGCGGTTGCAAAACTGAAGAACATAATAAAACTATACACGGGAGTAATGTCCAGGAATGACAATGAGAGATACATCACAGGAATCTCTCTCAATATCGGACCCGCTATAACGACCAGGAGATCGGCCACTGCCATTCCCACCAGGTAGACACTGATACATTTGGAGAGACCGCACTTTCCTCTGGACAGGATCACAATCGCCACCAAGTTAACTGGAAGAGAGAGAAAAGGAAGCAGAGAAATTACTGATCAGACCTGGAGCCAAAGCAGCAGTTTGAGAGGATCTGGGGTCAAATTTCCAGCTTCGTTGTTGCATCGAAGGGTGGAAAGTGATTGACTGACCTGGGCAGCGCTTTCGGGCAGAGAGATGTTTTTAAACACAATGCCCAATAATGAATTGGGAGATGGATACAGAAAGTGAATAAAATGAGACAACGGATCCACTGGAAGGGCTGAGTGAGGGCGCAGTGCCGGTGGGGAAGGGAGAAGGCGTTTTACACAATGGGAATACAGCGGATTAAAGCAGGAGTTAGGTTGCAGGCGGACAGGGAAAGAGAGGGAAGGGTCGGTATGTGAGGGGACAGGGCGAGGTGCAGCTGGTTTGTTGCTCTGGGTTAAATGAGCCGACAGGGGCTGGCACTAAACGGGAAAGGCAGCTGGAGACCGAGCCAGTGAGTGAGATTGGGAGGGAGCCAAATAAAAGGACGTCTCGGAGCTGGAGGGGAGTCAGGAGCAGAAGATTTGGGAAAGTGGACAAACTGAAGGAACGGATGAGGAGAGAGAGGATTCAATGCAATGGGAGGAGAGGCTGGGATTCACAGGGAGAGACTGCAGCAGAGTGTGAGAGGAAATCTAATCTATGGGTCCCACTAACACAATCCAACTAATACATTCAACAGTTCATTTCTGTGGTTATTGGTGTCAGCGAACCTGTGTTGGTTTTAAAATATGTTCAATAAATTTACTTTGTGCATTCAATTAAAATTAAATTGATATGTATTAATTAAATCAACCTCGTTGTTCATTGAACTCACCCCAACTTTAACGTACAGTATCCGAATAATTCATTACGATCAAGAAATTATTGATTCTCTTCTTGAAGTAACTTTTAATCATGTTTAATTATACGTTGGAAAACAAGGAACATTCACAAAAACAGACTGAGTGCCTGACAGGGATATAAACACAAGGAGCGAGTCCCACAATAAAATCTCACCCAATCTGACAATATCATAAGTCACATTTTCAATGTTTAATTGTACTGGAAGTTTCAGCAGTTCATTCTGATGAATTATTCACACCACAGCCTCTCGCTTTCCCTCTCAGTCTCCCTCTCGATCACTCACTCTACTCTCTTTCTCAAGTCCATTTTCATATCCGATTAAATCCTATCATCCTGTGCCTGCATTCTGTTCGCCAGCCCCCTGTTCCACCGATCCTATTCTCAGTGTCAGTTTGTTAAATAGTGAAGCCTCTGTGGAATAGTTTAATGTTTCTACAGATCATCCGATTCTCCACTTGTTCACCTACACTGTTCACTTCATCTTCAAATCATGGAATAAACAGAATCAATTTCCTCTCCCAGATAGCTCTCACAATAATTAAGATTCCTTCTGCTGTAATTATAAACTAAAGTGATAGATGGCGGGATTGTTCAATTAACAAAACGCCAAATCACACTTATAATCTGCAGATACATAGAAGGGCTCCTGATTCCAACAGATATAGTGTTAACTGATGCAAGATAACATTAAAACATTTCATTTTACAGTGAAGTCCAGTGACAGTCAGTGAATTCATCCACAGTGAAACAGAGAAGGAGATGTGAAAGATTCAGCAGAAAACTCAGTTCAGTAACCAGACATCTGAAGCGGCGTCAGATACACACATAATGAAATAATATTTCATAACAGTGATCACCAATAAATACATTGAAATCTCAGTTAAAATGAAGCATGTTATTGGGGAGGGAGGACACTGCACTGCCTCCTTGTAACACTGAGACCGTGAGCTGTCTCATTATCAATCACTGAAAACACATTGATGAAAACATATTCCAGGACAGGTTAGTTCCACACGATGGAAATATTAACAGCTCCTGATGGTCTGATACCAGCTCTTATTCCTGACAGCGTCTGATTCCAATACATTCAGTACGGGAATAATCCAGTAATGATGCCAGGTTTGTATGTACAAAGGTCACTACAGATATAATATAACTCCTACAAGTTCGAGCGTTTACAAGTTAAGGAGATAGCATGAGTCAACAATATATTAATACAGGGAATAATCCAGTAACAATGCCAGTGTTGGATATACGAAGTTCATTACGGATATAATGCACCTCCTACAAGACCGAAAGAGCAAAGACTTAACACATGCCATCATTCAACCAATAGAACAGAACAGGTCACTGTGTAATAGATGTCGGGAGAAAAAGTAGTTTGCCAAGTACAGCATTAGACTTAACACTGATTTAAATCATTAACAGCTGGGATAATGGCTTACCTGGAACTCCAATGGCTGCAAGAACAGGATAATACATGCGTCGTACATGAATTATTACCAGATATCCCATTTCTGTGAGAAGCACTGATTTCTGTTGGCCTGGAATCCACAGCTCCAACAGGCACTCTGAGCTGATCCATTCCAACAAGCCCTGATTTATACAGGGGATAAGTCTCCACTGACACGGTTATACTCCTGACCATTGCTGTTAGTTACAGACAGTTTAACAAACATATTACATCAGCAGCTTTGACTCCGCTGTAAATAATGTGGTGAATAAAACACGAAGATCTCAAAGTCCAGGATATTATCTTAATCAGACCTCTCTTAGGAATAAAGTTTAAATCTGTTCTCATACAGGACTGATCCAATAATAATGAGCGTATCCATTTACAGTTTTTATCTAATTGTATTCACCATGTTCACTCCTGGAGATTCATTTATAAATGTTCCAGATTCTCCGCATTGTAGACTGAATCCGGGGACACAAGCAGGGCAGGTTGAGGGTTGCAGCCTAGAAATGACTGTGGGTGATATTCGGGGACGGACACTGAACGTGTCCCATTGACATTCCTCTCTCCGCTATTTTACTGCAGATGTTTACCCGTTTATTCTACATTGGTTAACGGCTCCAGTAAATTGGCCACGTGTAACACCGAGCTGAGATCATGACCCGATTTGGCATCAATCGCAAAGGCCCCGTGATTCCCTCACCCGCCTCCATTGCTTCCTCAGCCCATTGCCATTGAAACCCTCATCAATGCCTCTGTTCCCTCCAGACTTCATTCCTCCAATGCACTCCTGGCCAGCCACCCAACCTCCACCTTCCATAAACGTGAGCTCGTCCAAAACTCTGTTATTCATGTCCAACCAGCACCAGGTCCTGCTCGACCTCATTGACTCTCACTGACTCCCATTCCCTTAAATTTAAAGTTCTCATCCTTGAGTTTAAATCCTTCCATGGCCCACCCCTCCCCGTCTTCATACCTACAGCAAACCCACCAATGAACTCCTCATACATCGGACACTGGTCCCTTTTGGTGGGACTGCCCTCTCTTGGTTCCACTCACCTATCTGATCAGAGCCAGGAGAAGCTTCTCTTCCCACCCTATCACCGTTATCTCTGATGTTTCTAAACGTTCAATCCTTGGCTCCCTCCTCTTCCTCATCTACATGCTGCCATTTGGTGACACAGTCCGCAGACATGGAGCAGCTTTCAGATGGATGCTGACAAAACCACCGCCTCTCTTGACCCTTCGTGCAGGACAGAGAGATCTGAGCTTATGTATACACAAATCGTTGAAGGTGGCAGTCCAGGTTGAGAAAGCAGTTAAAAATGCATACAGAATCCTGGGCTTTATAAATAGAGGCATAAAACACAAAGGCAAGGATATCATGATGAACCTTTATAAAACACTGGTTCGGCCACAATTGGAGTATTATGTCCAGTTCTGGGCCCCGCACTTTCGGAAAAATGTGAATGCCTTAGAGGAAGTGCAGAAGAGATTTACTGGAATGATTCCAGGGATGAGGGACTTTAATTGCATGGATAGATTGGAGAAGCTGGGGTTATTCTCCTTGGAACAAAGAAGGTTGAGAGGAGATTTGAGAGAGTTGTTCAAAACTATGAGGGGTTAGACAGAGCAGATAGAGAAAAATTGCTCCCATTGGCGGTAGGGTCAAGAATCAGAGGACATCAATTTAAGGAGATTGGCAAAAGAACCAAAGATATCATGAGTAAAAACCTTTTTACACAGCGAGTGGTTATGATCTGGAATGCACTGCCAGAGGGGATGGTGGAGGCAGATACAATCATGGCCTTCAGAAGGGAACTGGATAAGTATTTGAAAGAAATAAAAATGCAGGACAACGGGGAAAGGGCGGAGGAGTGGGACTCGGTGGATTGCTCTTGCATCGAGCCGGCATGGACTCGATACAAAGAATGGCCTCCTTCTGTGCAATAACCTTTCTATGTTTCTAAGACTCCAGTGTTTTTGTGTTTGTCAGACCCACATTCTGTTTTAGATGAGACACAATTTCCTCCAGTTAAAATTTGGAAAGTCCGAGCTACCGATTCCATCCCACCCCTGGCATTTTGATTGGTGAGTCTCTCACCACTCCCGTCTTCCACTTCTGGCAACTTGTGTATCCATAGTTCATTTGTCCTTCTTTTGACAGCCGTGCCTTCAGCCATATCCACGCTCCAATGTGGTCTCCGTAAGCCCCTCGATCGTCCTCTCCACGTTTCAGGTGCCGGCCGTGGCTCAGTGGTAGCACTCTCACCTCTGTGTCAGAAGGTTGTGAGTTCAAGTCCCATTCCAGAGACCTGAACACATAATCCAGGCAGACAATGTAGTGCAGTGCTGAGGGAGCACTGTTCCATCGGATGGTCAGTACTGAGGGAGCACAGTGCTGACGGATGGTTAGTACTGAGGGAGCACAGTGCTGTCGGATGGTCAGTACTGAGGGAGCACAGTGCTGTCGGATGGTCAGTACTGAGAGAGCACAGTGCTGTCGGATGGTCAGTACTGAGGGAGCACAGTGCTGTCGGATGGTCAGTTCTGAAATAGCACTGTGCTGTCGGTTGGTCATTACTGAGGGGACACTGTGCTATCGGATGGTCAGTACTGAGGGAGCACTGTGCTGTCGGATGTCAGTACTGAGGGAGCACAGTGCTGTCGGATGGTCATTACTGGGGGAGCACTGTGCTGTCGGATCGTCAGTACTGAGGGGACACTGTGCTGTCGGATGGTCAGTACTGAGGGAGCACTGTGCTGTCGGATGGTCAGTACTGAGGGAGCACTGTGCTGTCGGATGACCAGTACTGAGGGAGCACAGTGCTGTCGGATGTCAGTACTGAAGGAGCACAGTGCTGTTGGATGGTCAGTACTGAGGGAGCTACTGTGCTGTCGGCTGGTCATTAGTGAGGGAGCACTATGCTCTCGGATGGTCAGTACTGAGGGAGCACTGTGCTGTCGGATGACCAGTCCTGAGAGAGCACAGTGCTGTCGGATTTCAGTACTGAAGGAGCACAGTGCTGTCGGATGGTCAGTCCTGAAGGAGCACAGTGCTGTCGGCTGGTCAGTAGTGAGGGAGCACTAAGCTCTCGGATGGTCAGGACTGAGGGAGCACTGTGCTGTCGGATGGTCAGTACTGAGGGAGCACTATGCTCTCGGATGGTTATAAGAACGTGACGAATAAGGAGCAGGAGTAGGCTGTACGGCACCTCGAGCCTGCTCCGCCATTCTATCAGATCATGCCTGATCTTCAACTTCACCTCCACTTTCCGGGCCTATCCACGTATCCCTTCATTCCTTTATTGTGCAAATGTTCATCGATCTCAGCCTTGAATGTACTCAACGACTCAGCATCCACACTCGTCTTGGTTTGAGAATTCCAACGAATCACAACCCGCAGTGAAGAAATTCCTCCTCTTCTCAGTCCTAAATCGCCCACCCCTTATCCTGAGACGATGATCCCAAGTTCTAGACTCTCCAGCCAGGGGAAACAGCCTATCAGCATCTCCCCTGTCAAGACTTCTAAGAATTTTATAATTTTCAATGGGATCACCTCTCATTCTTCTAAACTAGAGAATATGGGCCTATTGTTCTCAATCTACCCAACAATGAGGAAAATTGACCAGGTGTGTCCTGTCCACAAAAAGCAGGACAAATCCAATCCTGCCAATTACCGCCCCATCAGACGACTCTCAATCATCAAAAAAGTGATGGAAGGTGTCGTCGACAGTGCTATCAAGCGGTACTTACTCTCCAGTAACCTGCTCACCGATGCTCGGTTTCGGTTGCGCCAGGATCACTCGGCTCCAGACCTCATTACAGCCTTGGTCCAAACATGGATAAAAGAGCTGAATTCCAGAGGTGAGGCGAGACTAACTGCCCTTGATATCAAGGCAACATTTGACTGAGTGTGGCACCAAGGAGTCCGAGTAAAATTGATGTCAATGGGAATCAGGGGGAAAACTCTCCAGTGGCTGGAGTCATACCTGCAACAAAGGAAGATGGTAGTGGTTGTTGGAGGTCAATCATCTGAGCACCAGGACATTGCTGCAGAAGTTCCTCAGGGCAGTGTCCTAGGCCCAATCATCTTCAGCTGCTTCATCAATGACATTCCCTCCATCATAAGGTCAGAAATGGGGAAGTTAGCTGATGATTGCACAGTCTTCAATTCCATTCGTAAATCCTCGGATAATGAAGCAGTCCGTGTCCGCATGCAGCAAGACCTGGGTAACATCAGGCTTGGGCTGATAAGTAGCAAGTAATATTCGCGCCAGACAAGTGCCAGGCAATGGCCATCTCCAAGAAGATAGAGTCTAACCACCTCCCCTTGATATTCAACGGCATTACCATCGCCGAATCCCCCACCATCAACATCCTGAGGGTCACCATTGACCGGAAACTTAACTGGACCAGCCACATAAATACTCTATCTACAATAGCAGGTCAGCAGCTGGTTATTCTGCGGCGAGTCACTCATCTCCTGACTCCCCAAAGCCTTTCCACCATCGACAAGGCACAAGTCAGGAGTGTGATGGAATACTCTCCACTTGCCTGGATGAGTGCAGCTCCAACAACACTGGAGAAGCTCGGCATCATCCAGGACAAAGCAGCGCGCTTCATTGGCACCCCATCCACCACCCTAAACATTCACAGGATGCACTGCAGCAACTCGCCAAGGCTTCTTCGACAGCACCTCCCAAACCCGCGACCTCTACCACCAGAAGGAAAAGAGCAGCAGGTACATGGGAACAACACCACCTGCAAGTTTCCCTCCACACCATCCCGACTTGGAAATATATCGCCGTTCCTTCATTGTCGCTGGGTCAAAATCCTGGAGCTCCCTTCTTCACAGCACTGTGGGACAACCTTCACCACACGGACTGCAGCGGGTCAAGAAGGCGGCTCACCATTACCTTCTCAAGGGCAATTACGGATGGGCAATAAATGCTGGCCTCGCCAGCGACGCCCACATCCCATTAACGAAGAAAAAAATCTGTCCCCTTATGACAACCCTCTCATCCCAGGAATCAATCTGGATGACACTCGTTGCACCGCCACTAAGGCAAGTATATCCCTCCTTAGATATGGAGACCAAAACTGTACACAGTATTCCAGGTGTGGTCTCACCAAATCCCTGTACAATTGTAACAAAACTTCCTTACTCTGGTACTCCAACCCTCTTGCAATAAATTCCGACATACCATTGCTTGCTGTACCTGCATGTTAACTCTCTTTTTTTGTGGACAAGTTCCCCCCAATTTCTCGGAATAACAACATTTAATAGTTTCTCACCATTTAAAATATATTCCGTTTCTCTATTATTTCTACCAAAGTGAATAACCTCACATTTCCCCACATTATACTCCATCTGCCACCTTCTTGCCCACATTTAATCTGTCTATATCCCTTTGCAGAATATTTGTGTCCTCCTCCCAGCTTACTTACCCACCTAGCTTTGCATCGTCAAGAAACTTGGTACATTGGTCAGTACTGAGGGAGTGCAGTACTGTCGGAGGGTCAGTATTGAGGGATCGCAGTACTGTCGGAGTGGCAGTACTGAGGGAGTGCTGAACGTTCGGAGGGGCAGTAATGATGGAACGCGACAATTTCGGAGGTGCCAACTTTTGTAGGACACATTAAACCGAGGGCGCATCTGCCCGCTCAGGTAGATGTAAAAGATCCACCGGCAATATTCAAAATAGTGTAGAGGAGCTCTTCCTGGTGTCTTGGCCAAAATTTATCCAACAACCAACATTACTGAAACTGATTTTCTTCTCATTTATCTCAATGAAATGTGTGGGAGCTTGCAGTGTGCAAATTGGCTGCTGCGTTTCCGACATTACCACAGTGACGACACTTCACAATGTTCTTAATTGACTGTTTTGGGACGTCTTGAGGTCTTGAAAGGCGCTATATAAAGGCAAGTTCTTTCCTCTTTCAGACCTTCCATGAAACCCATCTCTTGCTCCAAGCTTTTGTCAACCCTCCGAATTTCTCCTTATTTTGGGCCTTCTTTCGGGCACTATCGGGTCCTGCTCTCCTCTGCCAAAACTGCTCACTATTCCAGGATCATCCTGGAATGTAATGATAACCCCCGGATTCTCTTCACCACTGCAAACCATCTTCTTAAACCCATCTCCCTGCCCCCTCCACCCTCACCTCCAACAAAAAGTGCGAGAAGCTCATGGAATTCTTTGTCACTAAGATGGAGACCATCCGTTCAGCTGCCTCGCTTCCCCGAGCCCACCGAGGCAAACTTCCCATATGGCTCCCCCCTGCCCAAGCCCTGAACTCACATCTTTCTCTTGTTTCTCTCCTGTCTCCACTCATACCCTCTCCGGGTTCATCTTGACAATGAGACCCGCCTCTTGCTCCCTCGACACTATTCCCACTAAACTGCTGACCACCCAACTTCCCTTCCCGGGTACCATGTTAGCTGATATTGTTAACGGTTCCCTCTCCTCAGGTACTGTCCTCCTCCACTTCAATTCTGCAGTCATTACCCCCTCCTCACAAAAAACACTCTTGACCCCTTTGTCTTTGCAAACTATCGCCTCCATCTCCAATCTCCCTTTCCTCTCCAAATTTAATGAACGCGTTGTCATCTCTCAAAACCGTGCCCATCTATCCCCAGTGTATTGGCTCGTTTTCTAATCTGCCTGATTCTATTTTCCATTTAATGCTGCATTCCCCGATGAGATGTTAAACCAGGGCTCCCTTTGTTTCAGTGGATGTGAGCCTGCAATACACTGGGGAATGTATTTACAGTTGTTTGTTAATATAGTCATGATAACCAATACACTGGAGAAATAATTTGCAGTTGTTTGTTAACACAGTCATGATAAGCATTGCGCTGGGGAATGAATTTTCCGTTGTTTGTCAACAGAATCATGATAACCAATACACTGGGGAATGAATTCACATAAGTTTGTTAATATAGTCATGGCAACCAAAACACTGGGGAACGAATGTTAAGATGTGTGTTAATGTAGTCATGATAACCAATACACTGGGGAATGAATTTACAGTTGATTGTTAATATAGAGATGAAAACCAAGACATTGAGGAATACATTTACAGTTGTTTGTAAATATAGTCATGACAACCAATACACTGGGGAATGAATTAACAGTTGTTTGTTCATATAGTCAAGATAACTAATACATCGGGGAATGAATTTACAGTTGTATGTTAATCTAGTAATGATAACCAATACATCGGGCAAAGAATTTACAGTTTTTTGTTGATATAGTCAGAAAAACTAATACATCGGGGAATGAATTTACAGTTGTTTGTAAAAATATTCATGACAAACAATACACTGGGGAATGAATTGACACTTGTTTGTAAATATAGTCATGACAACCAATACACTGGGGAATGAATTTACAGTTGTTTGTATATGTATTCATGACAACCAATACAATGGGCGAATGAATTTACAGTCGTTTGTTAATATAGTCATGACAACCAAGACACTGGGGATTGAATTTATAGCTGTTTGTTAATATCGTCATGATAACCAACACACTGGGGAAATAAAAATCAGTTCTTTGTTAAGATAGTATTGATAATCAATGCACTAGCGAAAGAATATACAGTTGTTTGTGAATATAGTCATGATAACTAATACACTGGTGAATGAATTTACAGATGTTTGTTGATACAGTCATGATAACCAATACACTGGGAAAAGAATTGACAGTTGTTTGTCAACATAGTCATGATAACCATTCCGCTGGGGAATGAATTTTCCGTTGTTTGTCAATAGAGTCACGATAACCAACACATTGAGCAATACATTTACAGTTGTTTGTTCATGTAGTCATGACAACCAATGCACTGGGGAATTAATTAACAGTTGTTATTAATATGGTCAAGATAACTAATGCATCGGGGAATGAATTTACAGTTGTCGGTTAATCTAATAATGATAACAAATACATCGGGAAAAGAATTTACAGATTTTTGTTGATATAGTCAGAAAAACTAATACATCGGGGAATTAATTTACAGTTATTTGTTGATATAGTCATGACAAAAAATACACTGGGGAATGGATGTTCAGTTGTTTGTTAATATAGTCAAGATAAATAATACATCGATGAATGAATTTACAGTTGTTTGTTGATATTGTCATGATAACCAATACACTGGGGGATGAATTTATCGTTATTTGTTAATATCGTCATGATAGCGAAAGCAACGGGGAATGAATTTACAGTTGTTTGTAAATATAGTCATGACAAACAATACAATGGGGGAATGAATTCACAGCTGTTTGTAAATATAGTCATGACAAACAATACAATGGGGGAATGAATTCACAGCTGTTTGTAAATATAGTCATGACAACCAAGACAATGGGGGAATGAATTTACCGTCGTTTGTAAATATAGTCATGACAACCAATACACTGGGGAATGAATTTATAGTTGTTTGGTAACATAGTCATGACAACCAATACAATGGGGGATGAATTTACAGTTGTTTGTTAACATAGTCATGACAACCAACACATTGGGGAGTGAATTTATAGTAGTTTGTTAATATCGTCAGGATCACCAAGACACTGGGGGATTGTATTTACAGTTGTTTGTTAATGTAGTCATGATAACCAACACACTGGGGAATTCATTTCGAGTTGTTTGTTAATAACGTCATGAGAACCAATACACTGGGGAATGAATAAACAATTGTTTATGACAATAGTCATGATAACCAAGACACCGGGGGAATGTATTTACAGTTGATTGTGAATATACTCATGACAACCAACACACTGGGGAATTAATTTATAGTTGTTGTTTGTTAATAACGTCATGATAACCAATACACTGGGGAAAGAATTTACAGTTGTTTGTTAACATAGTCATGATAACCAATACACTCGGGAATGAATTTACAGTTGTTTGTTCATATCGTCATGATAAACGAGACACTGGGGAATGAATTTACAGTTGTTTGTTCACATAGTCAACATAACTAATACACCGGCGAAAGATTTTACAGTTGTATGTTAATCTAGTAATGGTAACCAATACATCGGGGAAAGCATTTACAGTTTTTTGTTGATTTGGTCGGAAAAACTAATACATCGGGGAATGCATTTACAGTTATTTGTTGAGCTAGTCATGATAACTCATTCACTGTGGAATGAATTCACAGTTGTTTGTTAATATAGTCATAACAACCAATACATTGGGGAATGGATGTTCAGTTGTTTGTTCATATAGCCAAGATAACTAATACATCGTTGAATGAATTTACAGTTGTTTGTTAAAATAGGCATGATAACCATTACGCTGGGGAATGAATTTTCCGTTGTTTGTCAATAGAGTCTTGATAACCAATACACTGGGGAATGGATTTACAGATGTATGTTAATATAGTCAAGATAAGAAATACACCGATGAATAAATTTTAAGATTTCTGTTTATATAGTCATGAAAACCAACACATTCAGCAATACATTTACAGTTGTTTGTTAATGTAGTCATGACAACCAATGCACTGGGGAATGAATTAACAGTTGTTTGTTAATATTGTCAAGATAACTAATACATCGGGGAATGAATTTACAGTTGCCTGTTAATCTAATAATGATAACAAATACATCGGGGAAAGAATTTACAGTTTTTTGTTGATATAGTCAGAAAAACTAATACATCGGGGAATGAATTTACAGTTATTTGTTAATACAGTCATGACAACCAATACACTGGAGAAAGGATGTTCAGTTGTTTGTTAATGTAGTCAAGATAACTAATACATCGTGTAATGAATTTATAGTTGTTTGATGATATTGTCATGATAACCAATGCACTGTGGAAATAATTTTTCGTTGTTTGTTAATATCGTCATGATAACGAATGCAACGCGGAATGAATTTACAGTTGTTTGTAAATATAGTCATGACAAACAATACAATGGGGGAATGAATTTACAGTTGTTTGTAAATATAGTCATGACAAGCAATACACTGGGGAATGAATTAATAGTTCTTTGTTAACATAGTCGTGATAACCAATACACTGGGTAATGAATTTACAGTTGTTTGTTAACATAGTCATGACAACTAACACATTGGGGATTGAATTTATAGTTGTTTGTTAAAATCGTCAGGATCACTAAGACACTGGGGAAATGTATTTACAGTTGTTTGTTCATATAGTCATGATAACCAACACTCTGGGGAATTCATTTATCGTTGTTTGTTAATAACGTCATGAGAACCAATACACTGGGGAATGAATAAACAGTTGTTTATTACAATAGTCATGATAACCAATACACTCGGGAATGAATTTACAGTTGTTTGTTCATATCGTCATGATAAACTATACACTGGGGAAGGAATTTACAGTTGTTTGTTCATATAGTCAAGATAACTAATACATCGGCGAATGATTTTACAGTTATTTGTTGAAATAGTCATTATAACGAATACACTGTCTAATTAATTTACAGTCGTTTGTGAAGAAAGTCACGATAACCAATACACTGGGGAATGAATTTCTCGTTGTTTGTTAATATCGTCATGATAACCAATGCAACGGGGAATGAATTCACAGTTGTTTGTAAATATCGTCATGACAAACAATACAATGGGGAAATGAATTTCTCGTTGTTTGTGAATATAGTCATGACAACCAATACAGTGGGGAATGAATTTACAGTTGTTTGTATAATAGTCATGACAACCAATACAATGGGGAAATGAATTTACAGCCGTTTGTAAACATAGTCATGACAACCAATACAATGGGGAATGAATTTACAGTTTTTTAAAATATATTCATGAAAACCAACACATTGGGGATTGAATTTATAATTGCTTGTTCAGATCGTCATGATCACCAAGAAACTGGGGAATGAATAAACAGTTGTTTATGACAATAGTCTTGATAACCATGACACCGGGGGAATGTATTCACAGTTGTGTGTTAATATCGTCATGATAAACAAGACACTGGGTGAATGTATTTACTGTTGTTCCTTAATATAGTCACGATAACGAATGCAATGGGGAATGAATTTACAGTTGTTTGCAAATATAGTCATGACAACCAATACATTGGGAAATGAATTTATAGTTGTTTGTTAATACAGTCATGACAAACAATACACGAGGCAATGGATATTCAGTTGTTTGTAAATGTAGTCAAGATAACGAATGCAACGGGGCATGAATTTACAGCTGTTTGTAAATATAGTCATGACAACCAATACACTGGGGAATGAATTTATAGTTATTTGTTAACACAGTCGTGCTAACCAATACACTGGGGAATCAATTTACAGTTGTTTGTTAACATAGTCATGATAACCAACACAATGGGGAATTCATTAATAATTGATTGTTAATAACGTCATGAGAACCAATACACTGGGGAATGAATAAACAGTTGTTAATTATAATAGTCATGATAACCAAGACACCGGGGGAATGTATTTACAAGTGCTTGTGAATATACTAATGATAACCAACACACTGGGGAATTCATTTATACTTGTTTGTTAATAACGTCATGATAACCAATACACTGGGGAAATAATTTACAGTTGTTTGTTAACATAGTCATGATAACCAATACACTCGGGAATGAATTTACAGTTGTTTGTTCATATCGTCATGATAAACTATACACTGGGGAATGAATTTACAGTTGTTTGTTCATATAGTCAAGATAACTAATACATCGGCGAAAGATTTTACAGTTGTATGTTATTCTAGTAATGGTAACCAATACATCGGGGAAAGAATTTATAGTTTTCTGTTGATATAGTCAGAAAACTAATACATCGGGGAATGAATTTACAGTTATTTGTTGATATAGTCATAACAACCAATACATTGGGGAATGGATGTTCAGTTGTTTGTTTATATAGTCAAGATAACTAATACATCGTGGAATGAATTTACAGTCGTTTGTGAAGAAAGTCACGATAACCAATACAGTGGGGAAAGAATTTCTCGTTGTTTGTTGATATCGTCATGATAACCAATGCAACGGGGAATGAATTCACTGTTGTTTGTTGATATAGTCATGAAGAAGAACACACTGGTGAATGAATTGACACTTTTTTGTAAATATAATCATGACAACCAATACATTGGAGAATGAATTTACAGTCGTTTGTAAACAGAGTCATGACAACCAGTACACTGGGGAATGAATTTGCAGTTTTTTAAAAAATAGTCATGAAAACCAACACATTGGGGATTGAATTTATAGTTGCGAGTTAAAATCGTCATGATCACCAAGAAACTGGGGAATGAATAAACAGTTGTTTATGACAATAGTCATGATAAGCAAGACACCGGGGGAATGTATTCACAGCTGTATGTTAATATAGTCATGATAATAAACATACTGGGGAATTAATTTATAGTTATTTGTTAACAACGTCATGATAACTAATAAACTGGGGAAATGAAATTACAGTTGTTTGTTAACATAGCCATGATAATCAATACACCGGGGAATTAATTTTCAGTTGTTTGTAAATACAGTCATGATAACCAACACATTGGGGATTGAATTTACTGTTGTTTGTTAATATCGTCATGATAAACAAGACACTGGGGGATTGAATTTATAGTTGTTTGTTAATATCGTCATGATAACCAAGACACTGGGGGAATGTATTTACAGTTGTATCTTAATATAGTAATGATAATCAACATACAGGGGAATTAATTGATAGTTGTTTGTTAACAACGTCATGATAACCAATACACTGGGGAAATGAATTTTAAGTTGTTTCTTAACATAGCCATGATAAACAATACACCGGGGAATTAATTTCCAGTTGTTTGTAAATACAGTCATGATAACCAACACATTGGGGATTGAATTTACAGTTGTTTGTTAATATCGTCATGATAAACAACACACTGGGTGAATGCATTTACTGTTGTTCCTTAATATAGTCACGATAACGAATGCAATGGGGAATGAATTTACAGTTGTTTGCAAATATAGTCATGACAACCAATACATTGGGAAATGAATTTATAGTTGTTTGTTAATACAGTCATGACAACCAATACACTAGGCAATGGATATTCAGTTGTTTGTAAATGTAGTCAAGATAACGAATGCAACGGGGAATGAATTTACAGCTGCTTGTAAATATAGTCATGACAACCAATACACTGGGGAATGAATTTATAATTATTTGTTAACACAGTCGTGATAACCAATACACTGGGGAATGAATAAACAGTTGTTAATTATAATAGTCATGATAACCAAGACACCGGGGGAATGTATTTACAAGTGCTTGTGAATATACTAATGATAACCAACACACTGGGGAATTCATTTATACTTGTTTGTTAATAACGTCATGATAACCAATACACTGGGGAAATAATTTACAGTTGTTTGTTAACATAGTCAAGATAACCAATACACTCGGGAATGAATTTACAGTTGTTTGTTCATATCGACATGATAAACTATACACTGGGGAATGAATTTACAGTTGTTTGTTCATATAGTCAAGATAACTAATACATCGGCGAAAGATTTTACAGTTGTATGTTATTCTAGTAATGGTAACCAATACATCGGGGAAAGAATTTATAGTTTTCTGTTGATATAGTCAGAAAACTAATACATCGGGGAATGGATGTTCAGTTGTTTGTTCATATAGTCAAGATAACTAATACATCGTGGAATGAATTTACAGTCGTTTGTGAAGAAAGCCACGATAACCAATACAGTGGGGAATGAATTTCTCGTTGTTTGTTGATATCGTCATGATAACCAATGCAACGGGGAATGAATTCACTGTTGTTTGTTGATATAGTCATGAAGAAGAACACACTGGTGAATGAATTGACACTTGTTTGTAAATATAGTCATGACAACCAATACATTGGAGAATGAATTTACAGTCGTTTGTAAACAGAGTCATGACAACCAGTACACTGGGGAATGAATTTGCAGTTTTTTTTAAATACAGTCATGAAAACCAACACATTGGGGATTGAATTTATAGTTGCGAGTTAAAATCGTCATGATCACCAAGACACTGGGGAATGAATAAACAGTTGTTTATGACAATAGTCATGATAATAAACATACTGGGGAATTAATTTATAGTTATTTGTAAATATAGTCATGACAACCAATACATTAGGAAATGAATTTATAGTTGTTTGTTGACATGGTCATCATAACCAATACACTGAGGAATGAATTTACAGTTGTTTATAAATATAGTCTGACAACCAATACACTGGGAAATGAATTCATAGTTGTTTGTTGATATCGTCATGATAACCAGTACACTGGGTGAATGTATTAACAGTTTTTTGTTACTATGGACATGATTACCAACACACAGGACAATTAATTTATCGTTGTCTGTTAATAACGTCATGATAACCAATACACTGGGGAATAAATAAACAGTTGTTTGTTAATATAGTCATTATAACTAATACACTGGGAAAAGAATTTACAGTTGTTTGTTAATATAGACATGATAACCAATACACTGGGGGAATTAATTTATAGTTGTTTGTTAATGACGTAATGATAACCAATACACTGGGGAATGAATTTAAAGTTGTTTGTTCATATCGTCATGATAACCAATACATGGGGGATTGAATTTATAGTTGTTTGTTAATATTGTCATGATAACCAAGACACTGGGGGAATGTATTTACAGTTGTATCTTAATATAGTAATGATAATCAACATACAGGGCAATTAATTGATAGTTGTTTGTTAATAACGTCAGGATAACCAATGCCCTGGTGAAATGAATTTACATTTGTTTGTAAACGTAGTCATGATAACAAATACACTGGGGAATGAATAAACATTTGTTAATTAACATAGTCATGACAACCAATACACAGGGGGAATGAATTTACCGTTTTTTGTAAATATGGTCTTTATAACTATCACATTGGGTATTGAATTTATAGTTGTTTGTTAACATCGTCATGATCACCAAGACACTGGGGGAATGCATTTACAGGTGTTTGTTAATATAGTCATGATAACCAACACACTAGGGAATTAATTTATAGTTGTTTGTTAATGACTTCATGATAACCAATACACTGGGGAATGAATTTAAAGTTGTTTGTTCTTATCGTCATGATAACCAATACATGGGGGAATGAATTTACAGTTGTTTGTTAACATACTCATGACAGCCAAAACATCTGGGAATGAATTAACAGTTGCTTGTTCATATGGTCATGTTAACCAATACACTTGGGAATGAATTTCCAGTTGTTTGTTAATATAGTCATGACAATAAATACGCTGGGGAATGAATTTACAGTTGATTTTCCATAGAATCATGATAACCAATACACTGGAGAATGAATTTAGTGTTGTTTGTAAATTTAGTCATGACAACCAACACAATTGCGGAATTAATTTACAGTTGATTGAAAAGATAGTCATGACAACCAATACACTGAGGGAATGAATATACACTTGTTTTTGAACATAGTCATGATAACCAACACACTGAGGAATTAATTTATAGTTGTTTGTTAATAACGTTATGATAACCAATACACTGGGGGAATGAATTTACAGTTGTTTGTAAATCTAGTAATGATAACCAATACATCGGGAAAGAACTTACAGTTTTTTGTTGATATAGCCAGAAAAGCTAATACATCGGGGATTGAATTTACAGTTATTTGTTGATATATTCATGATAACTAACACACTGGGGAATGAATTTACATTTATTTGTTAATATAGTCATGACAACCAATACACTAGGGAATGGATGTTCAGTTGTTTGTCAATATCGTCAAGATAACTAAGACATCGTGGAATGAATTTACAGAGGTTTGTTAATATAGTCATAACAACCAATACATTGGGGAATGGATGTTCAGTTGTTTGTTCATATAGTCAACATAACTAATACATCGTGGAATGAATTTACAATTGTTTGTTAATATCGTCATGATAAATGATACACTGCGGGAATGAATTGACAGCTGTTTGTTGATAAAGTCATTATAAAGAATACACTGGCGAATGAATTTACAGTCGTTTGTGAAGAAAGTCATGATAACCAATACACTGGGGAATGAATTTCTCGTTGTTTGTTAATATCGTCATGATGACCAATGCAACGGGGAATGAATTCACAGTTGTTTGTAAATATAGTCATGATAACCAATACACTGGTGAATGAATTGACACTTGTTTGTAAATATAGTCATGACAACCAATACACTGGGGAATGAATTTAAAGTTGTTTGTAAATAAAGTCATGACAACCAATACACTGGGCAATGAATTTACAGTTGTTTGTTAACACAGTCATGACAACCAATACACTGGGGGAATGAATTTGCAATTTTTTGTAAATGTAGTCATGATAACCAACACATTGGGGATTGAATTTATAGTTGCTTGTTAATACCGTCATGATCACCAAGACACTGGGAGAATGTGTTTACAGTTGTTAGTTCATATAGTCATGATAACCAACACACTGGGGAAATAATTTACAGTTGTTTGTTAACATAGTCATGATAACCAATACACTGGGGAATAAATTTACAGTTGTTTGTTCATATAGTCAAGATAACTAATACATCGGCGAATACATTTACAGTTTTATGTTAATCTAGAAATTGTAACCAATACATCGGAGAAAGAATTTACTGTTTTTTGTTGATATAGTCAGAAAAACTAAGACATAGCGCAATGAATTTACAGTTGTTTGTAAATATAGTCATGACAACCAATACACTGGGGAATGAATTTACAGTTGTTTGTATATATATTCATGACAACCAATAAAATGGGCGAATGAATTTACAGTCGTTTGCAAATATAGTCATGACAACCAATACACTGGGGATTGAATTCATCATTGTTTGTTAATATCGTCATGATCATCAAGACACTGGGGAAATAATTTACAGTTGTTGTTAATATAGTCATGATAATCAATGCACTGGGGAAATAATTTACAGTTGTTTGTTCACATAGTCATGATAACCAATACACTGGGTAATTAATTCATAGTTGTTTGTTAATAACGTCATGAAAACCATTACACTGGGGAATGCATTTTCAGTTGTTTGTTAACATAGTCATGACAACCAATACACTGGGTAATTAATTCATAGTTGTTTGTTAATAACGTCATGAAAACCATTGCACTGGGGCAATGAATTTACACTTGTTTGTTAATATAGTCATGATAACTAAAACACTGGGGAATGAATTTACAGTTGTTTGTCATAAAAGTCAAGAGAACTAATACATCGGGGAATGAATTTACAGGTTTTTTTGATACAGTCAGAAAACTAATACATTGGGGAATGAATTTGCAGTTATTTTTTATTATCGTCATGACAACCAATACAGTGGGGAATGGATGTTCAGTTGTTTGTTAATGAAGTCAAGATAACTAATAAATCGTGGAATGAATTTACAGTTGTTTGTAAATATTGTCATGACAAGCAATACAATGGGGTAATGAATTTACAGTCGTTTGTAAATATAGTCATGACAGCCAATACACTGGGGAATGAATTTATAGTTTTTTGTTAACATAGTCATGACAACCAACACATTTGGGGATTGAATTAATCGTTGTTTGTTAATATCGTCAGGATCACCAAGACATTGGGGAATATATTTTCAGTTGTTTGTTGATATAGTCATGATAACCAACACACTGGGGAATTCATTTCTCGTTGTTTGTTAATTACGTCATGAGAACCAATACACTGGGGAATTAATAAACAGTTGTTCATTACAATAGTCATGATAACCAAGACACAGGGGGAATGTATTTACAGTTGTTTGTGAATATACTCATGACAACCAACACACTGGGGAATTAATTTATAGTTGCTTGTTAATAACGTCATGATAACCAATACACTGGGAAAAGAATTTACAGTTGTTTGTTCATATCGTCATGATAAACTATACACTGGGGAAAGAATTTACAGTTGTATGTTATTCTAGTAATGGTAACCAATACATCGGGGAAAGAATTTACAGTTTTTTGTTGATATAGTCGGAAAACTAATACATCGGGGAATGAATTTACAGTGGTTTGTTAATATAGTCATAACAACCAATACATTGGGGAATGGATGTTCAGTTGTTTGTTCATATAGTCAAGATAACTAATACATCGTGGAATGAATTTACAGTTGTTTGTTAATATAGTCATGATAACTGATACATGTGGGGAATGAATTTACAGCTGTTTGTAAATATAGTCATGACAACCAATACACTGGGGAAAGAATTTACAGTTGTTTGTTCAGATAGTCGTGATAACCAATCCACTGGGGATTGAATTTACAGTTGTTTGTTAACACAGTCATGACAACCAATACACTGGTGGAATGAATTTGCATTTTTTTGTAAATGTAGTCATGAGAACCAACACATTGGGGATTAAATTCATAATTGCTTGTTAATACCGTCATGATAATCAACACACTCGGGAATGAATTTACAGTTGTTTGTTCATGTCGTCATGATAAACTACACATCGGCGAATGATTTACAGTTGTATGTTAATCTAGTAATGGTAACCAATACATCGGGGAAAGAATTTACAGTTTTTGGTTGATTTAGTCAGAAAAACTAATACATCGGGGAATGAATTTACAGTTATTTGTTGATATAGTCGTGATAACTCATTCACTGTGGAATGAATTTACAGTTGTTTGTTAATATAGTCATAACAACCAATACATTGGGGAATGGATGTTCAGTTGTTTGTTCAGATAGTCAAGATAACTAATACATCTTTGAATGAATTTACAGTTGTTTGTTAATATAGTCATGATAACTGATACACTGGCGAATGAATTTAGATTCGTTTGTGAAGAAAGTCACGATAACCAATACACTGGGGAATGAATTTCTCGTTGTTTGTTAATATCGTCATGATAAACAATACACTAGGGAATGGATGTTCAGTTATTTGTCAATATAGTCAAGATAACTAAGACATCGCGGAATGAATTTACAGTTGATTGTTAATATAGACATGATAACTAATACACTGGGGAATGAATTTCCAGTTGTTTGTTCACATAGTCATGACAATAGAGACGCTGGGGAATGAATTTACAGTTGATTGTCTATCGAGTCATGACAACCAATTCACCGGAGAATGAATTTAGAGTTGTTTGTGAATATCGTCATGATCACCAAGACATTGGAGGATTGTAATTACTGTTGTTTGTTAAGATAGTCATGATAACCAACACACTGGGTAATTAATTGATAGTTGTTTGTTAATAACGTCATGTTAACCAATACACTGGGGAATGAATTTACAGTTGTTTGTTAACATAGTCATGACAACCAATAAACTGGGGGAGTGAATTTACAGTTGTTTGTTAATATAGTCATGATAACTAAAACACTGGGGTATGAAATTACAGATGTTTGTTAATATAGTCATGATAACTAATACACTGGGGAAAGAATTTACAGTTGTTTGTTAATATTGTCATGACAACCATGACACTGGGGAAAGAATTTACAGTTGTTTGTTAATGTAGTCATGACAACCAATACACTAGGGAATGGATGTTCAGTTGTTTGCCAATATAGTCAAGATAACTAAGACATCGCAGAAAGAATTTACAGTTGATTGTTAATATAGACATGATAACCAAAACACTGGGGAATGAATTTCCAGTTGTTTGTTAACATAGTCATGACAATGAAGACGCTGGGGAATGAATATACATTTGATTGTCTATAGAGTCATGATAACCAATACACTGGAGAATGAATTTAGAGTTGTTTGTTAATATCGTCATGATCGCCAAGACACTGGCGGAAGGTATTTACTGTTCTTTGTTAATATAGTCATGATAACCAACACACTGGGTAATTAATTTATAGTTGTTTGTTAACAACGTCATGATAACCAATACACTGGGGAATTAATTTACAGTTGTTTGTTAATATACTCATGATAACCAATACACTGGGGAATGAATTTTCAGATGTTTGTTAACAGAGTCATGATAACCAATACACTGGGGAATGAATTTTCAGTTGATTGTTAATATAGTCATGAAAACCAACACATTGAGGAATACATTTACATTTGTTTGTTAACATAGTCATGACAACCAATACACTGGGGACTTAATTTGCAGTTGTTTGTTAATACTGTCAAGATAACTAATGCATCGGGGAATGAATTTACAGTTGTTTGTAAATATAGTCATGACAACCAATACACTGTGGAATGAATTTACAGTTGTTTGTGAATATAGTAATGACAACCAAAGCACTGGGGAATGAATTTACAGATGTCTGTTAATATTGTCATGATAACCAATACACCGATGATTGAATTTTAAGATGTCTGTTCATGTAGTCATGATAACCAATACACAGGGGAATGAATTTACAGTTGGTTGTTAATGTAGTCATGACAACCAATACACTGGGGAATCGATGTTCAGTTGTTTGTTAATGAAGTCAAGATAACTAATACATCGTGGAATGAATTTACAGTTGTTTGTAAATATAGTCATGATAACCAATACACTGGGGAATGAATTTATCGTTGTTTGTTAATATCGTCATAACGAATGCAACGGGGAATGAATTTACAGTCCTTTGTAAATATAGTCATGACAGCCAACACACTGGGGAATGAATTTTTAGTTGTTTGTTAACATAGTCGTGATAACCAATACACTTGGAGAATGAATTTACAGTTGTTTGTTAAGATAGTCATGACAACCAACACATTGGGGATTGAATTTATAGTTGTTTGTTAATAGCGTCAGGATCACCAAAATATTGGGGAATATATTTACAGTTGTTTGTTGATATAGTCACTGGGGAATTCATTTCTCGTTGTTTGTTGATAACGTCATGAGAACCAATACACTAGAGAATTAATAAACAGTTGTTCATTACAATAGTCATGATAACCAAGACACCGGGAGAATGTATTTACAGTTGATTGTGAATATATTCATGACAACCAACACACTGGGGATTTAATTTATAGTTGTTTGTTAATAACGTCATGATAACCAATACACTGGGGAAAGAATTTACAGTTGTTTGTTAACATAGTCATGATAACCAATACACTGGGGAATGAATTTACAGTTGTTTGTTCATATCATCATAATAAACTATACACTGGGGAATGAATTTACAATTGTTTGTTAATATAGTCAAGATAACTAAGACATCGGCGAATTATTTTACAGTTGTGTGTTATTCTAGTAATGGGAACCAATACATCGGGGAAAGAATTCACAGTTTTTTGTTGATATAGTCAGAAAACTAATACATCGGGGAATGAATTTACAGTGGTTTGTTCATATCGTCATAACAACCAATACATTGGGGAATGGATGGTCAGCTGTTTGTTCATATAGTCAAGATAACTAATACATCGTGGAATGAATTTACAGTTGTTTGTTAATATAGACATGATAACTGATACACTGGGGGAATTAATTTACAGCTGTTTGTTGTTAAAGTCATTATAACGAATACACTGGCGAATGAATTTACAGTCGTTTGTGAAGAAAGTCATGATAACCAATACACTGGGGAATGAATTTCTCGTTGTTTGTTAATATCGGGTAATTAATTCACAGTTGCTTGTAAATATAGTCATGACAACCAATACACTGGTGAATGAATTGACACTTGTTTGTAAATATATTCATGACATCCAATACAGTGGGGAATGAATTTACAGTTCTTTGTTCAGAAAGTCGTGATAACCAATCCACTGGGGAATGAATTTACAGTTGTTTGTTAACATAGTCATGACAACCAATACACTGGGGGAATGAATTTGCAGTTTTATGTAAATATTGTCATGATAACCAACACATTGGGGATTGAATTTATATTTGCTTGTTAATACCGTCATGATCACCAAGACACTGGGGGAATGTATTTACAGTTGTTTGTTAATACAGTCATGATAACCAAAACACTGGGGAATTAATATATAGTGGTTTGTTAATAACGTCATGATAACCAATACACTGGGGAAATGAATTTACAGTTGTCTGTTAACATAGCCATGATTAACAATACACCGGGGAATCAATTTACAGTTGTTTGTAAATATAGTCGTGATAACCAACACATTGGGGATTGAATTTACAGTTGTTTGTTAACATCGTCATGATAAACAAGACACTGGGTGAATATATTTACAGTTGTTCCTTGACATAGTCACGATAACGAATGCAATGGGGAATTAATTTACAGTTGTTTGTAAACATAGTCATGACAACCAATACATTTGGAAATCAATTTATAGTTGGTTGTTGACATAGTCATGATAACCAATACACTGAGGAATGAATTTATAGTTTTTTGTGGATATCCTCATGACAACCAGTACACTGGTTGAATGTATTCACAGTTGTTTGTTAATATAGTCATGATTACCAACACACAGGAGAATTAATTTACAGTTCTCAATTAATAACGTCATGATAACCAATACACTGGGGAATGAATTTACAGTTTTTTGTAAATATAGTCATGATAACCAACATATTGGGTATTGAATTTATAGTTGTTTCATAATTAAGTCATGATAACCAATGCACTGGGGAATGAATAAACAATTGTTTATGACAATAGCCATGATAACCAAGACACTGGGAGAATGTATTTACAGTTGTATGTTAATATAGTCATGATAATCAACATACTGGGGAATTACTTTATAGTTGTTTGTTGATAAAGTCATGATAACCAATACACTGGGGGAATGAATTTACATTTGTTTGTTAACGTAGTCAGAATAACCAACACACTGAGGAATGCATTTACAGTTGTTTGTAAATATAGTCATGCCAAACAATACAATGGGGGAATGAATTTACAGTCGATTGTAAATATAGTCATGACAGCCAATACACTGGGCAATGAATTTACAGTTGTTTGTTAACATGACTATGATAACCAACACACTGGGGAATTCATTTCTGGTTGTTTGTTAATAACATCATGAGAACCAATACACTGGGGAATTAATGAACAGTTGTTCATTACAATAGTCATGATAACCAAGACACCAGGGGAATATATTTTCAGTTGTTTGTGAATATACTCATGATAACCAAAATACTGGGGAATTAATTTATAGTTGTTTGTTAATAACGTCATGATAACCAATACACTGGGGAATGAATTTACAGTTGTTTGTTCATATCGTCATGATAAACTATGCACTGGAAAATGAATTAACAGTTGGTTGTTAATCTAATCAAGATAACTAAGACATCGGCGAATAATTTTACAGTTGTATGTTATTCTAGTAATGGTAACCAATACATCGGGGAAAGAACTTACAGTTTTTTGTTGATATAGTCAGAAAACTAATACATCGGGTAATGAATTTACAGTGGTTTGTTAATATTGTCATAACAACCAATACATTGGGGAATGGATTTTCAATTGTTTGTTCATGTAGTCAAGATAACTAATACATCGTGGAATGAATTTACAGTTGTTTGTTAATATAGTCATGATAACTGATACACTGGGGGAATGAATTTACAGCTGTTTGTGAAGAAAGTCACGATAACCAATACACTGGGGAATGAATTTATCGTTGTTTGTTAATATCGTCATAATAACCAATGAAACGGGGAATGAATTCACAGTTGTTTGTAAATCAAGTCATGATAACCAATACACAGGTGAATGAATTGACACTTGTTTGTAAATACAGTCATGACAACCAATACAGTGGGGAATGAATTTACAGTTGTTTGTTCAGATAGTCGTGATAACCAATCCACTGGGGAATGAATTTGCAGATTTTTGTCAATATGGTCATGATAACCAACACATTGGGGATTGAATTGAAAGTTGCTTGTTAATACCGTCATGATCACCAAGACACTGGTGGAATGTATTCACAGTTGTTTGTCAATATAGTCATGACAACCAACACACTGGGGAATTAATTTATATTGGTTTGTTAATAACGTCATGATAACCAATACACTGAGGAATGAATAAACAGTTGTTTGTTAATATAGTCAAGATAACTAATACACTGGAGAATGAATTTCTAGTTGTTTGTTAAAATAGTCATAACAATAAAAACGCTGGGAAATGAATTTACAGTTGATTTTCTACAGACTCATGACAACCAATGCACTGGAGAATGAATTTAGAGTTGTTTGTTAATATCGTCATGATCACCATTACACTGGGGAATGAATAAACAATTGTTTATGTCAATACTCATGATAACCAACACATTGGGGAATGAATTTTCAGTTGTTCGTAAATATAGTCATGATAACCTACACATTGGGGAATGAATTTATAGTTGTATGTTAATCTAGTAATGATAACCAATACATCGGGAAAGAATCTACAGTTGATTGTTAATATAGACATGATAACCCATACACTGGGGAATGAATTTCCAGTTGTTTGTTGACATAGTAATGACAATAAAAACGCTGGGGATTGAATTTACAGTTGATTGTCTATCGAGTCATGATAACCAATACACTGAAGAATGAATTTAGAGTTGTTTGTTAATAACGTCATGATAACCAATACACTGGGGAATGAATTTACAGTTGTTTGTAAATACAGTCATGATAACTAATACACTGGGGAATGAATTTGCAGATGTTTGTTAATATGGTCATGATAACCATTACACTGGGTAATTAATTTATAGTTTTTTGTTAATAACGTCATGATAACCAATACACTGGGGAATGAATTTACAGTTGTTTGTAAATACAGTCATGATAACTAATACACTGGGGAATGAATTTGCAGATGTTTGTTAACATAGTCATAATAACCATTACGCTGGGGAATGAATTTTCCGTTGTTTGTCAACAGATTCACGATAACCAATACACTGGGGAATTAATTTACAGATGTTTGTTAATGTAGTCATGATAACCAATAAAAGAATGAATGAATATTAAGATGTTTGTTGATAACGTCATGATAACCAATACACTGGGGGAATGAAGTTACATTTGTTTGTTAACGTAGTCATGATAACCAATACACTGGGGATTGCATTTACAGTTGTATGTTCATCTAGAAATGATAACCAATTCATGGGGAAAGAATTTAAAGATTTTTGTTGATCTGGTCAGAAAAACTAATACATCGGGGAATGAATTTACAGTTATTTGTTGAAATACTCATGATAACTAATACACTGGGGAATGAATTTACACTTGTTTGTTAGCATAGTCATGACAACCAATGCACTGGGGAATGGATGTTCAGTTGTTTGTTAATATAGTCAAGATAACTAATACACTGGGAAATGAATTTCCAGTTGTTTGTTAACATAGTCATGACAATAAAAACGCTGGGGAATTAATTTACAGTTGATTGTCGAAAGACTCATGATAACCAATACACTGGAGAATGAATTTAGAGTTGTTTGTTAATATCGTCATGATCACCACGACACTGGGGGAATGTATTTACAGTTGTTTGTTAGCATAGTCATGATAACCATTCAGCTGGGGAAGGAATTTTCCGTTGTTTGTCAAGAGAGTCATGATAACCACTACACTGGGGAAAGAATTTACAGATGTTTGTTGATAAAGTCATGACAACCAATACACTGGGGAATGAATTTACAGATGTTTGTTAATATAGTCATGATAACCAATACACTGGGAAATGAATTTACAGATGTTTGTTAATATCGTCATGATGACCAACAAACTGGTTAATTAATTCACTGTTATTTGTTAATATAATCATGAAAACCAACACATTGAGGAATACATTTACAGTTGTTTGTTAATGTAGTCATGACAACCAATACATTGAGGATACATTTACAGTAGTTTGTTAATATATTCAAGATAACTGATACATCGGGGAATGAATTTACAGTTGTATGTTAATCTGGTAATGATAACCAATACATCGGGGAAAGAATTTACAGTTTTTTGATGATATAGTCAGAAAAACTAATACATCGGGGAATGAATTAAAAGTTATTTGTTGATGCAGTCATGATAACTAATACACTGGGGAATGAACTTCCAGTTGTTTGTTAACATAGTCATGACAACCAATACACTGGGGAATGGATGTTCAGTTGTTTATTAATGTATTCAAGATAACTAATACGTCGCGGAATGTATTGACAGTTGATTGTTAATATCATCATGATAACCAATACACTGGGAAATATATTTATCGTTGTTTGTTAATATCGTCATGATAACCAATGCAACGGGAGAATGAATTAACAGTCGTTTGTAAATATAGTCATGACAACCAATACACTGGGGAATGAATTTACAGTTGTTTGTTAACGTAATCGGGATAACCAATACACTGGGGGAATGAATTTACAGTTGTTTGTTAACATCGTCATGACAACCAATACATTGGGGGAATGAATTTACAGTTTTTTCTAAATATCGTCATGATAACCAACACATTGGGGATTGAATTTATAGTTGTTTGTTAATATCGTCAGGATCACCAAGACACTGGGGGAATGCATTTAAAGTTGTTTGTTAATATAGTCATAATAACCAACACACTGGGGAATTCATTTATCGTTGTTTGTGAATAACGTCATGACAACCAACACACTGGGGAATGAATAAACATTTGTTTATGACAGTAGTCATGATAACCAATATACTGGGGAATGAATTTACAGTTGTTTGTTAATATAGTCAAGATAACTAATGCATCGGGGAATGAATTTACAGTTGTATGTTAATCTAGTAATGATAACCAATACATCGGGGAATGAATTTACAGTTTTTTGTTGATATAGTCAGAAAAACTAATACATCGGGGAATGAATGTACAGTTATTTGTTGATATAGTCATGATAACTAATACATTGGGGAATGGATGATCAGTTGTTTGTCAACAGAGTCAAGATAAGTAACACATCGCAGAATGAATTTACATTTGTTTATTAATATCGTCATGATAACTGATACACTGGGGGAATGAATTTACAATAGTTTATTGAAAAAGTCATTATAACGAATACACTGGCGAAAGAATTTACAGTCGCTTGTGAAGAAAGTCATCTAACCAATACACTGGGGAATGAATTTCTCGTTGTTTGTCAATATCGTCATGATAACCAATGCAACGGGGAATGAATTCAGAGTCGTTTGTAAATATAGTCATGACAACCAATACACTGGGGGAATGAATTTGCAGTTTTATGTAAATATAGTCATGACAAGCAACACATTGGGGTTTGAATTCATGGTTGCTTTTTAATATCGTGATGATAACCAACACACTGGGGAATTAATTTATAGTGGTTTGTTAATAATGTCATGATAACCAATACACTGGGGAATGAATAAACAGTTGTTTATGACAATAGTCATGATAACCAAGACACCGCGGGAATGTATTTACAGTTGTATGTTGATATAGTCATGATTACCAACACAATGGGGAATTAATTTACAGTTGTTTGTTAATAACGTCATGACAACCAATACACTGGGAAAAGAATTTACAATTTTTTGTTAATGTAGACATGATAACCAATACACTGGGGGAATGAAGTTACAGTGGTTTGTTAATATCGCCATGATAACTAATACACTGCAGAATTAATTTAGAGTTGGTTGTAAATATCGTCATGACCACCAACACATTGGGGATTGAATTTACAGTTGTTTGTTAATATCTTCATGATAAACAAGACACTGGGTGAATATATTTACAGTTGTTGCTTAATATAGTCACGATAACGAATGCAATGGGGAATGAATTTACAGTTGTTTGTAAATATAGTCATGACAACCAATACATTGGGAAATGAATTTATAGTTGTTTGTTAATATAGTCATGATTACCAACACACAGGAGAATTAATTCATCGTTGTCTGTTTATAACGTCATGATAACCAATACACTGGGGAATGAATAAACAGTTGTTTGTTAATACAGTCATGACAACCAACACACTGGGAAAATAAGGAACAAGTTTTTGTTAATTTAGACATGATAACCAATACACTGGGGGAATGAAGTTACAGTGGTTTGTTAATATCGCCATGATAACTAATACACTGCAGAATGAATTTAGAGTTGTTTGTGAATATAGTCATGACCACCAACACATAGGGGATTGAATTTATAGTTGTTTGTTAATATCGTCATGATTGCCAAGACACTGGGGGAATGCATTTACAGTTGTTTGTTAATATAGTCATGATAACCAATACACTGGGGGAATGAATTTACAGTTGTATGTTAATATAGTCATGATAATCAACATGCTGGGGAATTAATTTACAGTTGCTTGTTAATAACGTCATGACAACCAATACACTAGGGAAATGAATTAACAGTTGTTTGTTAACATAGCCATGATAAACAATACACCGGGGAATCAATTTACAGTTGTTTGTAAATATAGTCATGATTACCAACACATCGGGGAATGAATATCCAGTTGTTTGTAAATATAGTCATGATAACCAACACATTGGGAATTGAATTTACAGTTGTTTGTTAATATCGTCATGATAATCAAGACACTGGGTGAATATATTTACAGTTGTTCCTTAATTTTGTCACGATAACGAATGCAATGGGGAATGAATTTACATTTGTTTGTCAAGAGAGTCATGACAACCAATACATTGGGAAATGAATTTATAGTTGTTTTTTTACATAGTCATGATAACCAATACACTGAGGAATGAATTTACCGTTGTTTGTAAATATAGTCATGACAACCAATACACTGGGAAATTAATTTATAGTTGTTTGTTAATATAGTCATGATTACCAACACACAGCAGAATCAATTTATCGTTGTCTGTTCATAACGTCATGATAACCAATACACTGGGAAATTAATAAACAGTTGTCTGTTAATATAGTCATGACAACCAATACACTGGGAAAATAAGTTACAATTTTTTGTTAATATCATTATGATTACCAAGACACTGGGGGAATTCATTTACAGTTGTTTGTTAATATAGTCATGATGACCAATACACTGGGGGAATGTATTTACATTTGTATGTTAATATCGGCATGATAATCAACACACTGGGAAATTAATTTATAGTTGTTTTTTGATAACGTCAGGATAACCAATCAACTGGGGGAATGAATTTACAGTTGTTTGTTAACGTAGTCATGACAACCAATACACTGGGGGAATGAATTCACCTTTTTTGAAAATATAGTCATTATAACCAACACATTGGGGATTGAATTTATAGTTGTTTGTGAATATCGTCATGAGCTCCAAGACTCCGAGGGAATGAATTTACAGGTGTTTGTTAATATAGTCATGATAATCAATAGACTGGGGAATTAATTTATAGTTGTTTGTTAATGACGTCATGATAATCAATACACTGGGGAATGAATTTAAAGTTGTTTGTTAACATAGTCATGACAACCAATACACTGGGGGAATTAATTTGCAGTTGTTTGTTAATATCGTCATGACAACCAATACACTGGGGAATGAATTTACAGATGTTTGTTAATATAGTTATGATAACCAATACACTGGGGATAAAATTTACACTTGTTTGTTAACATAGTCATGACAATAAAAACGCTGGGGAATGAATTTACAGTTGTTTGTTAATATAGGCATGACAACCAATACACTGAGGGAATGAATTTACAGTTGTTTTAAAATATAGTCATGATAACCAACATATTGGCGATTGAACTTATAGTTGTTTGTTGATAAAGTCATGATAACCAATACACTGGGGACTGAATAAACAATTGTTTATGACAATAGTCATGATAACCAAGACACTGGGGGAATGTATTTACAGTTGTATGTTAATATGGTCATGATAATCAACATATTGAGGAATTAATCTATATTTGTTTGTTAATAACGTCATGACAACCAATACACTGGGGGAATGAATTTACATTTGTTTGTTAACGGAGTCATGATAACCAATAGACTGGGGAATTAATTTACATTTATTTGTAAATATAGTCATGATAACCATCACATTGGGGAATGAATTTACAGTTGTGTGTTAATCTAGCAATGATAACCAATACATCGGGAAAGAATTTACAGTTTTTTGTTGACATCGTCAGAAAAACAAATACATTGGGGAATTAATTTACAGTTACTGTTGATATATTCATGATAACTAATACACTGGGGAATGAATTTACAGTTGTTTGTTAACATAGTCATGACAACCAATACACTGGGGAATGGATGTTCAGTTGTTTATCAATGTAGTCAAGATAACTAATACATCGCGTAATGAATTTACAGTTGATTGTTAACATAGTCATGATAACCAATGCACCTGGGAATGAATTTACAGTTGTTTGTTCATATAGTCATGAAAACTTATACACTGGGGAAGGAATTTCCAGTTGTTTGTAAACATATTCATGCCAATAAAAACGCTGGGGCATGAATTTACAGTTGATTGTCTCTTGAGTCATGATAACCAATACACTGGAGAATGAATTTAAAGTTGTTTGTTAATAACGTCATGATCACCAAGACCCTGGAGGAATGTATTTACTGTTGTTTGTTAACATTGTCATGATAACCAACGCACTGGGTAATTAATTTATAATTGTTTGTTAATAAAGTCATGATGACCAATACACTGGGGAATGAATTTACAGTTGTTTGTTAACATAGTCATGACAACTAATACACCGGGGGAATTAATTTACAGTTCTTTTTTAATATAGTCAAGATAACTAATACACTGGGGAATGAATTTACAGATGTTTGTTAATATAGTCATGATAACCAATACACTGGGGAAAGAATTTACAGTTGTTTGTTAATATAGTCATGATAACCATTACACTGGGGAAATAATTTACAATTGCTCGTGAACATTGTCATAATAACCAACACATTGGGGATTGAATTTATAGTTGTTTGTTAATAAAGTCATGATAACCAATACATTGGGGGAATGTATTTACATTTGTATGTTAATGTATTCATGATAAACAACATACTGGGGAATTAATTTATAGTTGTTTGTTAATAACGTTATGATAACCAAAACTCTGGGAGAGTGAATTTACATTTGTTTATTAATGTAGTCATGATAACTAATACACTGAGGAATGAATTTACAGTTGTTTGTAAATATAGTCATGATAACCAACACATCAGGGAATGAATTTACAGTTGTATGTTAATCTAGTAATGATAACCAATACATCGGGAAAGAATTCACAGTTTTTTGTTGATATAGTCAGAAAAACTAATGCATCGGGTAATGAATTTACAGTTATTTGTTGATATAGTCATGATAACTAACACACTGGGGAATGAATTTACAGTTGTTCCTTAATGTCGTCACGATAACGAATCCAATGGGGAATGAATTGACAGTTGTTTGTAAATATAGTCATGACAACCAATACATTTGGAAATGTATTTCTAGTTGTTTGTTCATATCGTCATGATAACCAGTACAATGGGTGAATGTATTTACAGTTGTTTCTTAATATAGTCATGATTACCAACACACAGGAGAATTAATGTATCGTTACCTGTTAATAACGTCATGATAACCAATACACTGGTGAATGAATAAACAGTTGTTTGTTAATATAGTCATTTTAACTTATACACTGGGAAAAGAATTTACAGTTGTTTGTTAATATAGACATGATAACCAATACACTGGGGGAATGAAGTAACAGTGTTTTGTTAATATCGCTATGATAACTAATGCACTTGAGAATGAATATAGAGTTGTTTGTAAATATAGTCATGATAACCAAGACATTGGGGATTGAATTTATAGTTGCTTGTTAATATAGTCATGATAACCAAGACACTGGGGAAATGTATTTACAGTTGTATGTTAATATAGGCATGGTAATCAACATACTGTGGAACTAATTTATAGTTGTTTGTTAACAACGTCAGGATAACCAATACACCGGGGGAATGAATTTACAGTTGTTTGTTAACGTAGTCATGATAACCAATACACTGAGGAATGAATAAACATTTGTTTATGAACATAGTCATGACAACCAATACACTGGGGGAATGAATTTGCCGTTTTTTGTAAATATAGTCATTTAACCAACACATTGGGGATTGAATTTATAGTTCTATCTTAATATCGTCATGATCACCAAGACACTGGGGAATGCATTTACAGGTGTTTGTTAATATAGTCATGAGAACCAACAAACTAGGGAATTAATTTATAATTGTATGTTAATAACGTCATGATAACCAATACACTGGGGAATGAATTTAGTGTTGTTTGTAAATATAGGCATGACAACCAACACAATTGCCGAATGAATTTTCAGTTGTTTGTAAATATAGTCATGACAACCAATACAATGGGGAATGAATTTACAGTTGTTTGTTAACATAGTCATGATAACCAATACACTGGGGGAATGAATTTACAGTTGTTTGTTAACATAGTCATGACAAACAATACACTGAGGGAATGAATTTACAGTTGTTTTTGAGTATAATCATGATAACCAATACATTGGGGATTGAATTTATAGTTGTTTGTTCATAAAGTCATGATAACCAATACACTGGGGAATGAATAAACAATTGTTTATGACATTAGTCATGATAAACAAGACGCTGTTGGAATGTATTTACAGTTTAATGTTAATATAGTCATGATAATCAACATACTGGGGAATTAATTTATAGTTGTTTGTTAATAACGTCATGATAACCAATAAACTGGGGGAATGAATTTACATTTGTTTGTTAACGTAGTCATGATAACCAATACATTGTGGAACGAATTTACAGTTGAATTTTAATCTAGTAATGATAACCAATACATGGGGAACGAATTTACAGATTTTTGATAATCAAGTCATAAAAACTAATACATCGGGGAATGAATTTCTAGTTATTTGTTGATATAGTCATGATAACTCATACACTGGGTAATGAATTTTCAGTTGTTTGTTAATATAGTCATGACAACCAGTACACAGGGGAATGGATGTCCAGTTGTTTGTTAATAGAGTGAAGGTAACTAATACACTGGGGAATGAATTTCCTTTTGTTTGTTAACATAGTCATGACAATAAAAACGCTGGGGAATGAATTTACAGTTGATTGCCTTTAGACTCATGATAACCAATACGCTGGAGAATGAATTTAGAGTTGTTTGTTAATATCGTCATGATCACCAAGACACTGGGGTAATGTATTTACTTGTTTGTTAATATAGTCATGATAACCAACACACTGGGTAATTAATTTACAGTTGTTTGTTAAGAACGTCATGATAACCAATACACTGGGGAAATGAATTTACAGTTGTTTGTTAGCATCGTCATGACAACCAATACACTTGTGGAATGAATTTACAGTTGTTTGTTAACATCCTCATGAGAACTAATACACTGGGGAATGAATTTTAAGATGTTTGGTAATATAGTCATGATAAGCAACACACTGGGTAATTAATTCACTGTTGAATGTTTATATATACATGAAAACCAACACATTCAGGAATACATTTACAGTTGTTTGTTAATATAGTCAAGATAACTAATACATCGGGGAATTAATTTACAGTTGTATGTTAATCTAGTAATGATAACCAATATATCGGGGAAAGAATTTACAATTTGTTGTTGATATATTCAGAAAAAATAATGCATCGGGAAATGAATTTAAAGTTATTTGTTGATGTAGTCATGACAACCAACACAGTGGGGAATGGATGTTCAGTTGTTTGTTAATGTAGTCAAGATAACTAATACATCGCGGAATGAATTTGCAGTTGTTTGTTAATATCGTCATGATAACCAATGCACTGGGAAATGAATTTATCGTTGTTTGTTAATATCGTCATGATAACCAATGCAACGGGGAATGAATTTACAGTTGTTTGTAAATATAGTTATGCCAAACATTACACTGGGGAATGAATTGACACTTGATTGTAAATATAGTCATGACAACCAATTTACTGGGGAATGAATTTACAGTTGTTTGTATATTTCGTCATGACAACCAATACAATGGGGGAATGAATTTACAGTCGTTTGTAAATATAGTCATGACAACCAGTACACTGGGGAATGAATTTAAAGTTGTTTGTTCACATACTCGAGATAACCAATACACTGGGAGAATGAATTTACAGTTGTTTGTTAACATACTCATGACAAGCAATACATTGGGGGAATGAATTTACAGTTTTTTGTAAATATAGTCATGATAACCAACACATTGGTGATTGAATTTATAGTTGATTGATAATATCGTCAGGATTACCAAGACACTGGGGGAATGTATTTACAGCTGTTTGTTAATATAGTCATGATAACCAACACACTGGGGAATTCATTTATACTTGTTTGTTGATAACGTCATGAGAACCAATACACTAGGGAATGAATAAACAGTTGTTTATGACAATAGTCATGATAACCATTATACTGGGGAATGAATTTACAATTCTTTGTTCATATCGTCATGATAAACAATACACTGGGGAATGAATTTACAATTGTTTGTTCATATAGTCAAGATAACTAATACATCGAGGAATGAATTTACAGTTGTTTGTAAATATAGTCATGATAACCAACACATCGGAGAATGAATTTACAGTTGTATGTTAATCTAGTAATGATAACCAATACATCGGGAAAGAATTTACCGTTTTTTGTTGACATAGTCAGAAAAACGAATACATTGGGGAATTAATTTACAGTTATTTGTTGATATATTCATGATAACTAATACACTGGGGAATGAATTTACAGTTGTTTGTTCATATAGTCATGACAACCAATACACTGGGGAATGGATGTTCAGTTATTTGTGAATATAGTCAAGATAACTAATACATCGTGGAATGAATTTAAAGTTGACTGTTGACATAGACATGATAATCAATACACTGGGGAATGAATTTACAGTTGTTTGTTAACAAAGTCATTATAACCAATACACCTGGGAATGAATTTACAGTTGTTTGTTCATATCGTCATGATAAACAATACACTGGGGAATGAATTTACAATTGTTTGTTAATATAGTCAAGATAACTAATACATCGGGGAATGAATTTACAGTTGTATGTTAATCTAGTAATGATAACCAATATATCGGGGAGAGAATTTACAGTTTTTTGTTGATATAGTCAGAAAAACTAATACATCGGGGAATGAATGTACAGTTATTTGTTGATACAGTCATGATAACTAATACACTTGGGAATGAATTTACAGTTGTTTGTTAATATAGTCATGACAACCAATACATTGGGGAATGGATGTTCAGTTGTTTGTTGATAGAGTCAAGATAACTAATACATCGCTGAATGAATTTAGAGTTGTTTGATAATATAGTCATGATAACTGATACACTGGGGGAATGAATTTACAGCTGCTTGTTGATGAAGTCATTATAACGAATACACTGGCGAATGAATTTAAAGTCGTTTGTGAAGAAAGTCACGATAACCAATACACTGGGGAATGAATTTATCGTTGTTTGTTAACATCGTCTTGATAACCAATGCAACGGGGAATGAATTCACACTTGTTTGTAAATATAGTCATGACAACCAATAAACTGGGGAATGAATTCACAGTTGTTTGTATCTTTTGTCATGACAAGAAATACAATGGGGGAATGAATTTTCCAGTCGTTTGTAAATCTAGTCATGACAACCAATACACTGTGGAATGAATGTACAGTTGTTTGTTCATATAGTCGTGATGACCAATACACCGGGGAATGAATTTACAGTTTTTCAAAAATATAGTCATGATAACCAACACATTGGGGATTGAATTTAGAGTTGTTCGTTAATATCGTCATGATCACCAAGACACTGGGGAATGTATTTCCAGTTGTTTGTTAATATAGTCATGATTACCAACAAACTGGGGAATTAATTTACAGTTGTTTGTTAATGACGTCATGATAACCAATACACTGGTGAATGAATTAACAGATGTTTATGAGAATAGTCATGATAACCAAGACACTGGGGAATGTATTTACAGTTGTTTGTTAATATAGTCATCATAACCAACACACTGGGGAATTAATTTATAGTTGTATGTTAATAACGTCATGTTAACCAATACACTGGGGAAATGAATTTACAGTTGTTTGTTCATATCGTCATGATAACCAGTACACTGAGGAATGAATTTACAGTTGTTTGTTCATATCGTCATGATAACCAGTAGACTGAGGGAATGAAGTTACAGTGGTTTGTTAATATAGTCATGATAACTAATACACTGGAGAATGAATTTTGAGTTGTTTGTAAATATAGTCATGACAACCAATACAATGGTGGAATGAATTTACAGTTGTTTGTAAATATAGTCATGACAACCAATTCACTGGGGAATGAATTTACAATTATTTGTTCACCTAGTCATGATAACCAATACACTGGGGGAACGAATTGACAGATGTTTGTTGATATAGCCATGATAACTATTGACCGGAAGTCACCGGTTAACGTTTTTGGCTTCGTACACAGAGGAAGATTCAATTCTCTCTTCATTCTCAATTCACTTTATTAACGTTTTCAGATCATATACGTACCGCTTATACGTCTAGTTAGATAAAGGCATGCAGTTTACAGCAGGTTATTCAGTTTTATACTCAAACTAGGATTTCAACACACACCCACTAGGTTTCCCTGACTAACACTCCCTGAGCATTAGGATTTAAACGCACACCCACCAGGTTTCTCTGACTAACACTCCCTGAGTGGTCACAGAATAGAAAGGATATTATATTACCCGGAAAGGAGAGTTAATGCTTGCCAGGCAATTCGCTCTCTCACTCTCGACGTCGTCTCTACGTCCCTGACGTAGTCTCTACATCCCTGACGTAGGGTCCCTCCTTCCACGATGGTCAGTCTCCGGAGTCTCCCTCACAAACAAACTCTCCCGCACCAAGCCTGCAATGCTTCAGTTTTGTTTCCAAGTCTGTCTTTTCGAATGATGCTGTCTTCTCCGATTGGCTCAAAGTTGCTGGAGTGGTCAATGTCATCCCCTGATTGGCTCTGTTCCAAAGGGTTGGGTCGCATCACCTCAATACTCCTTTTCTAAATATGGCCTGGTGTCTCATCAAAGCTCCTTTGTCCCTCTGAGAAGCGGAACGTATTCAAACCGGTTCTGGCCAGTTCAGACCAGTGACTGAACTCCAGGTCACCTCAATTCAAATGTCAGTGTCTTTGTTAGCACTTCGAATTAACCTCAATAGGTTTCTGCAGCCTCTGGCCAACATCTCCCCCCTTTTGATCCAATGATGCCTATCATTATTCTCCCTTTCTGTGTACCACTCCTGAGGCTGTCATTGTCCCCCAATGGGCATGTTACATCCGCGATATCATATGATTATAGAACGAATACAAAAAAGAAGCGTATAAAATACACTTCACACAGTGTCCTTATATTGATAATCGCTTCTACTGGTACATTAGAGCACTAACACTCAATTGTTGCAAAATTTAATTTTTCCACATTCTAAGCTAATATACATTGAATATGACAAGTATTAATGCACGTAAAATCAAAACTACAGCAGCATGCGATAAAATCCTGACCCATGGATGTATTTGATCATTAGATCCCCAATTCCAAAACTTATTCCAGAACCCGGGATCCCGTAGCAGTTCATCTGCTTTATCAGCATGAGTTTTAATTATTTTATTGTGATTAGTCCATTGATGAATTATCTCATTGGCTTCCTCCGCTATTTTCGTCCAATCTGCAGTCAGGTGCGGAATGGGTGTTAGTTCGGTTGGAACATATTTCCACAGATCTTGGTCTATATCGGTACGTTGGACTGTGAGGTTTTCGTTTATCACCATCCTCATTATTGGCTTAGGCAGAACTTGTCCACCAACAACCAAGTCTGAGGTCACGTTGTTAATGGCCACATTGTGTCCTTCCAGAGGGCACTGTTTCCATCCTTTGTTATAGTTCATAGCCGCTGTGGCTATGTAATACGTTTGTCCCACAAGGGCGTATTGTAAAAAGGACTGGTTGTTAACCGGCAAAATGGACAATGAACAATTTTCATAAGTACTGAACCCACAATTAGTAAGTTTCTGTCTCGTTATCGCTTCTGGACAGGCCCAGTGATTCCCTCCTTGGTGACACTTTGACAAATCTACCCCTTTGTCAGCACCGTCCATTACAATAGCATGAGATGGTGGATTGCTCAAAGATATCCAAGTACCCTCATGATACTTGCCCACGTTATGAACTCTTTTTAACGGGTAGGTCAAATTTCCTCTGTGCCTGGGAATATGAAACACCGCCCCAACGTAATATTTCTGGTATGAGTCACTTCCCCAATCAATTTTTACATAGGTGTGGTCCCAGTGGATCATATTTTACCTCGACCGTCGCTCCCCGATGGTCGCTCCATAAATGGACCCACAAATTGATCAATAATTTTTCCCTCTGGGATTACCGACAATATCACCTCTCGAACTGTGTTACATGAAAACCGTACTCCCGCTCCTTCCCGCGCACGCTAACCCATCCACTCCCGTATAATACAAATTTAAATCCTCTCTTTTCCCTTTGTTGGTTCGGACTGTCTTATTCTGCAGAGCAAAGTTGTCCCGGGTCTCGGGATATCCCTCCGCCGCCGGCACTGCTTCAGGCACGTTCATTCGTCGTGACAACTCCGAGGCAGGTTCAACCGCAGTTCTGATGATGGTCAATCCGATAGCAACAAAATGCATTATCCCCTTCATTCTAGGCTGGACCTGTTATAAACAAGTGTAATTTCTGCTCTTATGTACAGTTTCTTTCAGGTACTATCATAAGTCCAGTCTCTCCATATACTGAGCCTGACCGTCCAAATCCTGTTCCCAATTTGTTTCAGATTCTAACCGTCCGTTTCTTCGAACCCACTTATTCCCCTTTTTTGTTTTATTTTTCTTTCGTTTTTTTCCTGGATTCGCCTCTGCATGCGAACGCACAGTATCAAATTTGTGTTCGATCACCTCCTCTTGGACCTGTAGCTGGTCCTGTTCTTGATCTCCCTGACCTTCAGAATTCAGAACATCGTTAGCATCGAGCTGCACATGCCAATGATGATTATCTTGTTTTTCTCCTACCAACTTTAGCTGATTAATGTGGTACCAGCCACTCTTATCTGGTGCCATTAATACCCTGTATACAGATGGGCTAGCTTTGTCTACTATCTCATAGGGACCGGTAAACTTTGGACTCAAGAATGAGGTGGGCTGGTATATTCTAATCATTACTCTCTGTCCGGTGCTCAACTCTATTGGGTTGGCTTTTGCATCGAAATAAGCCTTGCTATGCTGTTTCTTCTTTCCCTGTCGGTGAGCGGCTACATAATTTGCTTCTTTTACTGTTTCTACTAGCTGTTGTACCCATTTTTCTGATATAATGTGGTCTACCTCGGGTTCAGACAAATCCAAACCTACCAACCCCTCCATTCCCCTCATGTCCCTTCCCGTCATGAGTCTATAAGGAGTGTAGCCTGCTCATGAAGCCACGGTATTCCTGACTATCATCAGCACAAAGGGCAGAACGACCTGCCAGGTTGTCTTGCGCTGCTGCACCATTTTAGCTATCATGTTTTTTAATGTCCGATTCATTCTTTCCACAATCCCACTAGACTGTGGTCTATAGGGTATGTGAAATCTCTGTCTGACCCCAAAAAGGGTCATAACATTTTGCATTACTTGGGCTGTAAAATGTGTTCCCTGATCCGATTATATGCCTCGGGGTAAACCCCAACGGGTAAACACCTTTTCCAATAGAATTTTCGCAGTAACTTTGGCTGTGTTTGTTCTGGTCGGAAAAGCTTCCACCCATTTAGTGAAGGTATCCACTATTGCTAGAATGTACTTGTATCCTCCTGGAGTGGGAGGAAGCGGTCCGATATAGTCTATCTGTAAATTAGTCCAAGGCCCTTCTACTGGTCTAGTATGTCGGATGGCCCCTTTCTTAACATTTCTATCGGGGTTGTGTTGTGCACAGATCAAACAATTCTTGACATAGTGTTCCACATCACCTGTCATTCCGGGCCACCAACACACCTCCTTTATCCTATCTAGGGTGCTCTCCGTCCCTTTATGTCCCCATAAGTCATGGTACCAGTGGATTACTTGGTTTCGTCCCCCCTCTGGCACCACACATTTTCCTTCACACAAAACCACTCCGTCTTGAATATAGACCCCCTTGTGCCTTTTGTATGTGTCTGACTCTGCTCCTTCTATTAGTTTTTTTAAATTCTCCGTCTTTCTTTTGCTCCTCCATTAAATCCATCACTTTGACCTGCTTCTCTCTCTGGCCGCCGATTTCCCCAATCGGTGGCTGCCATTCCTGTCCACTTACAGCACCTCGTTTAGCTAGCTCATCAGCTTTCCTGTTCCCTTCGGGAGATAATTTTGAATGAGCTTTCATTTTTGGGACCCCATATCCTGTCCTCTGTGCTTCTTCAAAGATGTACCGTAATAGAGGGGCTGACGTAGGGGTCTTCCATCCGCTGAGACAAAACCTCTTGCTTCCCATAGGGACAAATGTTCTGTGAGGCTATTACAAACATACATGCTATCAGAATATATGACTGATCTGGGCGGAACATATTCCGGGTGACCAACCACATATGCGGCGGCTGCTAGTTCTGCTGCCTGCGCACTCATAGTGTTAGGTAATTTCAGAGCCACACTAAATCTTTCCTGTCCGTGGTCATCCTCCATGTATATCCCACATCCAGTTCTCCTTTCCCCATCCTGTACTGATGAAGAGCCATCCACAAAAATTTTAAAAGAGGGTTCTGCCTTTCCTGTTTCCTTTGTCTTTCTACTTTCAGGCCCCGTCTTACCCCTTCCTTTTTGTTTTGATACAAATGGGCCCTTGGGGTCATTTGCTATCATCAATTGACACTCATGTTTTTCTCCCTGATAAAATAAGTTGTCTGCTAACATAGTGATGGTTTTAACCCCCTTTCCGGTTATATTTCTCCCTTGCAGCAACAATGTCCATCTAGCGATTCTATTTTGGCTAACTGAACCATCCTTAATCCTTCCATCTAACAGTAACTGTACTGGGGTGTGTTCTGTTAATATTGTAAGTGGATTTAGTCCCACTATATAAGTAAAATGCTGCACTGCCCAAAAGACAGTTAGCAAGTGTCTTTCACATACCGTATACCCCTGCTCTACTGATGAGAGCATACGTGAGGCGTACGCAACTGGTCGTAATTTCCCGTGTGTCTCCTGTAATAGAACTGCCGAGAGGGTGGTGTCTGTGGTAGCCACCTCCAATGCAAACGGTTCCGTTGGATTTGGGGTTTTTAGAGCAGGCGCGGCAGCTAGTGCTTGCTTCAAACCAGTCATGGCCTGGCTGTGTTCTGTTTTCCACTCCCAGGCCACATTCTTTTTTAATAATTCCATCAGCGGGGCCGCCTTTGTGGCGAACCCATCAATATGGTCCCTGCAATATCCCACCAACCCTAAGAAGGACCTTAACCCTTTTACATCCCGCGGAACAGGGAGTCTGCCAACTGTCTCTGCCCTTCGCTTGTCAATATCCCTTAGTCCCGGCGTCAGAATCATTCCCAAGAAAGTAACTTTTTGTTTCATGATCTGCGCTTTTTTAGGGTTAATCTTTAATCCCAAGTCATGTAACAACTGCAGTAATTCACTTAGCAGTTGATAATGTTCCTTCTTGGTTTCAGTTTGTAGGAGTAAGTCGTCTACATACTGCACTGGACATTCAGGCCTTGAGAATCCTTTTAACCCTTCCCTCAGTCGTTGGTGAAATATGGACGGGGAATTGTGAAACCCCTGCGGCAGGGCGGTCCATGTATATTGCTGTCCTTGGAAAGTAAATGCAAATTTATATTGACATTCTTTCTCCAGCGGAATAGATCAAACACCGTTACTTATGTCCAAAACCGTAAACCACTGCGCATCCTCATTTTGTCGAACTACGGTCTCTGGGCTAGTTGCTACTGTAGGGGCTGTTAGCGGGGTGACTTTATTTAATTCTCTGTAGTCTATCGTTAGTCGCCAGCTACTGTCGGGTTTCCTTACTGGCCAAATAGGTACGTTATTAGTAGAAGCTATTGGTCTTAATATCCCTTGCTGCAGCAGACTCTATCACCTTCTCTATCTCTTCTTCTGCTTGCTTTGGGAAACCATACTGCTTCTGTGGTTTGGGGTTTGGACCTTGTATACACACACTCCCGGTCATTTTCCCACAATCATGTTTATGTCGGGCAAAAACTATTGAGTTTTGTACAATAATCTGTTGTACTTCACGATCGTTACTCATTTCTCCTGGTTCTATCCACATTTCCCCGATCGTGCATATCCTCTCCCGATATTCCCCCACCGGGACGAGTGTGTGATTTATACTGCCCATGCCCAAAGGCATTTGCCAAATCATACAATTAACGGGGTCGAAGCAGAATCCCGCTTTGGCCATAAATTCACTCCCTAATATATGTTTATGTTCTCTGGGTAATTTAATAAGAACCACTGAATGCTCTATCACTATGTCTCCCACACCAACTTCCAACGGTACACTCACATATCCCACTTGTGAATGCCCTGTGAATCCACTTAGAATAATTTTGTTTTGAATTTTCCAATCTGTTTCATTGATCTGAGTGGTGTTAACGGTGGTTCGAGATCCCCTTGTGTCCCAAAGAAATGTAAGAGGGCGGCCTCCGACCCTACCATTCACTAGGGGTCTCCCCGTGTCATCCAACCGTGCGTCACACACCCATAACGGAGAGGCCTGAGACCGTCATTGCAGTTCGGGGTACAACCCGGAACTCGGTGATATTTCTATCGTATCACACTGAGGACTTGGTCTATTCGGCCCTTCCACGGGTAGGCTCTGATTCCTTCCCATAACTGCACTCTCTCGTCTTGGGTTCGGGCAGTCCCTTGCGAAGTGTCCCTCTTGGCCACAATTATAGCATTTGGACACCTCGCCTTGAGTTCTCCCCGTTCCTGAGAAGTTTCCTTTGCCTCTACCTCTTCCCACTGCCTGATAAGCTGGAGGAGGTTCCCCCTGAGTAGGTCCCCTCCCTTCATTTCTCCAAATTATCAACTGATCTTTAACAGGCATTGCTCTGTCCCCGGATGCCTTGGATCGTTTGGGTATTTCCCTTTCCCATACACTAACCATCTTCCTAATTATCCAGGGTTCCGTATGTGTGTCATCAGTGGGGTCAAACTGATCTAGTGCCTTCCTCGACTCCTCAGTGCCATGCGACACTAGTGTTCTCAGCCATCGGTTCCTAACCTCCCGCTATAAATGATCCCGATCTAAGTCTGTACCGTCGACCTCCTGAAACACCGCCCAAATACGGGCCGAAAATACAGTGGGATGTTTACCTTTCCTTTGATAGCATTTCATCAGTGCCTCATCTGTTATCGCTCATGACAGATAACACCTGGCCCTTTAAGGCTTCATTCGTGCCTCTACCAAGTTTTTGTTCCTCCGGTAGGGCGGAGTGTATATGTAGGTGTTGGCACATTAGGATTAATTTTCTTTCCTCAGCATCGTCTAAGCCGTGTATCGCTCTCTGTTGCCTGACCGCGAGGAACAACTCCCTCGGATCATCCCCAGGCACACACGTTCCAATATCTTTTGCAATAACCCTCAATTCCTGTACCCCAAGTGGGGTGGAATATATCATATCCTGGCCATCTTCCCCCACCTGTGCTCTAGTGGTTACAAGGGGGGCCATTGAGGCAGACGTTTTTTCGGCTCTGGAGCGGATGCTGGCGGTGGGTCCCCTCGTGGAGGTTCCCCATCACCGCTGCTGTATCTATCCGCAGCAGCGGATAGATACAGCAGCGGTGATGGGGAACCTCTTACATTCCTTTGGGACACAGGGGGATCCAGAACCACCGTTAACACCACTCAGATCAATGGCATAGATTGGAAATGTCCATGTAGAACCTGACGTTGTGTTTTCGGATGATGTCGCCGAGTGGCAGGATGGTGTGGTCAATCGTGTCAAAGGCTGCAGATAGGTTTTTTTTATTCGTTCATGGGATGTGGGCGTCGCTGGCGAGGCCAGCATTTATTGCCCATCCCTAATTGCCCTTGAGAAGGTGGTGGTGAGCAGCCTTCTTGAACCGCTGCAGTCCGTGTGGTGACGGTTCTCCCACAGTGCTGTAAGGATGGGAGTTCGAGGATTTTGACCCAGCGACGATGAAGGAACGGCGATATATTTCCAAGTCGGGATGTTGTGTGACTTGGAGAGCAACGTGCAGGTGGTGTTGTTCCCATCTACCTGCTGCTCTTGTCCTTCTAGGTGGTAGAGGTCGCAAGTTTGAGAGGTGCTGTCGAAGAAACCTTGGCGAGTTGCTGCAGTGCATCCTGTGGATGGTGCACACTGCAGCCACTGTGCGCCGGTGGTGAAGGGAGTGAATGTTTAGGGTGTTGGATGGGGTGCCAATCAAGCGGGCTGCTTTGTCCTGGATGGTGTCGAGCTTCTTGAGTATTTTTGGAGCTGCACTCATCCAGGCAAGTGGAGAGTATTCCATCACACTCCTGACTTGTGCCTTGTAGGTGGTGGAAAGGCTTTGGGGAGTCAGGAGGTGAGTCACTCGCCGCAGAATACCCAGTCTCTGACCTGCTCTTGTAGCCACAGTGTTTATATGGCTGGTCCAGTTACGTTTCTGGTCAATGGTGACCCCCAGGATGTTGATGGTGTGTGATTCGGCGATGGTAATGCCGTTGAATGTTAAGGGAGGTGGTAAGACTCTCACTTGTTGGAGATGGTCATTGCCTGGTACTTGTATGGCGCAAATGTTACTTACCACTTATTAGCCCAATTCTGGATGTTGTCCAGGTCTTGCTGCATGCGGGCACGGAAAGCTTCATTATCAGAGGGGTTGGGAATGGAACTGAACTTGTGACTTTTATAATGGCCATTTCAGTACTGTGGCAGTGCGGAAAACCTGATTTGAGGGATTCAAACATAGAGTTGTGGGAAAGATCGGCACGGATTTGGGGCAACACGTTAAAGGACTTTGGAGAGGAAAGGAAGGTTGGAGATGGGACTATAGTTTGCAAGGACAGAGGTGTCAAGGTGGTTTTATTGAGAAGGGGGGTGATGACGGCAGATTTGAAGGGGAGGGAGACAGTATCTGAGGAGAGTGAACCGTTAACAATATCAGCCAAAATAGGGCCCAGAAAGGGAAGTTGTCTGGTTTGCAGTTTAGTTGGAATCGGGTGGAGGGAGCAGGAGGTGGTCAAGATGAGTTCGGAGAGGGTATGAGGGAAGAAAGGAGAGAATCAAGAGAAAGAGGTGAGTACAAGGCGAGGGAAGGGGGAGCCGTTGGGGAAGTTTGGATTGGTCGGTTAGGGAAAGGGAGGCTGCTGAACGGATGGCCTCAATCTTAGTGACGAAGAATTCCATGAGCTCCTCGCACTTTTCGTTGGAGGTGAGGGTGGAGGGAGCAGGGGAGAGGGGTTTAAGAAGATGGTTTGTGATGGAGAAGAGAAGCCGGGGGCTATCTTTGCATTCCAGGATGATCCTGGAATAGTGTGCACTTTTGGCAGAGGAGAGCAGGACCCAATAGTGCCCGAAAGAAGTCCCAAAAGAAGGAGATATTCGGAGGGATGGCAAACGCTTGGAGGAAGAGATGGGTTTCATGAGAGGTCTGAAAGAAGGAAAGAACTTGCGTTTATATAGCGCCTTTGAAGGCCTCGGGACGTCCCAAAACAGTCAATGAAGAATATTGTGACGTGCAGTCAATGTGGCAATTTCGGAAACGCGACAGCCAATTTGCACACAGCAAGATCCCACACATTTCATTGAGATAAATGACCAGAACATCGGCTTTAGCATTGTTGGTTGAGGGATAAACATTGGCCATGACACCAGGAATAACTCCCCTACACTATTTTGAATATTGCCCGGGATTTTTTACATTTACCTGAAAGGGCAGATGGGCCCTCGCTTTAACGTGTCGAACAAAAGTTGGAACGTCCGACATTGTTGCACTCCCTCATTACTGTCGTTCCGAAAGAGCAGCATTCCCGCAGTATTGCCACTCCTACAGCACTGTGCTCCCTCAATACTGACACGCTGACAGGACTGAACTCCCGCAGTACTGACCAATGTACCACGTTTGCTAATTATACAAAGCTAGGTGGGAAAGTAAGCTGTGGGGAGCACTCAAAGAGTCTGCAAAGGGATATAGACAGGTTAAATGAGTGGGTCAGAAGGTGGCAGATGGAGTATAATGTGGGGAAATGTGAAGTTATTCACTTTGGCAGAAAGAATAGAAAAACGGAATATTTTAAACGGTGAGAAACTATTAAATGTTGGTGTTCACAGCAATTTGGGGGACCTTCTCCACAAACAGCAAGTTAACATGCAGGTACAGCAAGCAATTGGGAAGGCAAATGGTATGTCGGCATTTATTGTAAGGGGTTGGAGTACAAGAGTACGGAAGCTTTGCGACAATTGTACAGGGATTTGGTGAGACCTCACCTGGAGTACTGTGTACACTTTTGGTCTCCTTATCTAAGGAAGGATATACTTGCTTTGGAGGAGGTGCAACGGATGTTAATCAGATTGATCTCTGGGATGGGAGGATTGTCATATGAGGAGAGATTGAGAAGAATCGGCCAATGTTCTCTAGTTTTGACGAATGAGAGGTGATCTCATTGAAACTTATAACATTGACAGGGTAGATGCTGAGAGGCTGTTTCCTATGGCTTGGGAGTCGAGAACTTGGGGTCATAGTCTCAGGATAAGTGGTGGCCGATTTAGGACTGAGATGAGGAGGAATTTCTTCACTCAGAGGGTTGTGAATCTTTGGAATTCTCTACCCAAGACGACTGTGGATGCTGAGTCGTTGAGTATATTCAAGGCTGAGATCGATGAATATTTGGACTTTATAGGAATCAAGGGATATGTGGATAGGCCGGGAAAGTGGAGTTGAGGTCGGAGATCAGCCATGATCTTATTGAATGGCGGAGCATACTCGAGGGTCCCTATGGCCTACACCTGCACCTTATTCCTTAGGTGATTATGACCATCTTACAGCACAGTGCTTGATCAGTACTGAACATCCGACAGCACTATGCTCCCTCAGTACTGACAATCCAACAGCACAGTGCTCCCTCAGGACTGACAATCCAACAGCACAGTGCTCCCTCAGTACTGACCATACGACAGCACAGTGCTCCCTCAGTACTGACGATACAACAGCACAGTGCTCCCTCAGTACTGACAATCCAACAGCACAGTGCTCCCTCAGTACTGACCATACGACAGCACAGTGCTCCCTCAGTACTGACCATCCGACAGCAAAGTGCTCCCTCAGTACTGACCAACCTACAGCACAGTGTTCCCTCTGTACTGACCAACCGACAGCACTCTGCTCTCTCAGTACTGACCATCCATCAGCACTGTGCTCCCTCAGTACTGAACATCCGAGAACACAGTGTTCCATCAGGACTGACCATAAGACAGCACAGTGCTCCCTCAGTAATGACCATCCGACAGCACAGTGCTCCCTCAGTACTGACCATCTGACAGCACAGTGCTCCCTCAGTACTGACCATCCGACAGCACAGTGCTCCCTCAGTTCTGACCATCCGACAGCACAGTGCTCCCTCAGTACTGACCAACCGACAGCACAGTGCTCCCTCAGTACTGACCATCCGACAGCACTGTGCTCTCTCAGTACTGACCATCCATCAGCATTGTGCTCCCTCAGTACTGAACATCCGAGAACACAGTGTTCCATCAGGACTGACCATAAGACAGCACAGTGCTCCCTCAGTAATGACCATCCGACAGCACAGTGCTCCCTCAGTACTGACCATCCATCAGCATTGTGCTCCCTCAGTACTGAACATCCGAGAACACAGTGTTCCATCAGGACTGACCATAAGACAGCACAGTGCTCCCTCAGTAATGATCATCCGACAGCACAGTGCTCCCTCAATACCTACCATCAGACAGCACAGTGATCCCTCATTACTGACCTCCGACAGCACAGTGCTCCCTAATTACTGAGCATCCGTTAACACAGTGCTCCCTCATTACTAACCATGCCACAGCACAGTGCTCCCTCAGTACTGACCATCCATGGACTTTAAATAAATAGCCGCCGGGCAAAATTTGCAAAGCTGGGAATCAAAGTAGCTGCGGTGGGCCTGATCAGAATGAGTGCACTGCACATAAATGGACAGGGAGAGAGAGAGTGAGAGGCATAGAGAGGGGGAGAGAGGGAGTGAGAGGGGGAGCGACAGAGACAAAAGACAGAGAGATGGAGACAGAGGGCGGTGGAGAGAGACTGAGAGAGGGAGAGATACAGAGAGGGAGAGCAAGGGGGAGAGAGTGACAGAGAGACACAGAGAAACACACAGCGAAAAAGAGTGAGAGAGATAGATAGTGATTTGGAGAGCGAGAATGTGACAGGGAGTGACAGCGAGAAAGAGAGAGAGGCAGAGAGCGACACAAGGAAAGGGTGAGAGAGAAACATAGAGAGAGGGAGATAGTGGGACAGAGACAGAGAGAAAGAGTGAAAGACAGAGAGCGACAGAGAGAGATAGAGACGGGGAGAGGTGGGGATAGAGAGAGAGAACACAGGGACAAAATAAATATAATGATTAAATAGTGGAGAAAATTAATACAGATTCACATAAAAGAGAGAGGGTGTGTGAGAGAAAGAGATAGAAACAAAGGGGGGCAGAGACAGAGTTACACAGTGGGAGATAAATAAAGAGAGTTTGTAAGACAGGAGAGAAAAATAAAGAGAGAAAGAAGAGTGAAAGAAAGCATTTATATAAATATAATGAGAGCGAGCAAGCAGACATTGATGGAACGAGAGAGAAAGAGAGAGACTGACAAAGAATTACAAAGTGATTGAAGCAGAAGTGGAAATAATAAGATCGAAAAACAGGCAGAAAATAAATAGAGACAAACGACATAAACAGAGAACAGACACAATGAAAGACGGACAAACATATATAGTGACTGGAGGGTAGAGAGAGGAGTGAGAATAGACCACAGAAAGCATTAAATAACCCAACAAACTGTGTAATCAGCCTGGGGTGTGTGAGAGTGATGACTAGCAGAACAGCAGGAGATGAAGCAGGTCAGAAAGTTCATGTTTGTTCTCGGGTAACACATTTGTGGATTTAATTTTGACATTTCTAAAGATGATGCCTGGAGGCTGCACAATAAAGTCACTCAGTCTTGTGTAACTGACCCTGACCATTACTTACTGCAGGAGTTTCCCAGCTGCTCTGTGTAGTAAACATTCATCTCATAAACAAAAGCCTGAGACTAAATCCGCTTCAGTATGTCTGAAGGAAAAGGACGATTAAAATGATTGTTAATGATACATTGTAAAAGATCACACGGCAGAGGATAGATCACCACAGCAACAAGAACGATTCCGGGAGGGCTAGTGGTGGTTTGAACTCCTGCCGACTTAACTCGGTTATGTTGTGGACACTGAGAGAAAACAAGTGAAGTGTCAATCAATCGTGGGTTGTATTTGTAGGAACCGATTGATGAGAAGCCACCGTGCCAGAGGTGTGATTCTGTGTAGAAACGGTCTTTTAAAGCTGGGCAGAAGTTGAGTGGAGAGAGACTGAGATCCACCACGACTGCTCAAACCTAACCTCTCACTTCCTGGCAGCACCACCTCACCGGGAATCGACATAACTGCTCACAACATCCCAGCTTGATGCCTCGATGCTGGTTCATAGATTGCCTGTGAAGCAGATGACCTGGATACAAGAGAAAGTCAAGCGACACTATAACGGTATCCGTCAGAACACCTGAAATCTTCCCGGCAAGATTGAGCCAACCATAAGGATATAACTTTCGATCTGGGTTTAGTCTAAGATAGATATTTGATTTGCAAACGGTTATGCATTTTAGGAATTCAGAATGTGTTGTTTTATTGGTTTAAAACAATTCTAAATCGGGCATAAACCCAAGTTTTGTTTAAATTGTAATGTTGGTTTTTCCAGTGTATTAATAGGAATAAATTATTGTTTTCCTTATAAAGTGATGGTTTGTGCCTGAAGTTTCTTTAGGAAAGAGAGCTCATCAAGTTATTAAAGTTTTCCAACTTCCCTCAGTAACCTTTCGTTCTGCAAAAAAACATTATCGGTTAATTAATGGTGATTAAAACAAAGATTGTTTTTTTTTCTTCGCACAGAGTTTGAGTGAGTTCATACGATTAATATAACAAGTGTTAAAAAGCTGCTTTCTTGACCGGGAATCGAACCCAGGCAACGGTGGTAAAAACGCCGAATCCGAACCACGAAACCACCAAAGAACTGAGTTTTTAGTTTTATCAGTTGTAACACGGAATTCCCTTTCTCTGTGATTCAGCTTTTAATTCTTTTTAGCTCCGGATATTCCCGTGATTAAATAGGAATAAAGTACAATAGGCTCGGGAAAACCCGGGGAGGTGGTATCCCGCTCACCGAGCCTTTCCAGCAGCATTTACCTTACCAAGCACTGGAGTGAGTGAAACTTTCTCCGGGAACGGGGGGGGGGGAGGCGGGGGGGGGAGGTCTCAGTGTGGCGAGTGAATTAGCTGTTTAATAGTTAGGATCGCTGAGCGGTCCAAATCGCTGCGTTTAAATCGCAATCTTCTCTGAAGTCTGGAGAAGTGGTTAGAATCCCTCTTCTGATATTGGTTATGTTGACTCCTATTTTGTTTGTTGCTTGAGCTGCAGTTGATTTTGCGGCTCAGTTGATTTGCTTTTCCCGCAATCGCCAACCATCCGCGAAACGTTTTGACGCCCACCGGCTCATCCGGAAACCGAGCTTTAAATGAAAATATGCTGGAAACACAAGGCGGTCATTCAACAACCATGGAGAGAACAGACACTTGGGGAAATGTTCCATAGGAACAGAAGAAGGCCATTCAGCCCCACGAGCCCGCTCTGTCATTTGATAAGATCATGGCTGATCATGGCAACTCGCCAAGGCTTCTTCGACAGCACCTCCCAAACCCGCGACCTCTACCACCTAGAAGGACAAGGGCAGCAGGCGCATGGGAACAACACCACCTGCACGTTCCCCTCCAAGTCACACACCATCCCGACTTGGAAATATATCGCCGTTCCTTCATTGTCGCTGGGTCAAAATCCTGGAACTCCCTTCCTAACAGCACTGTGGGAGAACCGTCACCACACGGACTGCAGCGGTTCAAGAAGGCGGCTCACCACCACCTTCTCGAGGGCAATTAGGGATGGACAACAAATGCCGGCCTCGCCAGCGACGCCCACATCCCGTGAACGAATAGAAAAAAACAAAAAAAAATCTGTGATCCAACTCCATATACCTGCCTTTGGCCCATATCCTGTCATACCTTCGGTTGGCAAAAAGCTATCGACCCCAGATTTAAAATTAGCAGTTGAGCTCGCATCAGTTGCCCTTTGCAGAAGAGAGTTCCAAACTTCTACCACCCTTTGAATGCAGAAGTGTTTTCTAATCTCACTCCTGAAAGGTCTGGCTCTAATTTTTAGACTGTGCCCCTTTCACCTGGAATCCCCAACCAGCGGAAATAGTTTCTCTCTATCCAGAAAATGTCAATGACACAGTCAATGAAAGGTGCAGTTCACGAAGGCAGCTCACCAGCACCTTCTCAAGAGCAATTAGGGATGGGCAATAAATGCTGACCTTTCCATTGACACCCACATCCCATGAATGAAGACAAAAATGTCGCCTGCATGGCCGAGTAATTTCCTGCTGCTAAACGACGGGAAGAATGAAACCATCGGCTTCAGTCCTTTGAACGAACTGCATACACTTGCCGTCGAGTTCAATCCCCACTTGGTCCTCTGCCTCGAATATCCACTGCATCAGAAAATCCTCCATAACATAGAATTATAGCATGAAAACATCACAGAAGGAGGCCATTCGGCCCATCGTGCCTGTGCCAACTCTTTGAAAGAGCTATCCAATTAGACCCGCTCCCCTTCCCTTTCCCCATAGCCCTGCACAATTTTCCCCTTCAAGTTTTTATCCAGTTCCCCTTTGAATGATATTATTGAATCTGTTTCCACCACCCTTTCAGGCAGTGCATTCCAGATCATGACAACTCGCTGCGTAAAAAAATTCTCCTCATCTCTGCTCTGTTGCCAATTACCTTAAATCTGTGTCCTCTGGTTACCATCCTTTCTGGCACGGGAAATAGTTTCTCCTTATTTATTCTATCAAAACCGTTCATGATCTGAACACCTCTGTTAAATCTCCCCTTAACCGTCTCTGCTCTGAGGAGAACAACCCCAGCTTCTCCAGTCTCTCCACCTCACTGAAGTCCCTCATCCCTAGCACCATTCTAGTAAATCACCTCTGCACCATCTCCATGGCCTTGACATCCTTCCTAAAATGTGGTGGGCAGAATTATGTGGCGGCCAGCTGGGGACTAACCAGTGGTTTATAAAGGTTTAGCATAAGTTATTTGCTTTTGTACTCTATGCCTCTATTAATAAAGTCAACGATTCCGAATACTTTTTTTTTACAATCTCTTCAACTTGTCCTGCCACCTTCAAACATTTGTGTACGTATAGCCCCAGGTCTCTCTGTTCCTGCACCCCCTTTAAAATTGCACAATTAGTTTAAAGAGCTAGCACAGGCACGATGGGCCGAATGGCTTCATATGATTCTCTGATTCTATGTTTTTGATTGCATCTCTATGTTGCGCTTTGGCATATCCCCCAGAAGTGGGAGTCAGCAGTTCACTTTCTCCCTTAACATTTCCATCTGACCTGGGCTGGACTAAACAGATGTTTTCCTGCTGTAATGGTTATCATGTTAGCCTCACATGCGAAAAACTCCCGCTTTAATCCCGGGTCAGAAACAATTAGCTGGAACTTGCTCCTCACAAACTTCCAGGAGCGAGCTTTCTCTCGTGTAAATTGGGCTGCAATCCTTTCACATTCAACAACGGCTGCACCAGATTCCTGCTCTCATAACCACTGAACACTTTTAAGCAGACTCCTAAAATAAAGTGCGTAAAATGAGAAGGGATGAAAGTCAGAAAAGTTAGCGTAGTTTCTACAGTCACTCAGCAAACTTGTTAGCATTTCGTTCATTGCGAAACAGAAAGTTGTGGGGTTATTAATGGTAATTAAAAGAATCATCTCAGAGACTTGAATTATTTTGTGCAATTAAGTGAACTGTTTTGTAAAAATAAATTCCCTGATCGGGAATCGAAGCCGCAGTGGTGAGAGCGCTGAATCTTTACCACTATACCACCAGGGAGCGCTGTACCGTTTGTTTGCCATAGTTATAAATATATTGGGCTGTAGCCGTGTTAGATTAAAAATATATTTCTCATTTGTTAGATGTAAAAGCATTTCATGACTGCTGCTTACAAATGTATTTACATGTATCTGTATTATTTATTGATTTATTGGGGTGTATATATTGTAAATGTATTTTCTGGATATTTATTTCTCTACGTCTTATTTTTATTACACACAAATACATAACACAGATACACAGAGATACAATGATAACCACCACACAGTTACACCCAAATGTATTTTTAAGCGTCACAGATGCAATCATACATATTTATAACAAGATATATCATATTGTAAAATTAATCAAAATAATGTTATAAATGGCATAAACACTCACTTTATAAAGAAGCATGACATCCATTTATACACATCCAGAGTTTAAATTTTCACACCGTCCTGTTAGCAGTCCTGAACAAAGTCCACACACCGAAAGTCTCAGCGTTTTTCCAGATGCTGCCCGTCCTGTTATGTATTTTGAGCAGTTCCTTTCCTGTGATGTGATGATTCTGGGTGCCGGGTGTGTGTCATTGGATTTGCTGCAGTCATGCTGCCGCGGACAGGTGAAGGCTGCTTCTGAGGCTGCCTGACACCCGGTGGGAGTGGGCGGGGATTTGGGAATCTGAAATAAATGAAACGGTGTATGAGAAACTTTCATAAAGGTAAACATCCAGATCCCTGCCATTAGACCTCGTGGCGCAACGGTAGCTCGTCTGATTCCAAATCAGGAGGCTGCGTCTTTAAATCACGTCGGGGTCACACTCGTTGTTAGCGCTGGGAGGAGTCTGAATAATTCCGGAGTTCATTTTGCATTCCCTTTTACATAACAAACAGAACCCTGCTCTGAATTCTGCCTCACGAGTTCCCCAGTGTCAGGGAGAGAAGCGTCTGATTCCCTCGTTTATTTATTGCAAGAAACATACACAAACACACTTATTAATTCAAAACCATCCTGCAACTCCACACGCACAGAGATAAACACAGCCAGAGAGACAGGCAAACACCGGGAAATAGACAAACCGGTTTCTCAGAGAATTGCCTGTCCCTCCACGGTCGAATGTAAGGGCTTTTGTTGATTGTTTTCGTTCCACACCTTGGAATTCAGGAGAATCTGGTACATGGTTTGTAGGACAAGGCACGGGCGCGATGGCCCGAGTGGCCTGCTTCTGAGCTGCATCCTTCTACGATTCTGAGCTCAGCCCCTGGGGCGGAGCCGGCAGCCGCTTCGCTGCAATAATAGACCAAATGGAGAAGTATCAGCTGACTCGGCCAGCTCAGTCGGTGGAGCATGAGACTCTTAATCTCAGCGGTCGTGGGTTAGCGCCCCACTGTGGGCGAATTCCGTTTTGAACTTTTCCGCTGCTTGACTGTCAGTGCAAGAGACGAGTCTGTCAGTGCCGCGTCGTGTGCAATGGTCAAAACTTTAAATGGAGCAGAAGGTTATTCGGGGTTCAGATACACAAACCTCTCTGATGAGCCTGAGATTTTGTCAGAGGTTGCTGCCTCCCCTACATCTCTTGCTCTCTGACGAGGCACTTGCTCCGGTTTCAATTTACAAACTGGGTGAGTTGGAGATCGGGTGAAGGAGAGCTGGTTTGTGATCTGAGTAGGAGACTCAGCGGCCCCGGGTGAGACAGAGAAAAAAAATCAGTCCAGGCCCGGCCCCAATCTGCGGATGTGGAAGAAAACACGGGAGGAGAGTGCGGTGTGAGGTCCCTGTCAAACCAACTGACAGGACAAAGCCGGCCACAGTCACAGAATCAGAATGGCTACTTCCTGAGGAGGGGAGGCCGGTTCATGTGGAAAAGGATCCGGACGAGAATGGTCTGATTCATAAGGTTAGGAGAGGGAAATTAGGGAGCTCCTTCGGAACGTTAATCACTTGAAAATGAAGCCTTTTGCCTCTGTTACTTCTGTGGTTTTGATGAATGAAATGTTTGTAAAAAGGCATCAGTGGGCAAGGGTTGAGAGCTTTTAGGACTAGAGGGGAAATGAGGAGGTTTTGTTTCACACAGAGGGTTGTTCCGATCTGGTAGCCACTCCCTGAAAGGGTGGTGGAAGCAGCTTTCATAGGAACTTTCAAAAGGCAATTGGACAGGTACTTGAAGAGGACTGATTTGCAAGGTTACGGGGAAAAGGGTGGGTTTTTTGGACTACATTGGACAGCTCTTTCAAAGAGTAGGCAGGGTAACACGGCCGAATGGCCTCCTTCTGTGCTGTAATATTCTATGATTCTATTCCATGATTTTAGTGTGGGACAGGAGAGATGTTGTTTAAAGAGAAGTAAAAGTGTCCCAATCAGAGCAGAGAGAGGTGACTGGTCAGTTCCCCTCTGTCCAGTATAAGTCACCAGCGGTTTTTTGTGTTGTAGTGGTTACCAGTTCGTTTTACACGCGAACGGCCCTGCTTTCGATCCTGGGCGGACAATTTATGTTGCAATTGCTGTTTACGTTCTATATTAATGATTTAGATGAGGGGACCGAGTGTAATGTATCCAAGTTTGCTGATGATACAAAGGTAGATGGGAAAGTAAGCCGTGAGGAGGACGCAAAGGGAGGTGGACAGGTTAAGTGATTGGGTAAGTAGGTGGCAGTTGGAGTGTAAGGTGGGAAAATGTGAAATTATCCACTTTGGTAGGAAGAATAGAAAAGCAGAGTATTTTTTAAAAGGTGAGAGTCCAATATATGTTGGTATTCAGAGGGAGTTGGGTTTACTTGTAAACAAATCACAGAAATTTAACATGCAGGTACAGTAAGCAATTGGGAAGAAAAATGGTATGTTGGCCTTTTTGCAAGGAGGTTGGAGTATAAGAGTAAGGAAGTCTTGCTGCAATTAAATAGGGCTTTGGTGAGAACACACCTGGAGTACTTTGATGTCGTCTACTTGGATTTTAGCAAGGCTTTTGACAAGGTTCCAATTGGCAGACAGTTCAAAAAAGATGTGATTTCACGAGAGAGGGTACAGAGGAGATTTACGAGGAGGTTGCCAGGGCTGGAGAATTTTGGCTGTGAGGAAAGTTTGGATAGGCTGGGGTTGTTTTCTTTGGAACAGAGGAGGCTGAGGGGTGATTTAATTGAGGTGTAAAAAAATTATGAAGGCCCGAGATAGAGTGGATGGGAAGGACCTATTTACCTTAGCAGGGAGATCAATAACCAGGGAGCATAGATTTAAAGTGATTGTTGGAAGGATTCGAGGGGATCTGAGGATAATTTTTTTCACCCAGAGGGTGGTAGGGGTCTGGAACGCACTGCCTCAAAGGGTGGTCGAGGCAGAATCCCTCGTTACATTTAAAAAATACTTGGACATGCAACTGAAGTGGCGTAACCAAAAAGGCTCCGGACCGAGTGCTGGAAAGTGGGATGAGGCTGCTTGGCTCATTTTCGGCCGGCTCGGACGCGATGGTCCGAATGGCCTCCTTCTGTGCCGTAAATTTACAAAATAGGCAATTGTTTTATGTAAGAACAAATTCACTGATCGGGAATCGAACCCAGGCCGCGGCGGTGAAAACGCCGAATCCTAAGCACTGGACCACCAGGGAAGCGACATGCAGTGTTTAAATATATCTGGGAGTGTTCGTATTCGGTACAAATAATATTTCAGGTTTGGTGACTCTGTTCGTTGCAAATGTATTCAATGTATCTGCATTATTTATTTATTTATTGGTGTGTATATATTGTAAAGCTACTTTTGGTGCTGATAAAAGTCTGTATTATTCCGCAATTAATGCTTTATTTGCGTTTTCACAATAACAAGTCTGTCTCACTGGTTCCCCAGTGTCAGGGAGGGAAGTGTCTGATGCCCTCTTTTATTTAATGTTACAAACAGAAGACAAACACTTGTATTCGTTCATAATCAACCTGCAGGTGGACAGACAAAGACAGATAAACACAGCTAATGATATGGACGTTATGTTGGGATTGCTGCAAATGGACACTCAGGGGCGAGTTTACTGCAATGACAGACAAGTGTGGCTGGGTTTTTCAGGCCCGGCTAGCTCAATCGGTAAAGCATAACACCCTCAATCTCAGATTCGTGGCTTCTCTTTTAAACTTTTTATGTTGCTTTCAGGGCGAACCCCAGCTCTGACTAACCCACCCCCGACCTCCCGGGCAGTGTCACCGCGCACATTGTGGCCGCGCCCGGGCTGATTTCTCTCTCTCTCACCCGGGACCGCTGAGTCTGCTGCACCGTGATCACCAACTCACCCAGTTTGCAAATTTAAACCGGAACAGGTGCCTCACAAAGGACAATAGAAGGAGGGAAGGCTGCAACCTCTGACAAAATCTCATTCCCATGAGAGATTTGTGTAACTGAATCCCCAGCACTTTCTGCAACTTTAAAAGTTTTGACATTCACTGTGCAGGGCGCGGCACCAAGAGACTCGTCTCTTGCACTCACAGTGATGCGCAGGGCCGTTTTCACTCGTAAAACAGCTATTGTGATATTGTGATATCTTCTTGGACTCCCTCACCAGCGGAAAGGGTTTGTCTATCTACATTTCAAAATCCTAAAAATCCTTCTATATTCCAGGGAATACAAGTTTGTAACCGCTCCTCATAATTTAACCCTTCGAGCCCTGCTGGCATTCTGGTAAATCTGGGCTGCGCTCCTTCCAAGGCCAATATACGCTTTTTGAATAAAAGGGAATTAAAACTTGAAATGAGCGTCACTGAGGATCAGTTTTCTCTCACTCAAATTTAAGTGTTTAGTGAAGTAAAAAATGCAGCTTTTCAAGAATAAGGGAGCAGCCACTTTCGCCTTTTTTGGCAGGAGAAAAAACTCCTCCCTGGATGTTTATGGAGAGCAAGTTTCAACATAATGTTTATGCTCCGGAACCTTTCGCGTGTAAAACAAACGCGATAACCGCTACACTACGGAAACCATTACTATCTCATTAATAACAATGGTGAACTGACTTAGTCTCCTGTCTCTGTTCTGATTTGGAATGTGTTGCTTCTCCGTCCAGCATCACTTAATATGTTACAACACAGAAAGAGATCATTCGGCCCATCGTGCCTGTGCTAGCTCTTTGAAAGTGCTATCCAAATAGTCTCACCATCCATAAGCTCTTTCCTCATAAGCCCTGCAATTTTTTTCCTTTTCAAGTATTTATCCAATCCCCTTTTGAAAGTTGCGATTGAATCTGCTTCCACCGGCCTTTCAGGCAGCGGATTCCAGATAATAACAACGCGTTGCATAAATTATGTTCCCTCATGTCGACTCTGGCTCTTTTGCCAATTACCTGAAATCTGTGTCCTCTGGTTACCGACCCTTCTGCCACTGAAAACAGTTTCTCCTTATTTGCTCTATCAAAACCTTTCATAATTTTTAACACCTCTATCAAATCTCCCCTTAACCTTCTCTGCTCTCAGGGGTTAATCCCAGCTTCTCCATTCTCGCCACATAACTGAAGTCCCTCATCCCTGTTACCATTCTAGTAAATCTCGTCTGCACCCTCTCCAAGGCCTTGACATCTTTCCTCAAGTGCGGTGCCCAGAATTGAACACAATACTCCAGCTGCAGCCGAACCAGTATTTTATAAACGTTTAGCGTAAATTTGCTGCTTTTGTACTCTATGCCTCTATTAATAAAGTCCATTTCACCAGGCTGTCTATGTCCTCCTGAAGTCTGATACTATCCACCAGATTGTTTACTACATTCCAGAGTTTCGTGTCATCTGCAAACTTTGAAATTATACCCTGTATACCCAAGTCCAGGTCATTAACGTATGTATCAAAAATGAAAAGTTTTTGCAGTGTGACTTGTGTGATTTTAAGCCTAGTTTATGTAACATCTTCTCATAATTTAACACATTGCACCCTGGTAACAATCTGGTGAATCTGTGCTGCACTCCTTCCAAGGACAATATATCCATTCAGATTAAAAAGGGTATAAACTTGAAATAAGCGTCACTGTGGATCAGTTTTCACTCACTCAAAGTTATCTGTTGAGTGAAATAAAAGAAAGCGCTTTTAAAGAATAAGGGAGCAGCCACTATCGCCGCTTTTGACAAGCCTATTTTGTGGCACTTTATCAAACGCCTTTTGAAAGGCCACATACACAACATCAACCACATTGCCCTCATCAGCAGTCTCTGTTAACTCATCACAAAACTCAATCACGATTTGCCTTTAACAAATCCACAGTGGCTTTCTATTATCAATCCACACTTGTCCAAATAACTATTAATTTTGTCCCAGATTATCATTTCTAAAAGCTTCCCACCACCGTGGTTAAAATGGCTGGTATGTACTTGCTGGGTTTATCCTTGCACCCTTTTTTGAACAAGGGTGTAACATCTGCAATTCTCAAGTTCTCTGGTACCAAACCCTGTATTTATGGAGGATTGAAAGATTATGGCCAGGACCTCTGCAATTTAAACCCTCACTTCCCTCAGCAACCTAGGATGCATCCCATTCGGACCAGGTGACTTACAACTTTAAGTAGCGCCAGCCTTTCCAGTGTCTCCTCTTTATCAATTTTCACCCCACCCAGTATCTCTACTACCTCCCCTTTTACTGTGATTTAGGCAGCATTTTCTTCCTCGGTAAAGACAGATGCAAAATATTCATTTAGTACCTCAGCCATGCCCGATGCCTTCATGTGTAGATATCCTTTTTGGTCCCTAATCGGTCTTACCCCTCCTCTTACTACCTGTTTACCATTGATATGCCTGGAGAAGACTTTGAATAAATTGATGAAGGGATCGAGAGTAATGTATCCAAGTTTGCTGATGATACAAAGCTCGGTGGGAAAGTAAGTTGTGAGGAGGACACAAAGAGACTGCAAAGGGATATAGACAGGTTAAGTGTGTAGGCAAGAAGGTGGCAGATGGAGTATAATGTGGGGAAATGTGAGGTTATTCACTTTGGTAGCAAGAACAGAAAAACGGAATATTTTTGAAATGGTGAGAAACTATTAAATGTTGATGTCCAGAGAGACTTGGGTGTCCTGGACACCTCAACTCCAGGTTGTGCTAACCTGGTATAAGCATCGAAAACCTGATGACGGAGACATGCTAAATGAACAATAAGACATGAAACAATCCTTGGTGGTTTCTGAGAGTCAGCAAAGTGGAATGGTTTCCGACCATGAGTTAAGATCAGTGGAGCTTACCAATGTAGCCGAATCGTATAAAGAGAGGACATGCTCCCTTCTCAAATGTTAGAGCTCTCAATATGGGACAGTCAGAAGTCCATTGCCACAGGCAGTCAGCAAAGCTCAGGTCTGATATACCTGGATTCGCAGACAGGTCAGTTTGTGTTGATTGCTTGTCATTAAAGTAATCTGTAGACAGTTGTATTATGATAATAATACCGTTGAATGTAATGTTGAAGACAGCTGACGTGCAACTCTGTTGTAAGTCAATCTATTAAACTTGCTATTTTGTAACCACTCAGGCTAAAATCAAGCGGAAGTTATTGTTGATGGATTAACAACCCATAGTTGCCACAGTAACGGGAGAAATCCGCTTACAAACATTCACTTTATATATGAACATCACACCCATAGTTTATATTTTCACACGTTCTTTTTTGCAGTTCTAATCGAAGTCTAAACATCGAAAGTCCACGTGTTTTTCAGAAGTTTCCCGTCCTGTTATGTATTTTGAGCAGTTTCCTGCATGTTTTAACATCACACCCATGGTTTATATTTTCACACGTTCTTTTTTGCAGTTCTAATCGAAGCCTAAACACCGAAAGTCTAAGTGTTTTTCAGAAGTTTCCCCTCCTTTTATGTATCTTGAGCAGTTTCCCACATCCTTTTCCTGTGATGTGATAATTCTGGGCGCAGGATGAATGTAATTGGATTTGCTGCAGTCCGCTGACAGCAGGCGATGGAAGCGAGCGCCATGCTGCCGCTGACAGGTGAAGGCAACTGCTGATGCTGTCTGACATCTGGTGGGAGTGGGCGGGGATTTGAAAGTCAACCCATTCCATCAAAATTGGAGCTATAAAGCGGTGCTTGACCAACATTGATATAAGCAAACACCCATTATAGCACCCACGCCTCGTGGCGCAACGGTAGCGTGTCAGCCTCCAGATTAAAAGGTTGCGTGTTCAAATCACGTCGGGGTCACAGTTTTTTCCCTTAGAGTTAGTTTGTGTAATTCTGCAATTAATGTTTTCTTTGCGTCTTCACAGTTAACAGAACCCTGCTCGAAAGTCTGCCTCTGGTTCCCCAGTGTCAGGGAGGGAAGCACCTGATGTCTTCATTTATTTAATGCAAAGAACAGAAGACAAACGTCTTCGTTCAAAAACCACCCTGCAGGTGGACACATAATGAGATAAACACAGGGCAGGGGTACAGACAGTATCCGGAAACATCGGGAAATAGACAAGAGAAATAGATTGAGCGCTTTGTTATCAGAAGATAGTCTGAACCTCCACGGTCAATGAAAGGGCTTTTGTTGGTCGGTTTCCCATTGCACCTCAGAATTCAGTCGAACTTGGTGGATGGTTGGTTCGGTTCCCTTGTCCCCCACCAGTGGAAAAGGTTTGTCGATCCCACCCGACGAACTCCTTTAAAAAGCCACTCTGTCCAAAACAAATATATCCTTCCAGATTAAAAGGGAATAAAACTTGAAATGAGCGTCACTGTGGATCAGTTTTCTCACACTCAAAATTATCTGTTCAATGAAGTGAAAGACGCAGCTTACAAAGAATAAGGGAGCAGCCATTGTCTCCACTTTTGGCAGGAGAAGAAAATCGATCGGGATGTTTATGGAGACCAAGTTCCAACATAATGTCTCCGCCCGAGACCGAACGGGGGACTTTTCGCGTGTAAAGCAAACATGATAACCGCTACACTACGGAAACCGATCACATTTTGTTTAACACAGTGGGAAACTGAACAGTGTCCTCTCTCTGCTCTTACTTAGAATGTATTGTTTCAAGTCCAGCAAGCGATACAGATGGTGGCTGCTCCCCCTTTTCTTTAAAAACTCTCAGGGTAGTGGGTTTGAGCCCCACGTTGGGCGAGTACCGTTTTAAACTTTTATGCTGCTTCCACCGGTGAGCCCCAGCTCTGACACTTACCCGCAACCCCCGCCTCTTCCGTCTCACCGCGCACGATGGGGACGCACCCGGGCTGAATCTCTCCAATTGGGTTTCCGCCCCTGTCGCAGCATGAAATGGTCCTTCTCAATGTCACAAATGATACCCTACCTTGACTCCCACCATGATAAACTATCCCTCCTCATCCTTCTCAAATACAATATCTCACCGTGCTGTTATGCTGTTAGACTAGTTTCCTCCCTCTGCTCTTATTTGGAATGTGTTGCTTTTCCTTCTGACAACACTAAGTATCATCGTATTATGTTCGTCCACAAGAGGAGATCATTCGGCCCATCGTGCCTGTTCCGGGTCAAACAAACGTATTCGTTCAAAATTCATTCAGAGATAGATTGAGTGCTTTGTTATCAGAAAATTGCCTGAACCCCGACAGTCTACAGCTTTCCTCCTCGCTATCAACCACACGGCCTATTTTTGTGTCACACGCCAATTTCTTCATCATGCCCCCTACGTTTAAGTCCAAATCCTTGATGTATACCACAAAAAGCAAAGGACCAAGTACCGAGCCCTGCGGCACCCCACTGGAAACAGCCTTCCAGCCGCAAAAACACCCGTCGACCATTACACTTTGCTTCCTGCCACTGAGCCAATTTTGGATCCAACAAGCCACATTCCCTTGGATCACATGGGCCTTTACTTTTTTGACCAATCTGCCCTTTTGGGAATTTTTCAAAAGTCTTGCTAAAATCCATGTAGACTACATCAATTGCGCTACCCTCATCGATCCTCCTTGTCACCTCCTCGAAAAATTCAATCAGGTTCGTCAGACACGACCTCCCCTTAACAAATCCATGCTGACTGTCCTTGATTCGTCCGTGCCGTTCGAAGTGACAGTTCATCCGAGCCCTCAGAAATGATTCTAATAATTTGAAATGGAGTCTTTCTCCTGCTTGCTGCAATAACAGATAAGGCGATTAAAACTAACGAGGCCCGGCTAGCTCAGTCGGTAGAGCATGCGACTGTTAATGTCAGGGTCGTTGGCTCGACCACTTGGGTGTACAGTCTTGGTGAGGTGAATACACCTTGGTGTATTCTTAAATTTTATGCAGTAATGTATGTTTTGTAATAAAAAAAATTCGCAGAAACTTTCGAATCAAACGGGAATCGAACCTCCACACGTTATCCATTGCTCCACTGGGCCAGTTTTCAAAAAGCATACAGTAACTCACACTCTCACAGCGCTGGAGAATGAGCAGTTACCGAGTCAGTCTCGGTCATACCCACGCGATTCCACGAGTACGGAGTGTCAAAAGGTGCACGGTGAACAATCACCAAAGAGAGAGACAAAAGCTGCTTCCTTTCGATCGCTCAGCTTGTAGAGCGGATAATTATAGTACAATTAACAGATCAAAGTTTGCTGGTTCGAAGTAATAAACGTGCTTTTGGAGTAAGTAGCTCTTGGCCATTCTTGTAAATTTACAGGCAGCCTACGGCTTAACATGTTGGTGCTGAGGCACAGGAGACCACTTTTCCTTTGTCAAATCTGAAAGCTTTCTGTGTCTGTCAGAACACGGCTGTTTTGTTTGAGCATTTGCCTCTGCTCACCAGCAGGGAGTGCCTTTGAGCAACAACACGGCAAACCGATTTCAGGCAAAAAAGTCTTCTGTCAGTCAGACAGACAGGGCTCTCGCTGCTCCCTCAAGCTCGGGGCCGCTGTTCCTTTCCTGCGATCTCGTCTGCCTTCCGCAGGCTCGGGCTCTTCGCAGCATCATTCATGATTACTGTGGCTTCCCGTTCTGCTGTTGCTCACTTGCTTCTGCTCGACACCACCGATTGGAGCAAAGTATTGATTGTCGTCAGGGAGGGGGCCAACCCAAGGCGAGATTTCTCTGCTGATCGTGGAACTGCTTGGAGGCGAGTGCGAAACAACGACTGTGAAGGGCATTGAATAAAGGGGGCAGTAGCAACATGGATACAGAATCGGCTAAGGGACAGGAAACAGAGTTGTGGTGAACTGTTGTTTGTCGGACTGGAGGGAGGTGAACAGTGATGTTCCCCTGGGGTCGGTGCTGTAACCAATGCTTTCCTTGACATATATTAATGACTTGAACTTGGGTTTACAGGGCACAATTTCCAAATTTGCAGATGACACCAAACTTGTAAGGGTTAAGAACAGTGAGGAGGATAGTGATGAACTTCAGGAGAATATATACAGACTGGTTGCATGGGCGGACACATGGCAAATGAAATTTAACGAAGAAAAATGCGAATTGATGCATTTCGGTAGGAAGAACGAGGAGAGGCAATATAAACCAGAGGGCACAATTGTAACAGTGATACAGGAACAGTGAGATCTGGGGGTATATGTGCACATATCATTGAATGTGGCAGGGCAGGTTGAGAAAGCGGTTAAAAAGCATACGGGATCCTGGGCTTTACAAATAGAGGCAAAGAGTACTAAAGTATGGAAGTCATGATCAACCTTTATAAAACACTGTTTCAGCCACAACTCGAGTATTATGTCCACTTCTGGGCGCCGCACTTTAGGAAAGATATGAAGGCGTTAAAAGGGTGCAGAAGAGATTTACTAGAATAATTCCAGGGACGATGGACTTTAGTTACGTGGATAGACTGGAGAAGCTGGAATTGTTCTTCTGGGAATGGAGACGGTTGCGAGGAGATTTGATACAGATTTTCAAAACCATGAAGTGTTTAGACAGAGTATATAGCGAGAAATCGTTCCTATTTGCAGAAGGGTGAAGGACCAGAGGACATAGATTTAAGGTGATTGGCAAAATAACCAAAGACGACATGAGGAAAAACGATGGGGCGGGGGAGTGGGACTAGCTGGATTGCTCTTGCTTGGAGCTGGTGTCGACTCGATGGGCCGAATGGCCTCCTTCCGTGCTGTAACCTTTCTATGATTCTGGTCGAGTGCTCGCTGAGCATGTGAGAGATAGCAGGATCGATTCTTGCATTCTCCACTCATCTTTTGACTTGGGTCAATTGCCCAGAAACAAAAGTGGCGTCAGTTTTCAGCGAGCCCATGGTCCATGTACTTCTTAAGCTTCACTGCGTGCTACGGTACAGAGAGGTCAAGGGGCAGCAAATCTTCAGGTGTGCTGCAGGAAGCAACAATTCTTGATTTTGGTCTTGAGCAATGATGGAAAAAAAAACTTAATGATGCCTTCTCTGAGGATTGAACTCAGGACCTTCAGATTATGAGACTGACGCGCTGCCTGCTGCGCTAAGAAGACACTTGATGTATAAATATCCAGGCAGCTCTATCAAGTAGGACAGTTTGCAAGGTGTAAAATCATAAACTCATCGGCAGTTTGCAAAAACTCTCCATCCAGGTGGAAATCGAACCAACAATCTTCTGAATTCTGGTCAGACACGTTCTCCATTGCTCGACTGGCCAAAGGTGTGTCGAGTAAGTCGGAGCTCACACTCTCACAGCGCCGCGGTATGAGCAGGTACCGAGTCAGTCTCGGTCATGCCCACGCGACTCCACGAGTCCGGGAGTGTCAAAAGGCACACGGTGAACAATCACCACAGAGAGGGACCTTTGCTGCTTCCCTTCGATCGTTCAGCTGGTAGTGTGGAAAACTTGTAGAGATTAAAACTTGAAAGCAAAATCACTCTTAAATCGTTGGTTTAATTCTGGCTCAAAATAACGAACGTGCTTTCTGAGTAAGCGGTATTGAGCTCAAGGCCGCTTTCTTAACTTTACGGACTGCTCACTGCTTAAAATGTTGGCGCTTTTCCTTTCTCAAACCTTCAAGCTGTTTTGATCGAGCATTTGCCAATGCTCACCAGCAGGGAGCGCGTTTGAGCAACAACACGTCAAACCGGACTCACTTTCAGGCAAAAAAGACTTCTGTCAGTCTTTCGGACAGGTCTCTCGCTGATCAAAGGAGTGCCGTTGAGCAGCATTTTTTTAATTTTCAAAATATACATTATTTCATAAAATTTAATGATACGTAAAGTTCAGGGTTAAAGTTCGCAATTTCAATTCAAAACAATACAAAACAGATCGCACACGCTATGATCCCATTATTTCAATACAATACACAGTGTATGTCTTACAATACATTCTGTATAATAAAAGGTGCGATGGGTTTACACGGTGCTCTTTCCCCATAGAGCCCTTTTATAGGCCGCACCGTGCCTCAGTGCATCCCGCAGCACATTTCCCTGGACCTTGGAGTGTGTCAGTCGGCAACACTCGCTCGTGGACCGCTCCTTCAGCTGGGAGACCAGAAGGTTTCGGGAGGCCCAAAGGGCCTCCTTCACCGAGTTGATGGCCTTCCAGCAGCTGTTGATATCTGTCTCGGTGTCGGTACCGGGGAACAGCCCGTAGAGCACAGCGTCTTGTGTTACCGAGGTGTTGGGGATGAATGGGGACAGAGGCCAACGCATCTCTCTCCACTTATTCTGCGTGAAGGACCAGTCCATCAGGAGACGGGCGATGGTCTCATCCCCGTTGCAGCCTTGAAGGCAGCTCGAGGTGGTGCTGAGAATTTGTCCATGTTGGAATGACCGCACTGGGAGCGCGGATCTCACCACCATCCAGACCACATCCTGGTGCCTGTCGGTCAGTTCCGGCGACGAGATGTTCTGCCAAATGGCATCGACCGTCTGGTCGGGGATCTGCCCGATCGGATTCACCCTCTCCTTTTCCTGCAGGACCCCCAGAACGTTCCTCGTCGACCACTGTCTGATGGCCTTGTGGTCGAAGTGGTTCCTCCTCAGGAAATTCTCCAGCTGGGACAGGTTATGGGGGCAGTCCAGCTGGACGGGACGTCGTCCGTCTCCTCAGACAGCATGACCAGACCCAGTTTTCTCAATGTTTTGGACAGGTAGAAACTCAGCACGTAGAGACACTTGGTGTTTGTGTAACGGGGCTCTGCACACATTCTGAGGCAGCCACACACAAAGCTGGCCATCAGGATCAGGGCAGCATTGGAGACACTTCTGCCCCCTTTGTCTGGAGGTTTGTACATGGTGTCCCTGTGGGCGCGTTCAACCTTGGACCTCCAGAAAAAGTGGAAGATAGCTCGGGTGACTGTGGTGACGGAGTTGGGGGGAATGGGCCAGACCTGGGCCACGGAGAGCAACACCGCGAGTACCTCACACCTTATCACCAGGTTCCTGTTGGTTACACAGAGAGAGACAGCGTCCCCCCAACATACCAAGCTTCTGTTTCGCCTTGGCGAACCGCTCCTCCCATTTCTTGGTGGAGGCCTGGGGCCCCCTGAACCAGCTCGCAAGTACCATCAGTTAGTCGGACCTGACGGTGAAGGGGACAAAGGATCGGGTCTCCCACCTGCCAGAGAACATGGCCTCACCCTTACTGTAGTTCACTCTGGACACCGAGGCCAGTTCGAAACGATCGCAGATGCCCATCAATCTGTGGACCGACTGCTGATCGGAGCAAAAGACAGTGACGTCATCCATGTACAGGGCGGCCGTAATCTGAGAGCCTCCGCTGCCTGGGATCGTCATCCCCCTGATACTTGTGTCCTTCCTGACGGACGGGGCAAACGGCTCGATACCACATATGAACAAGACCATGGAGAGAGGACAGCCCTGCCTGACTCCAAATCTGATCAGAAAACTCTCCGACTCCAGCCCATTGATTGGGACCGCGCAATGAATGTCCACATGGAGCAGTCAGGTCCAATTGGACATTTCCTCCCCAAAGCCCATTTTGGACAGCACATTCATCATGTATGTGTGGGATATTCTGTCAAAGGCCTTGTCCTAGTCCGGGCTGATGAGGCAGGTGTTCACCCCCCTTTCCGACATGTAGACGATCGTATACCTGGACAGTACCAGGCTATCAGAGACTTTCTGCCGGGTACAGTACAGGTCTGATCCGGGTGGATCACCTGCTCCAGAGCGGACTCGAGCCTGTTGGCGATGGCCTTCGACAGAATCTTGTAGTTGACATTTAGCAAGGAAATGGGTCGCCAATTTCTGATTTCCCCCTCTCCCTCTTCTGCTTGTAGATGACAGTGATGATGCCTTTCCTCATGGACTCTGAAATGCTGCCTGCCAGAAGCATACCCCCGTACACATCCAGTAGCTCTTGGCCAGTCCAATCACACAGAGCCGAGCACAACTCAACCGGTAAGCCATCGCTCCCCGGAGTTCTACTCTTCTCCAAAGACCGGACGGCCTTTGTCAGCTTCTCCAAGGTCAATTGCCGATCCAGGCGCTCCTGTTCGCTGTCCTCTAAGACCTCCGTAATAGACGACAGGAAGGATTGAGAGGCCTTGCTGTCTCTGGGCTTTGCGTCATACAGCCCGGCATATAAAGATTTGTTGATCCTCAGTATGTCGGTCTGTAAAAGCGTCACCGAGCCGTCTTCCTCCTTCAGGCTGCTGATCACCAGAGGTCTCTCTGTGCAGCTTCTGGACGAAGAAACGCGAACACTTCTCGCCCTGCTGCACGGAGTGGACTCTGGACCGAAAGGTGATCTTCGAGGCCTCGGAGGTGAAGATCGAGACTTGCAGGCCCTTCAACTCCCTGAGTCCTTTCCCGACATCGATCCCCATCGACTGCAGCTGGAGCAGATCCTGCATGCTTTTCTGGATCTGGCACAATTTCCTCTGTCTCTCTCTCGTCCCTTTAACTGGACTGGTCAAACCGTGAGATCAGAGGGTGAGGCCCCTTTAACTGGACATGTCAAACCGTGAGATCAGAGGGTGAGGCTCATTTAACTGGACGGGTCAAACCGTGAGATCAGAGGGTGAAGCCTCTTTAACTGGACGGCTCACACCGTGAGATCATAGCGTGCGGCCCCTTAAACTGGAGGTGTCACACCGTGAGATCACAGGGTGAAGCCTCTGGAACCGGACGGGTCACATGGTGAGATCTCAGGGTGAGACTGCTTTAACTGGACGAGTAACAACGTCAGATCTCAGGGTGAGGTCCATTAAACTGGACGAGTCACAACGTTACATCTCAGGGTGAGACCGCTTGAACTGGATGTGTCACACCGTGAGATCATGAGGTGAAGTCCCTTTAGCTGGATGTGTCACAACATTAGATCTCAGGATGAGGCCCCTTTAACCGGACGGGTCACACCGTGAGATGACAGGGTGATGCCCCTTTAAATGGACAGGTCACACCGAGCGATATTAGGGTAAGGCTCTTTGATTCCAGGTGGCATTTCCTAGCTCGGCTAATTTAAATATGTGAGGTGGTGAGAGTGTTGGAGAAATGAAGGCTTGAGATGGCAGAATCACAGGGTCTCAGCAGCAGTGGGACCAGGAGTGTGCTTTTTAACTGGTGCAGGGAAACAGCAGTGGGAACGGAAATCACAAAATCACAAGAGACTTAGAGGTCCGTGTGTGTGGATCATCAACATATCATGGACAGGTACAGAAAAGAATCAATAAAGGCGAATGGAATGCTGGCCTTTATATCTAGAGGACCAGAGTACGATGGGGTCGAAGTTATGCTGCAACTATACAAAGCCCTCGTTAGACCACACCTGGAGTACTGTGTTCAGTTGTGGGTACCACACTTCAGGAAGGACATATTGCCTTTGGGAGTGCAACGCAGATTTCCTCGAATGTTACCTGGACACTGAGGGGGAAAATTGGATAGGAACTGTTTTTGGGCGGGTGCAGCACGATCCGCTATTACCCCGCGCCCAATGGTCCCTGCGCAGGCAGGACGAGATTTTCGTCAGCCCTGAGGACTCACCTGCAATCTGCGTTGGCAATCAGCGGTGAACGAGGATTCCATGCAATTCGCACTTTCCACCAGCAGGGGGAAGCTCCTATCTTTTAAAGGCAGGCTGTCTGTTGGAAATCTCTTAAAGGTAGCTGGTACCTGTTACTTGCTGAATATAACAGCCTGCTGTCTGCAAGGAGTATGAACGGAGATCAGACATCGCACACATAAAGCACAGATGCGGATCCCATCCCTATTTTTAAGTACTGATGAGTTAATTAAAAATATTAAATAAAGGTTGCCCAGCAGTAAATCCCACATCCTCCAATCTGCAGGCCAGACCTCACCAATCTGCCGGCCTGAGACTCCATGCACCAAGATTCTCTGCTGAATCACCAGAGGCCTTGGTGTAAGAGGTGGACTGAAGGAGGGACATCCTATATCCGCAGTGGGCAAGAGGTCCTCCAGACATACACCCAAAAGGTAGTAGGAGGCAGTAGGGGATGAGGTCAATGCCAGGCGCACAGCATCATGAACATGGATGCAGTACAGGAAGAAGTTCAATACTTTGACATGAGTGGTCAAGATGAGTGAGGTCAACTGTCAAGTGGCGTCTCCGACCAACTACACCACGAGCTGCATCCATTGCTCCACGCACTACACACCCCATCACCCACATACCAACTAACTCTTTCCTTCAGTACTCAACCATCTCACCCTTACACATTACCACCGTTGCAAGCAGCACACCCACAACTCACAGGCCACACACACTGGTAGCTATTCAAACATGATATGAACATCACCCAGGCACACGTCCCGCTTTCTTGCAGGAGAAGCTGGCACTTATCAGGAGGCAGCAAGTGGCGGTGTCATTTTGCCCCTCGAGCCTTTTCCACCATTCAATCAGATCAGTGTGGACCTGTGACCTAACTCCATTTACCCGCCTTCGCCCCATATCCCTTCATACCATTGGTTCACAGAAATCTATCAATCTCAGATTTAGAATTCTCGATTGAGCTGGCATCAAAAAGAGCGCTCCAAACTTCATTCCTGCACGTCCTGGCTCTAAATGTTAGGCCAAGTCCCCGCGTCCCAGCTGAGGTATTAAATGAGTACTTTGCACCTGTCGTGACCAAGGAAGAAGAAAACTCACAGAAAAAAAAGAGTCGTTGTGATACTGGATAGAGTAAAAATTGATAGAGGAACGACTGGAAAGGCTGGCTGTACTTAAATCAATAAGTCACCCGGTCCGGCTGGGATGCATCCAAGATTGCTGAGGGAAGTAAAGGTGGAAATTGCAGAGGTTCTGGCCATAATCTTCCAGTCATCCTTAGATATGGGGGTGGTGCCCGAGGGCCGGAGAAATGCAAATGTTACACCCTTATTCAAAAAAGGGTGGAAGGATACACCCGTCAACTGCAGGCCAGTCAGTTTAACTTCGGTTGTGGGGAAGCTTTTAGAAACGATAATCCGGGACAAAATTAATAGTCCCTTACACAATGGTTGATTAATAAAGGAAAGCCAGCACGAATTTGTTAAAGGCAAATCGTGTTTAACTAACTTGACTGAGTTTTTTGATGAGGTAACAGAGGGTTGATGAGCGCAATGCAGTTGAAGTGTATATGGACTTTCAAAATTTGTTTGATAATATTCCACATAATAGGCTTGTCAGCAGAATTGAAGCCCAAGGAATTAAAGGGGCAGTGGGAGCAGGCATACGAAATTGGCTAAGTGACAGTAAACAGAGAGTAGTGGTGAACGGTTGTTTTTCTGACTGGAGGAAGTGTTCCCCAGGGGTCGGTATTAAGACCACTGCATTTCTTGATATATATTAATGACTTGGACTTGAGTGTTCAGTGAACAATTTCAAAATTTGCAGATGGTTCAAAAATTGGAAGTGTAGTGAACAGTGAGGAGGATAGTGATGGACTTCAAGAGGACATGGACAGGCTGGTGGAATGGGCGGACACATGGCAGATTTAGATTACAGCTTAATTGTACGCGAACATCTATCCAATAGCGATCATAGCATGGTCGAGTTCAATGTAGTGTTTGAAAGGACAAAAAGTGAGTCAGCTGCTAAGATTCTTGACTTGGGTAAGGCCGACTTCAATGGGATGAGACAGTGACTGTCCACAGTAAACTGGGCAAATCTGCTAATGGGTAAAACGCCTGATGATCAGTGGGAATTTTTTATAGAAACATTTAACGTGATTCAGAATCGGTTTATACCCCTGAACTCTACTTGCGGAAAAAAAAACAGCCATGGGCAACTAAAGAGGTAAGGGATAGTATTATACATAATGAAAGGGCATACAAAAAGGCAAAACATGGCACAGATCCTGGCGAATGGGAAAGATACAAAGATCAACAAAGGGTCACAAAACAGATAGTAAGAGCTACAAAAAGATAGCATGAAAATAAACTTGCGATGGATATCCAAACCAATACGAAGAACTTTTATCGTTATATTCGGAAAAAGAGGGTGGTCAGGAGCAGTGTTGACCACTTAAAAACTGAAAGTGGGGATATCGTCATTGACAATGGGGAAATGGCGGCATGTTGAACGATTACTTTGCGTCAGTATTTACAGTAGAAAAAGAGGATAGCATGCTGGAAATCCCAAGAAAACTAATATTGAATCGGGGACAGGGACTCGATAAAATTAACATAAGTAAAGCAACAGTAATGAAGAATATAATAGCACTAAAGAGTGACAAATCCCCAGGAACAGATGGTTTGCATCCCAGGGTTTTAAAGGAAGTAGGTGAGCACATTGCAGATGGCCTAACTATAATCTTTCAAAATTCTCTAGATTCAGAAACGGTCCCTCTCGATTGGAAAATTGCACATGTCACTCCGCTTTATAAGAAAGGAAAGAGAGGGAAACCGAGGAATTATAGACCAGTTAGCCTAACATCTGTTGTGGGGAAAATGCTGGAGTTTATAATTAAGGGTTAGGGTGACTGAACACCTCGATAATTTTCAGTTAATCAGAGAGAGCCAGCATGGATTGTTGAAAGGTAGTTCGTGCCTGATAAACCTGTTTGAATTTTTTGAAGAGGTGACTAAAGTAGTGGACAGGGGAATGTCAATAGATGTTATGTATATGGACTTCCAGAAGGCATTTGATAAGGTCCCACATAAGAGACTGTTAGATAAGATAGAAGCCCATGGAATCGAGGGAAAAGTACGGACTTGGTTAGAAAGTTGGCTGAGCTAAAGGCAACAGAGAGTAGGGATAATAGGAAGGTACTCACATTGGCAGGATGTGACTAGTGGAGTCCCGCAGGGATCTGCCTTGGGGCCTCAGTTATTCACAATATTTATTAACGACTTAGATGAAGGCATATAAAGTCTCGTATCTAAGTTTGCCGATGACACAACGATTGGTGGCATTGTAAGCAGTGTAGATGAAAACATAAAATTACAAAGGGATATAGACAGATTAAGTGAATGGGCAAAACTGTGGCAAATGGAATTCAATGCTGACAAATGTGAGATAATCCAATTTGGATCAAAAAAGTATAGAACAGGGTACGTTCTAAATGGAAAAAAGTTAAAAAGAGTGGACGTCCAAAGGGACCAAGGGATTCAGATAAATAGCTCATTGTAGGGTCATGAACAGGTGCAGAATATAATCAAGAAGGCAAATGGAATGATGTCCTTTTTATCTGGAGGACGAGAGTACAATGGGGCAGAAGTTATGCTGCAGCTATACAAAACCCTGGTTAGACTGCACGTGGAGTACTGTGAGCAATTGTGGGCACCGCACTTTCGGAAGGACATATTGGCCTTGGAGGGAGTGCAGCGTAGGTTTACTAGAATGATACCCGGACTTGAAGGGTTAATTAACGAGGAGAACTTGCACAAATTGGGGTTGTATTCTCTGGAGTTTCGAAGGGTAAGGGGTGATCTGATCGAAGTTTATAAGCTATTAAGGGGAACAGATAGGGTGGATAGAGAGGAACTATGTCCGCTGGTTGGGGATTGTAGGAGTCGGGGGCACAGTCTAAAAATTAGAGCCAGACCTTTCAGGAGCGAGATTATCAAACATTTCGACGCACAAAGGGTGGTAGAAGTTTGGAACTCTCTTCCACAAACAGAAATTGATACGAGCTCAATTGCTAAATTTAAATCTGAGATCTATAGATTTTTGGCAACCAACGGTATTGAGGGATATGAGCCAAAGGCAGATATGTGGAGTTCGATCACAGTTCAGCCATGATCTAATCAAATACTGGAGCAGGCACGAGGAGCTGAATGGCCTCCTCCTGTTCCTACGTTCCTATGAAATTAGCGCAGAGAAGTGCGAATTGATACATTTTGGCTGGAAGAAAGAGGAGAAGCAATATAAACTAAATGGCACAATTCCAAAGGGGATGCAGGAACAGAGACACCTGGGGGTATACGTGCACAAATCTTTGAAGGTGGCAGGATAGTTTGAGAAATCGGTTGAAAAAGCGTGTGGCGTCAAGGGCTTTATAAATACAGACATGGAGTACAAAAGCAAGGAAGTTATGTGGAACCTTTATAAAACACTGGTTCGACCACAACTGGAGTATTGTGTCCAATTCTGGGCACCACACTTTAGGAAGGATGTGAAGAAGATAGAGAGGGTGTAGAAAAGATTTACTAAAATGGTTCCAGGGATGAGGGACTTCAGTTACGTGGAGAGTCTGGAGATGCTGATGTTGTTCTCCTTAGAGCAGAGAAGGTTAAGAGGTGATTTGATAGAAGCGTTCGAAATCGTTTCAGGTGATTGGCAAAATAACAAAAGGCGACATGAGGAAAATCTTTTTTTTACGGAGCAAGTGGTAATGATCTGGAATGCGCTGCTTGAAAGGGTGGTGGAAGCAGATTCAATCATGGCCTTCAAAAAGGAATTGGATAAATAATTGAAGTGAAAAACTTTGCAGCGCTATGGGGTAGAGCGGGGGATTGCGACTAATTGGATTGCTCTTACAAAGAGCCGGCACGGGCTCGATAGGCCGAATGGCCTCCTCCTGCGCTGTAACCGTTCTATGTTTCTCTGATTTTGAAGTGTAGACACTGTGGTAATGTTGGAAATGCTGCAGCCAATTTGAACACAGCAAGATCCCACATACTGCAATGAGATGAATTAGCAGAAAATCCGTTTTAGTGATGTTCGTTGAGGGATAAATATTGCCCAGGACACCGGGGAGAACTCGCCTGCACTTTTTCGAATGGTGCCGTGGGATCTTTTACATCGACCTGAGAAGGCAGATTGGGCTTCGGTTTAACGTCTCGCCTGCAAGGCGGCATCCACAACAGTGCAGCACTTTCTCAATACTACCCCTTCAACAGTGCAGCGCTCCTTCACTACTGACCCTCCGACAGTGCAGAACTTCCACGATACTGCCCGTTCGACAGCACAGCGCTTCCTCAGTGCTGACCATCTGACAGTGCTGCGTTGCCTCAGTACTGCCCCTCCGACAGTGCAGCACTCCCAGAGTACTGCACCTCCGACAGTGCAGCACACCCTTCGTACTGCCCCTTCGACAGTACAGCGCTTCTTGCGTACTGATCCTCCGACAGCACAGTTCTCCCTCAGTATTGACCCTCTGACAGTGCAGGTTGTCTAAGTACTGCCCCTCCGGTAGTGCAGCACTCCCTCACTACCGATCCTATGACAGTGTAGCACTCCTGCATTACTGACCCTCTGACAGTGCAGCACTCCCTCCATACAGCCCCTACGACAATGCAGCCCTCCCTTAGTACTGATCCTGTGACAGTGCAACACTCATTCAGTACTGACCCTCCGAGAGTACTGTGTTCACTCACTCCAACACTCTATCAGTACTGCCCCTCCGACAGTGCAGCACTCCCTCAATTTTGACCCTCCGACAGTACAGTGCTCCCTCAGAATGGCTCTGTGGCGTCTGCCTGGATTATACGTTCAAGTCTGTGGAATTGGTTTTGAATTCACAACATTCTAACTCAGAGGCGAGACTACTACCAGTGAGCCACGTCTGACACCTGAAAGGAGGTGAGTGAGATGGAGGGGCTGAGGTTGTGCTTTCTGGAACGTGGATATGGCTGAAGGTACGGCTTTCAAAAGTAGGACAAATGGACTACGGATGCACAAACGACCACAGGTGGAGGAACAGAGTGTTTGGGGCAGGGTGTCGGACTGGAGGAGGTTACAGAGATAGGGAGTGGTGAAGCCCTGATGCATTTAAATGTAAGAAATAATAAAAATAAGCAACAGGCTTAGGAGACTGGAATCTAATGCAGGTCAGTAAGGGCTTCGATGGTTGGTGAGCTGCTCACCAATCAAAAAGCCTGCAGTGGGGATGGAATCCGTGGCTAGGATGTGGAGATTTTGGGGCCACAGATCATGACTTCCCAAATTTTAAATGGAGGAACTGGTGGCTCATCTAAAACAGAAAGTGTGGGCCTGATAACACAAAGATATTGGAAGGGTCAAGAGAGGCGGTGGTTTTGTCAGCGTCCATCTGAAATCTGGTCCGTGTCTGTGGACTGTGTCACCAAAGGGCAGCATGTGGATGAGGAAGAGGAGGGAGTCAAAGATTGAACTTTTAGAAACATCAGAGATAACGGTGATAGGGTGGGAAGAGAAGCTTCTCCTGGCTCTGATCAGATAGGTGAGTGGAACCAAGTGAGGGTAGTCCCAGCAAAAGAGGCCAGTGACCGACGAATGAGGAGGTGACGGGTGAGTTGTCTGTAGGTATGGAGATGGTGAGGGTTGGGCCATGGGGGGTTTTAAACCCAAGGATGAGAACTTTAAATGTAAGTGATATGGAGCTGGGAGCCAGTGAGGGTCAGTGAGGCCGAGCAGGACCTGGTGCTGGTTGGACACGGACAACAGAGTTTTGGACGAGCTCACGTTTCTGTAAGATGGAGGTTGGGTGGCCGGCCAGGAGTGCATTGGAGGAATGGAGTCTGGAGGGACAGAGGCATTGATGAGGGTTTGAATGGCAATCGGCTGAGGAAGAAATGGAGTCGGGTGAGGGAATCACGGGGCCTTTGTGATGGAGGTCAAATCGGGTCATGAGCTCAGCTCGGTGTTGCACGGGACCAATTTTACTGGAGCCGTTAACCAATGTAGAATAAACGGGTAAACATCTGCAGTGAAATAGCGGAGAGAGGAATGTCAATGGGACACGTTCAGTGTCCGTCCCCTAATATCACCCACAGTCATTTCTGGGTTGCAATCCTCAACCTGCCCTTTAACTGTCCGCGTGTCAGAGACTCACAATTCATATTTTAACTGGGAAACTGCAGGAACAGAGTGAAACGGGTCTGCTTGTGTCCCTGGATTCAGTCCACACTGTGGGAGAATCGGTAACATTTATAAATGAATCTCCAGGAGTGAACATGGTCAATACAATTATATAAAAACTGTAAATGGAGCCGCTCATTGTTGTTGGATCAGTCCTGTATGAGAACAGATTTAAACATTATTCCTGAGAGAGGTCTGATTAAGATAATGACTTGGATTTTGAGATGTTTGTGTTATATCCACCACATTATTTACATCGGAGTCAACGCTGCAGATGTAATATGTTTGTTAAACTGACTGTAACTGATAGCAATGATCAGGGCTAACACCGTGTCAGTGGAGACTGATCCCCTGTATAAATCAGGGCTTGTTGGAATGGATCAGCTCCGAGTTCCTGCTGGAGCTGTGGTTCCCAGGACAACAGAAGTCAGTGCTTCTCACAGAAATGGGATATTCAGGAATCGATCAGATAATGCTCAGTTATTATCCTGTTCTTGCAGCCATTGGAGTTCCAGGTAAGCCATTATCTCAGCTGTTAATGGTGAAAATCAGTGTTAACTCTGTTGCTTAACTTGGCAAATTATATTTTCTCCCTGCGTGTTTTACGGAGTCGCCTGTACTGTTCTGTCCGTTGAATGATGGAATGTATTAAGTCTCTTTCGGTCTTGTAGGAGCTGCATTATATCCGTAATGATTTTCGTGTACCCAACCCTGACATTTTTACTGGATTATTCTCTATACTGAATGTATTGTTGAACAATGGTATTTTCTTAACTTCTAAAAGTTCGGTCTTGAAGGAGTTACATTATATCTGTAGTGGACTTTCTACATCCAACCTCGGCATTGTTACTGGAATAATCACTGTACTGAATGTATTGGAGTCAGGTGTCTGGGCTCATCGCTGATGTCAGGCCATCGGGAGCTGTTAATAGTTTCATTTTGTGGAACGAACCGGTTCTGGAATATGTTTTCATTGATGTGTTTTCAGAGATTGATAATGAGACATCTCACGGTCTCAGCATTACAAGGAGGCAGCGCAATGTCCTTCCTCTCAGTTTGCTGCTGACTCTTTCACATCTCCTCCTCGGCTTCACTGTGGATGAATTCACTGACTGTCACTGGACTTCACTGCAAAATGAAATGTTTTGATGTTATGTTGTCTCAGTTTGCACTGTATCAGTTGGAATCAGGAGCCCTTCAATTTATCTGTCGATTATAAGTGTGATTTTAGCGTTTTGTTAATTGAACAGTCCCGCCATCGATCACTTTACTTTACAATAACAGGAGAAAGAATCTCAATTATTGTTAGATCTGTCTGGAAGAGGCATTCGATTCTGTTCATTCCACGATTTGTCGATGAAGTGAACAGTGTCGTTGAATACGTTTAGAATTGGATGATCTGTCGAAATATTAAACTATTCCATAGAGGGTTCATTATTGAACAAACTAACTGAGAATTGGATCGGTGGAACAGGGAGCTGGTGAACTGAATGCAGGAAAAGGATGATAGGATTTAATCGGATATGAAAATGGACTTGAGATAGGGAGTAGAGTGAGTGATAGAGAGGGCGACTGAGAGGGAAAGCGAGAGGCTGTGGTGTGAATAATTCATCAGAATGAACTGCTGAAACTTCCAGAACAATTAAATATAGAAAATGTGATTTGAAAGTGTTATTATGATGTGGTCAGATTGGGTGAGTTTTGATTGTGGGACTCGCTCCTCATGTTTATATCCCTGTCAGGTCCTCAGTCTGTTTTTGTGAATGTTCCATGTTTTCCAACTTGACACGAAATATAATTACAATTTACTTCAAGAATAAGATCGGAAATTTCTTGGTCATAATGAATTATTCGGATATTGTATGTTTAAAGCTCGGCTGAATTTAATGAACAAAGTGGTTGATTTCATTAATACTTTTCAATTTAAGTTTAATTGAATGTGCAAATTCAATTTATTGAACACATTTTATACCCAACACAGGTTCCCTGACACCAAAAACCACAGAAATGAACAGTTGAATGTAATAGTTGGATTGTGTTAGTGAGACCTACAGATTAGATTTCCTCTCACACTCTGCTGCAGCCTCGCCCTGTGAATCCCAGCCTCTCCTCTCATTGCAATGAATCATCTGTCTCCTCATCCGTTGCTTCAGTTTATCCGTTTTTCCAAACCATCTGCTCCTGACTCCCCTCCAATTCCTACACGTCCATGACCAACTAATCTTTTCCTTGTATGCCTCCCAATCTCACTCATTGTCGGTTCTCTTAACCCAAAGCAACACACCTCCCCCTCTCCCCTCATCTTCCCGACCCTTTGCTCTCTTTCCCTGTCCGTCTGTAGCCCAAATGCGGCTCCCTTCCCGCTGGGCACCGAGCCCTCACTCAGTCCTTCTAGTGGATCCGGTGCTCACGTTATTCACTTCCTGTATCCATCTCCCAATTAATTATTGATCATTGTGCTTGAAAACATCTCTCTGCCAGAAAGCGCTGCCCAGGTCAATCAATCACTTTCCACCCTTCGATGCAGAAACAAAGCTGGAAATTTCACCCCAGATCCTCTCAAGCTGCTGCTTTGGCTCCAGATCTGATCAGTAATTTCTCTGCTTCCTTTTCTCTCTCTTACAGTTAACTTGGTGGCGATTGTGATCCTGTCCCGAGGAAAGTGCGGTCTCTCCAAATGTATCAGTCGCTATCTGGTGGGAATGGCAGTGGCCGATCTCCTGGTGGTTATCACTGATCCGATATTGAACTCGATTAATGTGATGTATCTCCCAGTGTCATTCCTGGACATTACTCCCGTTTGTAGTTTTATTTACTTCTTGGGTTTTGCAACCACGGTGGTTTCCGTCTGGCTCACGGTCGCTTTCACCTTTGATCGATTTGTGGCCATTTGTTGTGAGAAGCTGAAAGCAAAATATTGCACCGAGAGAACGGCGGCTGTGGTTCTGGGAACAGTGAGTGTGATGGGCTGTTTGGAGAGTGTCCCCACGTACTTTATATATGAACCTAAATTTATAATTGATAAAGTTCCCTGGTTGTGTGTGGGTAAACTGAGCTTCCGTACTTCTCCCGCATGGGCCGCATTTGACATGGTGCACCTCATTTTAACCCCTTGTGTCCCGTTCGGTCTGATTTTGCTGTTCAATGTTCTCACGGTCAGGCGTATTTTAATATCCAATCGAGTCCGCAGGGGACTCAGGGGCCGCAGCAATGGAGAGGATCAGAGTGATCCAGAGATGGAGAACCGAAAGAAATCCATCATTTTACTCTTCAGCATATCGGGCAGTTTTATACTGTTGTGGCTGACACAGGTTGTATTTTATATTTATCTGCGAATTGTGGACTTTAGGCCTTTTTACTCCCCCTCTGACCCTAATTTTATCATAAATGATACAGGAAAGATGCTGCAGCTTCTCAGTTCCTGCACAAACACGTGTATTTATGTCCTGACCCAGACTAAATTCAGAGAGGAGCTGAAGGACGCGGTGAAATACCCATTCAATCTAATTGTTAAATTAGTGAAATCATAGAAAGAGCTGAAGGGTTTCAAGCACTAGAACTAAATCCCATTTCATACTCCATCCCCTACACTTCCCGGGGGATGGAAAGTACATTTTATATTAACAGCACAGAGTCCTGAAATGATATTAAATCTGATTCTGATGTTATATTTTATTGATAATCTGACCAATTGAGACAGCATTTACTCCACAGACGACACTTGAATTTTTGCTCGAAATGTCGGCACGAAGGAGCTCAGCTGGACTTGAACTAAATCACCACCCTGATAAATGGGCAAAGCTGGTAATTAAAGTAGCTGTTTATGGTGTGATTGGAATTTGCACACTCCATATAAATGGAGAGGGAGAAAGGGAGAGAGAGCAGAGAGGGAGAGACATAGAGAGAGACAGAAAAAGAGAGATAGAGACAGTCAAAGAGAGATAGAGAGAGAGACAGAGAGAGGCAGACAGAGAGAATGAGGCAGTCAGAGAGAGAGAGAGAGAGAGAGGCAGACAGAGAGAATGAGGCAGTCAGAGAGAGAGAGAGGCAGACAGCGAGACACAGACAGAGCGAGACAGACAGAGAGAAAGAAAGACAGAGAGAGAGAGACAGGGAGAGACAGAGAGAGCGAGAGACAGAGGAAGAGACAGACAGAGAGAGGCACAAGGACAAAAGAAATGTAACGATTTAAAAAGCGCAGAAAATTAAGAAAGAATCACATAAAAGGCAGAGGGAGTGTGTGAGAGAGAGACAGAAACAAATAAGGGCAGAGTCAGAGTTACTCAGAGAAGCAGAGAAATAAAGAGAGAGTTATTAAAACAGGAGAGAAAAATAAAGAGAGAAAGAAAGCGCATATAAATATGTGTATATACAGCATATATAAATTAAGAGAGAGAGAGAAAGCAGACACGGATGGAACGAGAGAGCGACACTGATAAAGAATTACAAAGTGATAGAAACAGAGAGGTAAATAGACGGAGCAATTCTTTCAGTATAATTAGAGACTGAGTGCACGGCAGAACAGGACAGCATAAGAAATAAAAAGACAGTAATAGAAAGAGAGAAAGTGGGATAGGAAGCATGGAGAATAATAGAAAACAGGAGAGAGGGAGAAATGCAAAGATTAAAATAGAGATTGAAAGAAATGGAATGAAACACAGAAACAGAAGCAACGAAGAGATCGAGAAGTCAAATAGAAACAGAGAGAAAGAAGTGGACAGAAGCAGAGCTGGAGAGAGTGAGGAGCAAACAGAATGAAATAATGACAGATAAAAAGGGAAGGAACCAGAAATGGGTGGAAAGAAAAGGGAAAAGTTGATCCACAGAGAGCAACAAAGACAGATATGGACAGACGAAAACAGAAAGAGAGAGAAGGATACGGAGACAGAGGTGGAAAGACAAAAGACGGATAATGTCAGAGAGAGGGAGAGAGAACGTGCGAGAGGGACAGGGAGGCAGATGGTAAAAAGACAGAGAAGGAAGAGAGAGAAGATAGGCAGCGACAAACAGACCGAGACAGAGAAGGAGGCGTATAGAAAAAAACAAGTTTGAAAAGATGGAGACATGAACAGCGACAGAGATTGTAGTAACAGTAGAAGTGGAAATAACAAGTAGAAAACACGCAGAAAATACACAGAGATAAACGATATAAACAGAGAACAGACTGGATGAGAGACGGACAAACGTTTCAATAAAGTGACGGGGGTGGGGGTAGAGAGAGGAGTGAGAATAGAACACAGAAAGCATGAAATAACCAAACAAACTGTGTAATCAGCCTGGAGTGTGTGAGTGCTGACCAGCAGAACAGCAGCAGATGAAGCAGGCCAGTCAGTTCATGTTTGTTCTGGGGTAACACTCTTGTAGATTTAATTTTGACATTTCTAGAGATGATGCCTGGAGGCTGCACAATAAAGTCACTCAGCCTTGTTTACCTGACCCTGACCATTACTTCCTGCTGGAGTTTCCCAGCCGCTCTGCGTAGTAAAATGCATCTGACAAACGAAAGCCTGAGACGAAATCGACTTCAGCATGTCTGAAGGAAAAGGACTCTTAAACGGAGGAAGGACTGTTGAAAGATTGTTAATGACACATTGTAAAAGATCAGACAGCGGAGGATCGATCACCATAGCAACAAGAACGATTCCAGGAATGCTAGTGATCGTTTGAACATCTTCCGACTTAAATTGGTTACGTTGTGGACAATGAGAGAAAACAGGTGAAGTGACAATCAATCATAGGTTGTATTTGTAGGAACCTATTGTTGATAAGCCACCATCCCAGAGGTGTGATTCTGTATTAAAAATGTCTTTAAAAGCTGGGCAGAAGTTGAGTGGAGAGAGATACAGATCCACCACGACTGCTCCAACCACACCTTTCGCTTCCTGGCAGCACGACCTCACCTGGAATCTTCATGACGACTCGCTACCTCCCAGCTTGATGCCTCGATGCTGGTTTACAGATAGCCTGTGAAGCAGATGACCTGGCTACAAGAGAAAGTCACGCTACACTACAACATTACCCATTAAAATACCTGGAATCTTCCCGGCAAGGTTGAGCCAACCATAAGGATACAATTTTCGTTATGGGCTTTGTCTAAGATGGACATTGGAATTCCAAACGGTTATACATTTTGGGCATTCAGAATGTGTTGTTTTATTTTTGTAAAATCAATTCTAAATCGGGCATAATCCGGAGATATTATTTATAATCTAATGGCAATCTTTCGAGTGTATTAATAAAAATGATTATTTTCTTTATAACGCTATGGTTTGTGCCTGAAGTTTCTTTACGAAAAAGAGCCCATTAAGTTAAATGTAAATTTAAACCTCGTGGAGATAAAAAGGCATTGCCCCAAATTCAAGTGTAAAATCACTTTGCACCTTTTTGCTCCTCCATCTGGACCATGTGTCACTTTCCCAGTGAGCTGCTGGATTCTGTAATAAATCACAATGTACTCTTACCCCTTCTGCTGAATTACTAAACTGGACAGGGTCCCGCAGCACTCTCCTGCTCTGTCACTTTTACAAATACTGTATTGTTTCAGATTAAGTAAAATTATGAATAATGGAGAAATGAATTGAATCCGAGATCAGAACTTCATTCAGATTGAGTCCAATTTTACTCTGATTTAAATAATAGAAGCTGGAATTACATTCTCTACACAAAATGGCTAATTGGACCTTTCCTCCGAATGTCTGGTCTCTCCTTCTCCTTGAACATTATGTAGAAATAACCAAATGTTAATCCATTTTTTTGCTGAAGCTCACATTTTGGTGTTTAATTCCCTCACCGCACCGCTGTCTTTGTGTTAAACACCAGCTGGTGCCTTTCTCACAAAGTTTATATCTGTAACTTTATTGCAACTGTGATTTAACAGGAGCAGAAAACGAACCCTCCCTGATTCTGTCACCTTAACAAGCTTCACCTCGCCCCTCAGTAAGATGGCAGCATTACTGTTGGTCATTTTGCTTCAGGTTCAGTGCAGCCATTTTGATTAAAATTCACATCCGCCATTTTGTTTAAGGTGCACGCCCCACCCCTCAGCAAGATGGCTGCCTTACTAGTGGCCATTGTGTTTGAGGAGCAGGGCTCTCAATTTTGTTTAAGCTACATGGTGGCCATTTTGTTTAACATGCTCACCTTGCCCTCCAGTAAGATGGCCGCCTTGCCCTCCGATAAGATATCCAGCTTGCCCCCCAGTAAGATGGCGGCGGTAGATGAGTTGATTTTGTTTCCTGTTCCAGGCATTGAAGTTTTTGTGCATAGTATCATAATGGGTGCAACACTTAAGGAGGCAATTCGGCCCACCCTGCCTGTGCTGGCTCTTTGAAAGGGTGATCGAATTAGTCCCATTTCCCCCTCGGCTCTTTCCCCACTGCCATTATCTGGGCTTTGTAATAGTTGTTGCAATATGTAATTATATAACAAGTACATATATACATGTATGTATATGTATTTATATATATATATGTACTTGTTGTTGTTGTAGTTGCTGTAATATAGAAATACAAGTTGTTATGTCTATAAAGATTGTCTCTCAACCTTTAGATTTATCTCATTTATAAACTGGGCTTTGTTTCTGTGTAAATGAATGTTGCTGAGAGATTGTCCCTGCAACTGAGTGAGGAATCATGCTGTGCATTTGTTTTTCAAAAATACTTCTTTGTTTTGGCTCCTTTAAATGTCATGAATTTGTTTTATTTCGTTGTCTAATTGGGAAAAGCCACAAACTGGAAGTTGACCACAAACTACAGGCTTTTCGTCACTGCTGATTAAAACACGAGAAAAGAGCAAAGGTACATTTTGTTCACCTTTGCAAACTGCAATAAATAGGGATGAAGTCGCAAGAAATAGTGCAAGCTTTTTGTCCCCTGCTTCAAGAACAGAAGTGGAAACAAACACAGTAACAGTTTGAGCCCTGCAGCAAATACAAGCAGACAGACTGGCACCTTATAAGGGAGGTGAGTGAGTGTCGAAGCAGGAGAGAAAACCTTGCAAATTTGTATGAGAGAGAGAGAAGCAACATGCGCTCTTCAGTCTGGCCCGAGTGTCTTTCTCTCTCTCCCAACTTTCCTCTCTTCTCTTTAGATTCTCTGCTTTGTAACTGGGGATTTTATCAATGGTGTTTGCTGAGAGATTGCCTGTGGAACGGAATGAGTGTGCTCTTGCTGAACCTTTTCAATCCCTTGCTTTGTTTTTAATCAATTCCTTATTTCTCTCCCTCTCTCCAGTGGATTATTTTTGTGGAAATGCCGTAACATGAAGATGTGGAAAGAGAAATTTTGAGAGGAGGAGGAATCCTTGGAAAAGAAGGTTTCTCTCCAGAGCGGACTTACCGAGGCCTTCACCACAGGCTTCACCCAATGGGACTCAGGTGAATTGTGTCTGGGTCACTGTGGGATCACTGGGAGCACTGTGGGATGACCGGGTCACTTTGGAATGATTGGGTCACTGTGGGATGAATGGGAGCACTGCAGTTTTACTGGGTCACTGTGAAATCACTGGGACACTGTGGGCTCACTGGGACACTGTGGGATGACTGGGTCATTGTGGGATGAATGGGAGCTCTGCAGTTTTACTGGGTCACTGTGAAATCACTGGGACACTGTGGGCTCACTGGGACACTGTGGGCTCACTGGGACACTGTGGGATGAATGGGAGCTCTGCAGTTTTACTGGGTCACTGTGAAATCACTGGGACACTGTGGGCTCACTGGGACACTGTGGGCTCACTGGGACACTGTGGGATGAATGGGAGCTCTGCAGTTTTACTGGGTCACTGTGAAATCACTGGGACACTGTGGGCTCACTGGGACACTGTGGGCTCACTGGGACACTGTGGGATGAATGGGAGCTCTGCAGTTTTACTGGGTCCCTGTGAAATCACTGGGACACTGTGGGCTCACTGGGACACTGTGGGCTCACTGGGACACTGTGGGCTCACTGGGACACTGTGGGATGAATGGGAGCTCTGCAGTTTTACTGGGTCACTGTGAAATCACTGGGACACTGTGGGCTCACTGGGACACTGTGGGCTCACTGGGACACTGTGGGATGAATGGGAGCTCTGCAGTTTTACTGGGTCACTGTGAAATCACTGGGACACTGTGGGCTCACTGGGACACTGTGGGCTCACTGGGACACTGTGGGATGAATGGGAGCTCTGCAGTTTTACTGGGTCACTGTGAAATCACTGGGACACTGTGGGCTCACTGGGACACTGTGGGCTCACTGGGACACTGTGGGATGAATGGGAGCTCTGCAGGTTCACTGGGTCCCTGTGAAATCACTGGGACACTGTGGGCTCACTGGGACACTGTGGGATGACTGGGTCATTGTGGGATGAATGGGAGCTCTGCAGGTTCACTGGGTCACTGTGGGATGAATGGGAGCACTGCAGTTTTACTGGGTCACTGTGAAATCACTGGGACTCTGTGGGCTCACTGGGACACTGTGGCATTACTGGGACACTGTGGGATGACTGGGTCATTGTGGGATGAATGGGAGCACTGCAGGTTCACTGGGTCCCTGTGAAATCACTGGGACACTGTGGGCTCACTGGGACACTGTGGGATGACTGGGTCACTGTGGGATGAATGGGAGCACTGCAGGTTCACTGGGTCCCTGTGGGATGAATGGGAGCACTGCAGTTTTACTGGGTCACTGTGAAATCACTGGGACTCTGTGGGCTCACTGGGACACTGTGGCATTACTGGCTCACTGTTGGACACTGTGGGATCACGGCGACACCGTAGGATCGCTGGGGCACCGTGGAACACTGTGGGATCACTGGGACACTGTAGGGCACTGGCGGCTCTTATGTTTATGATAGCCGCCATTTTGTTTCAGGTACATGGTGTTACAGGAGAAACTTCTTTACCCATTCTATAAAACATAGTATATTATATACTCATTTTATATAAACAAGTTATTGTATATAAAGATTGTCTCTCAATCTTTTACACAGTTTCACTTTGGACACTGGGATCACTGGATGCACTATGGAATCACTGGGTGCACTGTGGGATCAGTGGGTACACTATGGGATCGCTGTGGGATCATTGGTCACTGTGGGATCACGGGGTCAATGTGGGATCAATGTGGGACACATTGCGACCACTTTGTATCAATGTGGGATCACTGGGATCACTGGATCACTGTATGATCAATGGGTCATTGTGGGATCACTTGGTCATTGTGAGATCACTTGGCCATTGTGAATTCACTGGGGACTATTGGGTTATTGGGATATTGTGGGAGACTGTGGGATCACTGGGACATTGTGGGATCACTGGGACACTGTGCGATACTATGGCATCATTCAGACATCGTGTGATCACTGTAACACAGTGGCATCACTGAGACACAGCGGGACAGTGTAGGATCACTGGGTCACTGTGGGATCACTGGAATGCCATGCACTCACTAGGACGCTGTGGAATCACTGGACACTGTCCGACACTGTGGGATCACTGGAATCTCTCCGACACTGTTGGATCACTGGGTCACTGTGGGCGCCGTGGGATCACTGCGACACTGTGGGATCACTGGAACACTGTGGCATCACTGGGACCCTCCGGGATCAATGTAGGATCTTTGGTTGCACTGTGTATCGTTGGGACATCTTGGGATCATTGTCGGTTCATTGGGTGCCCTTCGGATGACTGGGTCACTATCACTGGCTGCACTGTGGATTATTGGGACACTCTACGATCACTGTGGGTTCACTGGGTGCACTGTGGATCATTGGGTGCACTGTAGGATCACTGTAGGATCATTGGATGCATTGTGGGATCAATGGGAAACTGTGTAAACACCGTGGGATACTTCATTACACAGTTGGGCTGAATGGCCCCTGTTTGCAAGCTGTATATTCTATGTCATTCGATGTAGTATATATATATATATATATATATATATATATATATATATGTTGTAAAATACAAATAGCATTTGGGCCGAATGGCCTCTGTGCTGTACTGTGCTGTACTGTACATTCGATGTAAAATATATATATAAATATATAATTATATTATATTATATATTCAAGAATTAGTTGTTGTGAAATAGAAATAACAGGCTTCCTTTCAATCAATCATTGTGTTAACCCAGAACACATCTCACCTCTCTCAGGTTCATCCATTACCCAGCTTTAACATGCAAATCATCACTAAATGGCGTCTGGTGTCATCTCGTGTTGTGTTGGGCTGGCTGCACCCTCCCTCCCTCACCAAATGTGTCGCTCGCTCGCTCTTTAAGTTTTGCCTCTTTGTATTTAGTCTGTTATCATTCTACTCTTGTATGTGTATTTGAACATCTGGATTAGATTCTTAATAATACTTTTTATGCCTTGGAACAAAGCATGCAGTCTCTTGAAATCATTCAGCTTCCTTAAACACAGGCAACAAGTGACAGACAGACAGACAGACACGCACTTTGTCCTTCCTGGGACAGGGTGAAGCGTGGCTCGGCTCGGCTCTACTCGGCTTGGCAACGTATCGGCGACCATTTGGCGCTTGGCCGTTTGGGAATGTCGGAATTGAGGGAGGGGGGGAGGGAAGGACAGACGGACGATGAAAAGAACAAGGTCCATCTAGTCCTCCTTCTACCATCCCTGGGAAGGAGGGAGTGAGTCCCATCATACAACAGTCAATAATGGAGTTCTTGACTAAATATAGCTACCTATCTCTTATCAATTCAAAGAAAGGACTTGCATTCAGAAAGGACCTTTCTTTCACCACCTCACCACGTCCCTCACATAGCACTTTACAGCCAACCATGCACTTTTCCAAGTGTAGTCACTGTTTTAATGGAGGGAAAGGCGCACAGCAAGATCCCACAAACAGCGTCAATGTGTGAATGAATGAGCAGACCATCTGTGTAGTGGATAACAACTGAAGATAATGGTAATATTCAGTCAATCAAATATAGAGATTTTTGGACTCTCGGAGAATCAAGCGATATGGGGATCGGGCAGGAAAGTGGAGTTGAGGTGAAGATCAGCCATGATCTGATTGACTGGTGGAGCAGGCTCGAGGGGCCGTATGGTCCACTCCTGCTCCTATTTCTTATTTTGTTATGACCCGGTACTGTATCCCGGTTCAATGCGTGGTCGCCACCACACAACCACCAGTCTCCAGGTGTCTTCTTTGGAACCATGTGCCTAGGTGAGGAATAGTTCATGCTTGAAGGTTGTATTATACCAATCTTTGGCAACCTTGTAATGATCCGGTGCATGACGCCATGGTCGAGCTGTGACGGGTGGTCCACGAGTGTCATTGTGATGTGTAGTGTGGAGCTTGATTGACGTTTCACTGTATATCGGTCGAGTTATCTCTGGATATCATTGAAGGAGGCTGTCAAAACCTGCGGCTTTATCAGGCTTAACAAACATTGGGCTGATGGATGGAACACGGAAAGCGATAACTTGGACCGTCAGACTGGTCGTGGAATCAGTCAATGAGCTTTCGATGTTTGATATCCACTAACAGACCGAAATGTCTCAGGAAATCAGCTCTGATGATGGGTGTCTGGATATCAAAACCCAATGGCAAACTCGGCGCAAACCAATATTCAGAGTTACTGACCTCTCTCCAAACGTGGCAATAGACGACTTGTTAGCCACCTGTAGTGAATAAACGGTCGAAGTAGGGTGCCGGCGTTGTTCTGGAGTTGGAGGAAGAACATTAACCTCCTCACCCGTGTCTTTCAAAAAACGGTTGCCAGAGTACTTGTCTGTGAGGTAAAATAGGCGACTTTCATTGCCCTGACCAGCTGCACTCGTCGCCTTCAGCTGCTGGCCTGGTCGTTTCCCTGACTCTGTCTCGTCTGGTCGATATAAGTGCAAGCAGGGGTACACTCGTGGGCATCTCGCCCAAAACACCAATGGTATCAGTGTGCTCAGCCGGTCTGCTGTCGAGCACTTGGGCGAAGTGAAGACCATATTTTATGTTCTTTCGAACTGTTTCAGTCGTGACCATGTCTCCGATGACCTTCTTACAGCTGGCAGGACAAGGCTTGCACTTGATCTGTGAGTCTGTCAACTTGTGGGCTGAGTCGGTTCACCTCACTTCCAGCTGAAGATGCTCCCACTAGAGATGCTGGAGTGATCACTGGAACGATGGAGGATGGCGGTACAGCGACTTCCAAGATTTTAACAGCGATGTTGGCAAGTTGTTCAATCTTGACACTGACGGTGGTTGACGCCAGGATGAGCTGGAAGTTGGAGGGCAATCTTTGTAAGATGAGCCTTACAGCTGCTTCAGGCGCTGCAGGGGCTGTGAAGGCGTTAGATCCCCAAGGTCCTCCGAGGCCAGTAGTTGGAGAAGACGTTATTGCTCCGAAGCTGAAGTCCGATTCACCAGTTGTTCCTTCAATACCTCATAAGGACGTCCCGTCCGCAGGTCGATTAGTAGATCTCGAACCTCCTAAGTGATCTCAATTTGCAGCGAGGCGATGACGTGGGCATACTTGGTTGCCTGAGCTGTTAAACCTCTGGTCATGAACTGCACCTCCACCTGGGCGAACCAAATTCTTGGGCTGTTCGACCAAAAGGGCGCCAGTTTAAAGCTGACTGCTGCCGCAGGAGTCTGTTGAATGGGGGAAGTCTCTGCTTCCGATGCCAAGATGAAAAAGTCGAAATGACTCAAGCTGGACTAAAAGGTAATCTAAAGTAAAAGTCGTAAAACAAAAGCAAAAAATTATGTCTCAGCTGAGTGAATCTCCAGTAGGGTACAGATCTAAAATCTCGTCGATCACGTTGGGGTCACCAATGTGGTGAATAAAGTACTTCAGCTAATCATAGAATTATAGAAAGTTACGACACATCAGGAGTCAATTCGGCCCATCGTCTCCGTGCCAGCCAAAAGAGCGATCCAGCTTAATCCGACTTTCCAGCACTTGGACTGTGGACTCAGGATTATCAGTGATGGTGCTCAGCACATCCTGTACTGTGGACTCAGGGTTATCAGTGATGGTGCTCAGCACCTCCTGTACTGTGGACTCAGGGTTATCAGTGATGGTGCTCAGCACCCCCTGTATTGTGGACTCAGGGTTATCAGTGATGGTGCTCAGCACCTCCTGTACTGTGGACTCAGGGTTATCAGTGATGGTGCTCAGCACCTCCTGTACTGTGGACTCAGGGTTATCAGTGATGGTGCTCAGCACCTCCTGTCCTGTGGACTCAGGGTTATCAGTGATGGTGCTCAGCACCTCCTGTACTGTGGACTCAGGGTTATCAGTGATGATATTCAGCACCTCCTGTACTGTGGACTCTGGGTTATCAGTGATGGTGCTCAGCACCTCCTGGACTGTGGACTCAGGGTTATCAGTGATGGTGCTCAGCACCTCCAGTACTGTGGACTCCGGGTTATCAGTGATGGTGCTCAGCACCTCCAGTACTGTGGACTCCGGGTTATCAGTGATGGTGCTCAGCACCTCCAGTACTGTGGACTCCGGGTTATCAGTGATGGTGCTCAGCACCTCCTGTACTGTGGACTCAGGGTTATCAGTAATGGTGCTCAGCACGTCCTGTACTGTGGACTCAGGGTATCAGTGATGGTGCTCAGCACCTCCTGTACTGTGGACTCAGGGTTATCAGTGATGATATTCAGCACCTCCTGTACTGTGGACTCTGGGTTATCAGTGATGGTGATCAGCACCTCCTGGACTGTGGGCTCAGGGTTATCAGTGATGGTGCTCAGCACCTCCAGTACTGTGGACTCAGGTTTATCATTGATGGTGATCAGCATCTCCTGTACTGTGGACTCAGGTTTATCAGTGATGGTGCTCCAGCAATGTAATCCGGTCTGATAAAATGAAGAAAGGGTGTTAAATATTGAACATGGTATTGGCTTCTTTAAGGGACTTACTTGATAGTTCGTTCAAAGGAGTAGATAAGGAGCACATGGTACATAAGGGATTACAAACTAGCTTCACACAGAAATAATGTCCCAGGTCAATTTAATACACGCACTGCACCAATTACCAGCTTGTTTCCGGGCAGTTGCCAGGCGGACGAGTCAAACATTTGATTCAGATCCAAACCTCCGGGGTCATTTCATCTCGTACAGTTTTGATTGGCAGCTTCTTTTGAATTAAACAGACCATTGCTTTAAATGACTGGCTCCCAGTCACTGTTTTGAAGGCATTTATCAGCTGGTCTTTTTCAAACTGGTGAGTCTGTTTGGAATCTCTGAGAATGTTAATCAAGTCGACAGTTTCCATAGTTTGTGAGAAAAAGACAACAAAGAACCAGGATGTTCGAAAGTTCGGTCACAGTTTCGTACAGTATTTGTGAATTATTGATTATTTTCTTTTCCAATAACGATCTGGTTGAGCTTTACAGTAAAACTGTTGTCTTACTGCTACTATTCTGTTTGTTCTCTTATTGTTTCATCAATTTGTTTGGCAGTTAAAGTCTAAAACAAGATCTAGTGCATTGTGACTCTGTCACCCTCTGGAAAGCACTGGATAGAACGAGTGGGCTGAGATAATCTGAAGGGGTTTCACTGTTCATTACCTGGAGCCCTTCAAATGTTACATTGATATCAGGACAAGTGGAAACACTGAGACATTGGGAGTGAAGCCTCACCTAACAGAGGAGCTGCTTTTTCAAGCTGAGAAATACAGCTGATTTTAAATCAGCAAAATTTCACTTCATTAAAGTGGACAAAAAGGCAACTATCTCTGAACTGTCGCCACTATCTGAAAAACACAGACATTTTACTGATCGGAGAATAATGATCTTGTTCAAACTGTACAAAATAACAATCAATTCTAATCTTTTTGAAATAACGATCTGACATGAAGCATTCTCCAACCAAACAAAAGCACCAAGCATTCCCAGGACATTGAGAGATTATGTGAGTGGGCAAAACTGTAGCAAATGGAGTTCAATGTGGGGAAAAGTGAGGTCATCCAATTCGGATCGAAGAAAGATAGATCAGAGAGTTTTCTAAATGGTGAGGAGCTCGGAACTGTGGAGGAGCAGAGAGATTTAGGGGTCCAAGTACAGAAATCATTAAAAGCTAGTGGACAGTTAAAAAAATAATTAAAAAGGCTAATAGAATGTCGGCCTTTATTTCTCGAGGGCTGGAATATAAAGGGGTGGAAGTTATGTTCCAGCTGTACAGAGCTCTGGTTGGAGCCCAACTGGAGGACTGCATTCAGTTCTGGGCACTGACCCTCAGGAAGGATATATTGGCCTTGGAAGGGCTGCAGCGCAGATTCACCAGAATGATATCGGGGCTAAAAGGGTTTAATTATGAGGACAGTTTGCATGGACTATCCTTGTATTCCCCTGAATATAGAAGATTAAGGCGTGATTGAATTGAGGTCTTTAAGATGATGAATGGAGTTGAAGGGTAGATAGAGATAAACTACTTCCTCTGTTGGGGGAATCCAGAACAAAGGGGGCATAACCTTAAAATGAGAACTCGGCCGTCCAGGGGTGATGTCAGGACGCAATTCTTCACAAAAGCGTAGTGGGAATCTGGAACTCTCTCCCACAAAAGTCTGTTGAGGCGGGGGGTCAATCCGAAATTTCAAAACGGAGATTGATAGACTTTTGTTAGTCAAGGGTATGAAGGATTCTGGAACCAAGGTGGGGAGATGGAGTTAAGATACAGATCAGCCATGATCTAATTGAATGGCGGAACAGGTTGATGTGCTGAATTGTCTCCTCCTGTTCCTATGTAACAGGCTCGTGTGGCTGAATGAACTCCTCTTCTTCCAATGTAATATGCGCGAGAGGCTGAATGGCGTCCAGATCCTGTATAACAGTCTCGAAGGGCTGAATAGCCTCCTCCTCTGCCAGTGCAACAGGCTCGAGGGGTTTAATGGCCTCGTCCTTTTCCAGGGTAATACGCTCGACGTGCTGAATGGCCTTCAGTTCCCATATAACATGCTCGAGGGCATGAATTGCCGCCTCCTGTTGCTATCTGACAAGTTTGAGAAGTTGATTGGCCTCCAGTTCCTACAGAACAGTCTTGAACGGCTGAATAGCCTCCAGCTTTTTCAATGTAACAGGTTTGAGGGACTGATCGGCCTCTAGTAACAGTGTAACGGGCTCGAGGGGCTGAATGGCCTCCTCCTGTTCCTGTGTAACTGCCTTCAGGGGCTGAATGACCTGCTCTTGTAACTGTGTAACAAACTCGAGGGGCTGAATGGCCTTCTCCTGTTCCTGTCGAACAGCCTTGAGGTACTTGCCGCTTTTTCGTCCAAGATGGCTGCCGTAATCGCCGCCATTTTTTCCAAGATTGCCGCCGTACTTGAATACAAATTGTTGTTGTTGTATTAGTTGTTGTGGTGGTGGTCTATGTATAAAGACTGCCACCCTGGGAGCACTCTGGGGATCTGGGTGCACTCTGCGATCCCTGGGTTCACTTTGGGATGACTGGGTGCACTGTGGGTTCAGTCAAGAGTCACTGGGACATTCTGGGGTCAAAGTGGTATCACCGCGGACACTCTGCCGCAATTTTGTCCAAGGTGGCCACCGAACCTGCCGCCATTTTATCCAAAATGCCCACCTGCCGCCATTTTGTCCAAGATTGCCCCCATACTTGCCGCCATTTCGTCCATGAAGGCTACCATACATGCCGCCATGTGTGAATAGATGCATATGTATATGATATATATATTACAAATACAAGTTGTTGTATTAATAGTAGTTGTTGTGGTGGTGGTCTAAATATGAAGCCTGTCAATCTGGGATCCTTGGGTGCTCTGTGATCCCTGGGTGTACTCTTGGATCACTCTGGGGTCATTGTACGCAATCTGCGATCCCTGTGTCCACTCCGGCATCACTCGAGGGGTGACTGGGTGCATTCTGGGATCCATGGGCTAATTCTGGGATCCTTGGTTCAACTCTGGGATCACTCTGGGGTGACTTGGTTTAATTCGAGATCGCTGGGTGCACTTTCAAATCACTCTGCGGTGATTGGGTTCATTCTGGGACCAATGTGGTTTCACTGGGGACACTTGCCACCATTGTGTCCAAGATGGCTGGGCACTTGCCGCTAATTTTTCCAAGATGGCCGCCGTACTTGTGGCCATGCTGGCCTTGCGTAAATACATATATATATGTATTTATGTATCATGTATATATGAAATATGTATTATAAATACAAGTTGCTGCTGTTGTTTTCATAGCAGTTGTTGTGGTGGTGGTCAAATTATAAAGACTGACTCTCTGGAATAAATCTGGGGTGACTGGGTGCACTCTAAGATGCCTGGGAGAACTCTGGTATCAATCTGGGATCAATCTGGGGTGACTGGGTGCAAGCTGGGCTGCCTGTGTGCGTTCTGGGAGCACTCAGGAGTGACTGGTTGCATTCTGGGTTCCCTGCGTGCTATCTGGGATCGCTATGGGGTGATTGGGTGCACTGTGGTATCCCTGTGTGCAAATAGGCATGACTCTGAGGTGACTGGGTGCATTCTGGTGTACTGAGGGGGTCACTGAGACATTCTGGTGTCACTGTGGGATCACTCGGGACACTCTGCTGCTTACTTGCCCACATTTTCTTCAAGAATGCCGTCGTACGTGCGGCCATTTTGTCCAAGTTAGTCACCATGCTTGCCGCCATTTTTCCAAGATGGCCACCAGACATGCCGCCGTTTTGTCCAAGATGGCTGCCACACTTGTGACCAATTTGTCCAAGATGGCGACCGTACTTGCCGCCATGCTGACCGTGTGTAAATACACATACATATATCATATATACAGATATATGATATATATATATATATATATCAAAAATACAAGTTTATTGTCGTGGTGGTCTAAATATAAAGACTGCCACTCTGGGATCACTCTGGTGTGACTCGGCGCACTCCGGGATCACTGGGTGCAATCTGGGGTCCCTGGGTGCGCTCAGGAGTCCCTTGCAGCACTCTGGGATCACTCTGGGTTGACTGGGTGCATTCTGGAATCCCTGGGTGCACCCAAGGTTCACTCTGGGGTGACTGGGTGCATTCTGGGATCACTGGGTGCACTCTGGGTTCACTGTGGGATCACTGGGACATTGTGGGGTCACTGCGATATCACTGGGGACACTCTGCGCGGTACTTGCCGCTATTTTGTCCAAGGTAGCTACCCGACGAATGCAAGTTGTTGTTGTTGAAGTCGTGGTAGTTGTTGTGATGGTGGTCTAAATATAAAGACTGCCAGTTTGGGATCCCTCTAGGGAGACCTGTGCCTCCCCCAGAGGAGGCCGACCGAGACCTTCTTCCCTGAAGGGGACTTATGGAGGCCTCCCCCAGAGGAGACCGACCGTGGCCTCCTCAACAGGCTGCACCCAAACAGGGCCCACGAGAGTTCGGTCTGTTTATTGCCCTGTGGTTTAATTTCCTCTCTGGGCCCTGGTTTTGGGGCCTCGGTTTCACATGTTCCTGTTCGATTGTGACCGTTGTGATTTAACCAGGTTAAAGCCTGGGGTTAAAGTAGCCCGGCCTGCAATGTTATACAAACACGTGAACCCAGTGTGAGACAAACAGGGGCCGAGAGGAGATTAACGTCGGAAACGTGAACCACTGGACAGGCTGATAGGGTTTGTTATAATTTCAAAAAGATGCTTGTGTTTCGGGGAGATGGGACAACTCTGAGGGGACAAAGCGGCCATTTGAGGGGTTTTGATGGAGTAAATAAGGAGAAACTGTTTCCAGTGGCAGGGGGTCGGTAACCAGAGGACACAGATTCAAAATAATTGTCAAAAGATACAGAGGTGACATGAGGAAGGATGATATTTTATGCAGCGAGATGTAATGATCTGCAATTCAATAGTAACTTTCAAAAGGGAATTAGAGAATTACTAGAAAAGGAAAAATGTGTTGGCCACGGGGAAAGATTAGGGTAATGGGACCATCTGGTTAGCTTTTTAAAAGAGCCGACACCGGCACGATGGGCCGAATGGCTTCCCTTTGTGATGTATCATTCTGTGATTTTGCAGCGGGTTCACGGCGGCCATTTTGGGGCAGGTGCATGGCGGCCATTTTGCGTTGCATGTCGGGAGGCCAGATTGTGGGGTCCCAGCTGAGCTCTTTTGCTCACAGTCCGTCTCACCATTTTGTGTAAATTGCATATCCAGCCTTCCGAGTAAGAGCCCTCCCCCCGACACACACACACACACACACACTGTTCACTGGACCAAACAGAGGAATGGAATTTCCAGGATCCTTCATTCAATATTTTAGAACACGAACACCATCAAAAAAAGAGACCAGGCCTGAGGTGAAGTAAACTGTGGAGTTTTATTAACACAGCACACAGACAACAACTTACATTTATATTGCACCGTTATAGTAATAAAACGACACAGGGCGCTTCACAGGAGCTATTCATGTGACACCGAGCCACACAATGAGGTATTAGGACAAGTTACCAAAAGCTTGGGAAAAGAGGCAGGTTTTCAGGAGCGTCGTAAAGGAGGAGAGAGAGGCGGAGAGGTTTAGGAAGGAAATTCCAGAGATAAGGGCGCAGGCAGCTGAAGGCACGGCCGCCAATGGTGGAGCAAAAGGAGTGGGGGATTTGAATGAGGCCAGAATTGGAGCAGCGTGGAGATTTTGGATGGTTTTAGGGACACTTGTTGCACAGTCTGACAACTCATTGGGAGGGACTCACTCTGTACAGAGGGACAAATGTTACCCTGGGCCCTTCCTGTCTGCACATTGACCAAGTGTCCCACTGTAGCCCAGACTGAGACCCACCCTGGGCCCTTCCTGACTGTACAATGACCCAGTGTCCCACTGCAGCCCAGACTGAGCCCCACCCTGGGCCCTTCCTGTCTGTACATTGAACCAGTGTCCCACTGCAGCCCAGACTGAGCCCCACCCTGGGCCCTTCCTGTCTGTACATTGACCCAGTGTCTCACTGCAGCCCAGACTGAGCCCAACCCTGGGCCCTTCCTGTCTGTCCATTGACCCAGTGTCCCACTGCAGCCCAGACTGAGCCCCACCCTGGGCCCTTCCTGTCTGTACATTGACCCAGTGTCCCACTGCAGCCCAGACTGAGCCCCACCCTGGGCCCTTCCTGTCTGTACATTGACCCAGTGTCCCACTGCAGCCCAGACTGAGCCCCAATCTGGGCCCTTCCTGTCTGTACATTGACCCAGTGTCCCACTGCAGCCCAGACTGAGCCCCACTCTGGGCCCTTCCTGTCTGTACATTGACCCAGTGTCCCACTGCAGCCCAGACTGAGCCCCACCCTGGGCCCTTCCTGTCTGTACATTGACACAGTGTCCCACTGCAGCCCAGACTGAGCCCCACCCTGGGCCCTTCCTGTCTGTCCATTGACCCAATGTCCCACTGCAGCCCAGACTGAGCCCCACCCTGGGCCCTTCCTGTCTGTACATTGACCCAGTGTCCCACTGCAGCCCAGACTGAGCACCACCCTGGGCCCTTCCTGTCTGTACATTGACCCAGTGTCCCACTGCAGCCCAGACTGAGCCCCACCCTGGGCCCTTCCTATCTGTACATTGACCCAGTGCCCCACTGCAGCCCAGACTGAGCCCCACCCTGGGCCCTTCCTGTCTGTACATTGACCCAGTGTCCCACTGCAGCCCAGACTGAGCCCCACTCTGGGCCCTTCCTGTCTGTACATTGACCCAGTGTCCCACTGCAGCCCAGACTGAGCCCCACTCTGGGCCCTTCCTGTCTGTACATTGACCCAGTGTCCCACTGCAGCCCAGACTGAGCACCACCCTGGGCCCTTCCTGTCTGTACATTGACCCAGTGTCCCACTGCAGCCCAGACTGAGCCCCACCCTGGGGCCTTCCTATCTGTACATTGACCCAGTGCCCCACTGCAGCCCAGACTGAGCCCCACCCTGGGCCCTTCCTGTCTGTACATTGACCCAGTGCCCCATTGGGGACCATCCAGTCCCGGATATCCGGCAGAATCAGCACTGGGGGACCGGGTGACTGAGTCTCGTGACCCTGTCGCTGGGCCTCTGACGTCACAATGGGAGACGACGCTCGCTCAGCTCGTGCTGGAAACCGTTAAAGGGCCGTTCTGATTTAAACCTGGAGCGCGACCGGTTAAAGGGGAGGGACAGAGAATCGGCCAAAAATGTTCATATCATGAGACCAGGAATGGTTATAAATTGAAATATTCATATAATGAGACCAGGAATGGTGAGAAATTGAAATGTTCACATAATGAGACCAGCAATGGTTATAAATTGAAATGTTCATATAATGCGACCAGGAATGGTTATAAATTGAAATGTTCATATAATGAGACCAGGAATGGTTATAAATTGAAATGTTCATATCATGAGACCAGGAATGGTTATAAATTGAAATGTTCATATAATGAGACCAGCAATGGTTATAAATTGAAATGTTCATATAATGAGACCAGGAATGGTTATAAATTGAAATGTTCATATCATGAGACCAGGAATGGTTATAAATTGAAATGTTCATATAATGAGACCAGGAATGGTTATAAATTGAAATGTTCATATAATGAGACCAGGAATGGTTATAAATTGAAATGTTCATATAATGAGACCAGGAATGGTTATAAATTGAAATGTTCATATAATGAGACCAGGAATGGTTATAAATTGAAATGTTCATATAATGAGACCAGGAATGGTTATTAATTGAAATGTTCATATCATGAGACCAGGAATGGTTATAAATTGAAATGTTCATACTCCCACTCTCAGTCCGCGTCTGGATTCCCGCAGTGACTCCAGCTGATTCTTCCCGTTTGAACTGAACTGATTCCCCCACAGCCTGAAGCAGATTAAAGATTGAACAGGAAATGAACAGATTGAACAACAGTGTAAATAACAGGGAGACTGGTGTTAATATTTCATTAATAATTACAGACAAATATTACACATACAAAGCACTGAATCCCATTGATATTTTATTTATTACATTAAATATTAACACAAACACTCACCCGATCCACTCCAGACTCCTGCGGGTCAATGTGAGGGAGCGGAGAGCGGGGGCAGATCGGTCTGTGAAGGAGTTTGATCCCATGGTTAGAACCGTCAGTGACCGGTTTGTACTGAGAGCGGAGACGAGATCATCGGTACAAGAATCTGTGAGACCCACATTGGACAGACTGGGGATCAGAGAGAGAGAAACAACAGGAATCAGAGTAAATTCCCAGTGTTTATTGTGTTACGATTACTCACACTGACATTAATGTACCGTGTGAGACATCCAGTTATTAAAACACAATCTCACACAGTGTGATACTTACTCCAGTTCCTGTATTTTACAGTCCGGGTTCCTCAGAGCCGCAGTCAGTAGTTTCACTCCTGAATCTCCCAGTTTATTATCACTCAGGTTCAGAACCGTCAGTGAACGGTTTGTACTAAGAGCGGAGGAGAGATCCTCGGTGCAAGAATCTGTGAGACCATTATTCCATAACCTTGAGATCAGGCGGAGAGAGAGAAATAGAGGAATCAGAGAAAATCCCTAGTATTTATTGTATTATTATTACTCACACTGATATTAATGTCCCGCGTTAGACATCCAGTTATTATAAACAAAATCTCACACAGTCTGATACTTACTCCAGTTTCTGTATTTTACAGTCCGGGTTCCTCAGAGCCGCAGACAGTAGTTTCACTCCTGAATCTCCCAGTTTATTTTTACTCAGGTCCAGAACCGTCAGTGACCGGTTTGTACTGAGAGCGGAGACTAGATCCTTGGTACAAGAATCTGTGAGATCGTTGGCCCGTAACCTGGAGATCAGAGAGAGAGAGAGAGAGACAGAGACGAGCAGAGATAATCGGAATCAAAGTAAATTTCCTGTATTTATTTGTATTATTATTACTTGTACTGACATTAATGTTCAGTGTTAGACATCCAGTTATTATAAACAGAATCTCACACAGTCTGATACTTACCACAATGTCTGTATTTTACAGTCCGGTTTCCTCAGAGCCGCAGACAGTAGTTTCACGCCTGAATCTCCCACTTTATTATTACTCAGGTCCAGAACCGTCAGTGACCGGTTTGTACTGAGAGCGGAGGAGAGATCCTTGGTACAAGAAGCTGTGAGATCGTTATCACATAACCTGGAGATCAGAGAGAGGAGAGAGACGAGCAGAGATGAAAAGAATCAGAGTAAATTCCCAGTATTTATTTGTATTATTATTACTTACACTGACATTAATAACACCATTACTGATAATAATAATAATATGCAGTGTTAGACATCCAGTTATTATAAACACAGTCTCACAGTCTGCTACTTACTCCAGTTCCTGTATTTTACAGTCCGGGTTCCTCAGAGCCGCAGACAGTAGTTTCACTCCTGAATCTCCCAGTTTATTATTACTCAGGTTCAGAACCGTCAGTGAACGGTTTGTACTGAGAGCGGAGGAGAGATCCACGGTACAAGAAGCTGTGAGATCGTTCGCCCATAACCTGGAGATCAGAGAGAGGAGAGAGACGAGCAGAGATAACAGGAATCAGAGTAAGTTTCCAGTATTTATTTGTATTATTATTACTTATACTGACATTAATGTACCGTGTTAGACATCCAAGTATTATAAACACAATCTCACACAGTCTGATACTTACTGCAGTTTCTGTATTTTAGAGTCCGGGTTTCTCAGAGCCGTAGACAGTAGTTTCACTCCTGAATCTCCCAGTTTATTTCTCCCCAGTCTAAACACAAACAGACAGAGAGTGAGAAACAAACTGAACCCAATCCCCGATCTGACAATTTTTCTCTGATGTTACAGGAAATACGAAAACTCTTCAGGAAATTAATAACCAGATTTCCCTGTCACTGACAATGAATCTCACTGTGTCCACCGACCATATATTCAGGGACTGTCTGGAAATGTATTTATTAAATAAAGTGCTGTCTGTGTGAAGCCTTTAAATGTCCCTCAGTCCTGATGATCAGAATTACCCTCCTGGAGCACAGTGACCAGTCCCGTCATGTTTGGGGAAACTTGTCGCATTTCTGCTGTTTCTCAAATCCGAGATTTTCTGCGAATGCGGCGATTTTCCCCGAATTAAATGATAAAGCTGTGATTACCTGTACTTTATGCAGTATTATATTAATCTGTATAATATCTCGGGGTGAGTTATATTGTGAAACGGCGTGAACTGTTGGTGCGAAATCCGTCCCCCAGGATTTTATATAACAAGGAGAGTTCATTCTGTCCTGTGACAAGTTTTAAAGTTTCCTGTATTCCTCGTTTATCGGGGAGGGGAGTCTCTCACTTTATTCCCATTAAACCGGCTCTACATTTATTTCAGGTGTAACGGGCCCGACATTTAATGGGGAATTTTCTGAAGTTCCCTCCCCGAGCGGGGCCTCACACACGGAGCAGATTATGGGAAATTCCCGGGTTCACTGCCACTGGTTAACCCAGGATCCTCCCGCTGTGTGTGAGGCCCCACCGCTGGCCGGTGTGTGTCTGAACTCCTGGGCTAATACCCCACATCCCGTTAGGTTGGAAGCTTTTTACCGGCAAATTTTAGATTCCAAATCCCACTGAAGTGCCGGCTTGGATTATTGAGCGAGGGGCCTGAATCCACGACCTTCTGACTCAGAGGCACGAGTGCTGCCAGCTGGGTGAAGAGATGGTGGATGTATTGGAGAGTGTGAAGGGCTGTGTCATTGATGAGTTAAGATAACGGACCGTCGTCCTGCGGGGAAAGCTCAGCCCGCCCACTGGCGGTTGACTGCCCGAAAGCTGTGTTTTGCTCTTTGTTACTGAATGTTTGGTGTTTCTGCTTCCCTCTCCTGCACACGTTGACAGTCCGGTGACTGTCACTTGCCCCCACACCTCGGTAAGAGGGCGGGATGCCCAGTCACACAGATTGCGACAGTTAGTGTCGGTCTACGTGTAAGTAACAGTGAGAAGGAGCCTCTTCAATGGATGTATCTCAGGGAGTGAGAAAAACAGCAATCAATATCATTTACTGCAATTAAATTATCAGACTCTTTCAGTGACCTGTATTTACTGATCCAATAAAGACTGTAAAATCCCCATTTGTTCACAAGGATCCATTTTAGATTCTCCAGTCCTTAGGGAATTACTAACCGATCCTCTTAACATTTGTCATATTTGTGTTGAATCTGCTTCTCTCTGGTTTAACTGAACTGTTTGTTTCCCTACATTACGGAGCAACAACACAATCCCTGACTGTTCCACAATTGGCCGAACAGTTAGAGGCAAATAAACAGTTACCTCAACACCTGGCATCTGTGTAGTACGGGTCCCAGCCGCTGGAGTCCTTCACATTGAATGGAGCAGTTCTCCAGGTCGAGTTCTTTTATTGTGTCACAGAGTTCAATGACGTGAGACAGCACCGCGCAGTCAATCGGGGTCAGTAGCAATTCACTAAATGTAAGTATTTCCACAGATCTCACTGTGACCCGAGCCAGTATTTGACTCTGAGACTCAAACAGGTAGTGGAATGTTTTCAGGAGGTCCCTTTTACCAGTTTCACTCTCTGTCATTCCAATCCCTCCTTCAACCTTCTCCTTCACCCAGTCAATCACTCCGCAGATTGTTTGATGAAGAAATGGACCCAGAAACTCCTCCAGGGGCCGAGCTGACTGTGAGGAGGAGAGACCAACAACAAAACGGACAAATATCTCAAATCGCCCATCATCCTTGCTGTGGGCTTCACTGAGGAGTTTCCCGATGTCCCCAGGATCTGGAGTCAGGAATTGTGCGAGTGCAGCTACAAACTCTTGGATGGTGAGGTGCGGGAATGTGTAAACCACACTCTGGGCAGAACCATCTCTCTCCAAAAGTTCCACCATGAACCCAGACAGGAACTGGGAAGGTTGAAGATTGTACTGGATCAAATCTCCATTTGTAAACACAATCTTCTTCTCGGAGACTCCTGTGTAGGCCATCTCACCGATCTTCAGTAACACATCACGGGGGGATTCAATCTCTCGGCCATGGTTTTTCAGAATGTTGTAAATATAGTAGGAATATAGTTGGGTGATGGTCTTGGGAACTCGCTGGTGTTTCCTGTCTCTTTGTGTGAAGAAGGGACCCAGTGACAGACCGAGGATCCAGCAGTAGGAAGGGTTGTAACACATGGTGTACAGGATCTCGTTCTCCTCCACATGTTTGAAAACAGCTGCTGCCACCGACTGATCTTCAAACAACTTGTTGAAATATTCCTTCCGTTCTTCACCAACAAATCCCAGGATTTCAGCCCAGACACTGATCTCAGCCTTTTCCAATAAATGTAATGCAGTGGGGCGGCTGGTCACGAGCACTGAACATCCTGGGAGCAGCTTGTGCTGTATTAAACTGTACACAATGTCAGACACTTCACACCAGTCTTCAGGATCTGTGCACATGTAATCAGCCTCTGTATTTATCCGATTGTTATCAAAATCGATACTGTCCTTGAATTCATCTAAACCATCGAATATAAACAGTAATCTCTCTGGGTTCTTCCAGAGATCTCCCAGAATATTCCCAAAGTAAGGATACAGATCCAGTATCAGATTCCTCAGGTTTATTCTACAGTTAATCGCGTTCAAATCCCGGAATTTAAAACTGAAAACAAATTGAAATTGTGGGTATATTTTCCCAGTGGCCCAGTCATAAACAATCTTTTGTACCATTGTTGTTTTTCCAATCCCCGCGACTCCGCTCACTGCTGCTGAACTCCAAGAACTGGATCCCTGGAAGAAACCCTTCATTTTCCGGAACAAACTGCCTCTCCTGGAAATACTTCTGTGGTACAATTGATTAATTCGGATTTTTTCCAGTTCTCTCCGGAGGTGTTTCTCTCTCCACTCTTCATGGTCTCGGCCTCTTGCCAGCAGTTCATGTTCTACAAGTGTCCGATCTCGAACAGTAGAAATGACCGTTAGTTCAGTGTATAGAGTGACCAGCTGGACAATCTTAACCTTCTCCTTTATTAGGATCGTGTTCACTCTCAGTGTTTCAGTTTGGACCCGGAGTGTTTCCTTGTGTTTCTGTTGAACATCTTCAATTAGAACAGTCAGAAAGTGGTTCTCAATGTTATTTGCATTGACATAAAAAGAACTTCTCAATATCACTTCACTATTCAGTAAAATGTTCCGAGATTGAATTCACAGATTCAATAGAGGTGCGAGCAGGAAATTAAACTCAGTTACAGAAAACCTTGAAAGTGAATAATAATTGAGAAAAGTTTCAAATCCTCACTTGATTCTAATATTTACTGAACATGGAGATTTCTGTGAAGGTGATATTTTCTCTCTGATGATTTATACTATCAGCCCTGCGCTGTATCATGGACATTCCATTCCAAATCCAAACGTGATTCTGGTTATACAAAACTAGAGGTTCTGGTGGAATAATTTATGAAACCGTCAGTGTTGCTCACCCTCTGCGGAAATGGGAAATAGATTATTCTGCGCATTGAGAGTGGGACAGACCGTGAATGGTCAGAAGTTCTGCGGTTATTGTATCAGGTCTTAGGCAGGTTATCTGGGATATTGTGGGCACTGGGAGAGGGACAGACTGTGAATGGACAGAAGTCCCACTCTTTAATCTCGGTGGTGAGGAAGCTTTTAGAAACGCGAATCGGGTAGGTTATCTGGGGTATTACCTATACTTCTATAATCAACTGATCACAGATAAAGATTACTGCCATTTTGAAGACACAGAGGGGAATCAGAAAGATGGTGTAAGGTATTCGGAGTTCAAGTTGCCTGATTGGCGAGAGGGCTTGATGTATTTTATTTGGGCAAGAGACTTCGATATTGAAATGTTTCAATGAAATTCCCAACATCAGTTAGGATATGAGAACATAAGAAATAGGAACAGGAGTCGGCCATACGGCCCCTCGAGCCTGCTCCACCATTCATTAAGGTCATGGCTGATCGACCTCAAATACACTTTCCCGCCCTATCCCAATCTCCATTGATTCGTTAGTGTCCAAAGAACTAACCATCTCAGTCTTGAATATACTCGTCGGAAACAGGAAACAGGCTCACATCAACAAAATAATTAATAACGGAGAAGGGAGGGAAGTCAGGGTCATTTTCTCTCCCAAAGGGCCCGAGAGCCTGGCAAGGACACTAAAGAGGCAGTGTAAGTGGGGTCAAGAGATAATCGGACGTGTTTCTGTGGATACACTGAGAGGAGGGGTAGGTGGGGTCATCTCTCTAACAGGGACAGGCTTATTTGTGTCAAATGGCCTTTTCCTGTCTCTCATCATTCTCCTGTTATATTGTGTTTCAGAAATTGTGAACAATTTTTCAGCAGTTTTTCACCAACATTGAATGTGTTTTTCGAACAGTCCTGTCATATCACCGATTAGAATTAGAATTAGAACTACTGCCCACATCACTCAGTGTAATGTTAGAGCAGAAAACATTCACAGTTCATTTCAACTCTTCTCCCAATAATGATACTCCGTTATTTCATTTTGATCTGAATTTACTACAATGCAGGTTTGGGAAATTACAAATCTGTTTCCATTAGTCATTACATTGGACCTAAAAAGACCCCTGAGATAAAGGACTATTCTTGGAGTGGAATAAGTTCTCCCTTTCTCTGCCATTAGGAAGCCAACCCATAACTTCCGAATTACCCTGAACATTGTCTTTCCCTTACATTTCTCCACGGATTGATGATCTGTTGTGTGAACATTTGTACATCGTCTCAGATCAGATCGAACACTTTGTCTCATTCTGTGCTGTGAAATGAAAACATTTTTAATGTTTCGCATTTCTCCACCTATTTCCCTACACTTGATGGTGTGTCAGATTTCTAGGGGAGCAGATAACCCATAGCATCCTTCTCAAGGCAACGCTCTTTATTTGAGAGCCCAGAACGTTATGGCGGCACTTCGGTATCCTGCCAGTTGGGTGTGGGGGTTTCACATTGTATCAGGATCCTGCCAGGAGTGTATGGGGATGCACAGTGTATCAGAATACTGCCAGGTGTGTATGGGCATTCACAGTGTATCAGGATACTGCCAGGTGTGAATGGGGATTTCACAGTGTATCAGAATCCTGCCAGGTGTGTATGGGGATTCACAGTGTATCAGGATCCTGTCCGGTGTGTGTGGGGGTTCACAGTTTATCAGGATCCTGCCAGATGTGTATCGGGATTCACAGTGTATCAGAATCCTGCCAGGTGTGTATGGGGATTCACAGTGTATCAGGATCCTGCCCGGTGTGTGTGGGGGTTCACAGTTTATCAGGATCCTGCCAGATGTGTATCGGGATTCACAGTGTATCAGGATCCTGCCAGTTGTGTGTGGGGATTCACAGTGTATCAGGATCCTGCCAGGTGTGTATGGGGATTCACAGTGTATCAGGATCCTGCCTGATGTGTATCTGGATTCACAGTGTATCAGGATCCTGCCAGATGTGTATGGGGATTCACAGTTTATCGTGATATTGTCAGGTGTGTGTGTGGATTCACAGTGTATCAGGATCCTGCCAGGTGTGTATGGGGATTCATAGTGTATCAGGATCCTGCCAGGTGTGTATGGGGATTAACAGTGTATCAGAACCCTGCCAGGTGTGTATGGGGATTCACAGTGTATCAGGACCCTGCCAGGTGTGTATCTGGATTCACAGTGTATCACGTTCCTGCCAGATGTGTATGGGGATTCACAGTGTATCAGGATCCTGCCAGCTGTGCATCAGAATTCATAAATTATAGCGAACAGCAGCTGGATTAAGTGAAATAATGCAACATCCGTATATTTAAAGAATATGTCATAAATTGTATGAATTGTTGCTTGAATCTATGCAGAATAGTTGAGGATTGATGACAAATCCAATCAATGTTAATTTCTGTTCCCTCCACCCTTTGAACTTCTGATTCCCAGATTCTGACAATCTCTAAACAAAAGACTACAGTCAAACATTCTGATTCTCAGAAGTGAAATAAACGGTTTGAAATCTCCATTTCATCACTGACCTTTCAGGTGACTGGGTATTTCAGATAAACCTCGTCCGATGTTCATATAATCAAATGGATCAGGACCTGTTTAAATCAATGAGCTTTCATGAAATCAGATCTGTTTAGTATTATTGTAAATTCTGCAGTGTTTCAATCTGAAATTGAATTCAGAGTGTGATTTTACTGTACCAAGTTCCTGCATCTCTTTCAGTATTCTGTCCAACTTTGGTACCGCATGGTGCATTTTCACAAAGGATTCCCACATCACCCTTCGGGCCCGAGAGCCTTTCTCCATCACCAGATTTAGGACAAGTTTCGAACTGTCCGCCCTGTTTCCCTTGTCCACGAGATCAGTGACTTTCTGGAAAGAATAATAAATACATTGGTCTCTCCTTTTCCCAATCCCACTAAAACTGTTTCCCTTTGTTCAAAAGAGTTATACCCGAACCGTTCCCCTGTCCTTTGGACAGACACTGACCGATCCACTGGGTATTTTCACCTCTTCCTATCATTCTTTCAGATTCATTACATTTTCAGTTTTATCCATTTCTTTCCCATTTGACCTGTTTCTCCTCTGTAACATTCTCTGATTCTAAGATCTGATATCCTGTTAGTTCTGTGATGTTTAAATAATCCAAATTCATTCCATGTCCGTCCCACTTACCCGATGTTCCTGTCCACTGAAATGCCTCTCATATGTTAACAACGAGCTGACTCCGTCCACCCCTCCTTCAATCGCCTGTTCTAATCTGTCCCGGTAGAATTTCGTCAATTGGAACAGCTGGTAATCGTCGCACTTAGTCAGGAACTCAGTGATTGCAGTTTTCGTATCTGTGAACAAAAATGGAGAAAACTAAACACATTATCGACATTCTATCCTGGCGGCTACATTTCCTCTTATAACAAACGGGTGAAGCCTCCTGTGAGGCACATTATCAAACACCTTCTGAAAACCCATATGCTCCGCATGTGCTACATCCCATCGATCTCTATGGTCCCCTCGCAACAAAGCTGTATTAAATTTGTCAAATACGACTTGTCTACAACGAATCAGTTCCAGCCTCCCCTGATCGTCCCTTGTGCCTCTACATGCTCACAAATTCGACCTGGAATTACAGATTCGAGGAGTTTGCCCACTACTGACGGAGACTAATTTGTCTCCAGTTACCCGTTGACCCTCTCCCCGATTTTACCAGAGACATTACTTGGGCTCCTTCAGTCCACCTGGATATTTTTATATCAAACGAGGATTGAGAAATTGTGGTCAGAGTCCCTGCTATCACCTCTCTCGTGTGTGTTATCTCTGGGCCCAGTGATTTATCCACCTCGGCGATGTTTCTCAGATCCAAATCCTTCTCTCCAGTTATCTCTAACTATGGTCCCACATCCTCCTCTAGTACACCAACATTTTCACTTCCACCATCATTTTTAGAAACTAAAGGAAATATTTTTTTATCTCCCCAAAACTTCATCCACAACTAGTTTCCCCAAATTCCCTCTCTATCTCATCTCCACCGATTGTTGGTCTGCAAAACCCATTGGGAATTGTACTATTTCCCTTCCTATTGCTTAACTGCGTTCTTATGGATTATATCTTAACATAGCCCCCTGGAACATCCTTATGTTCCAAACCCCTCCTTCGGTCTCTTCTCCTTTTAGACTCTCCTTAAAACCAATCTCTTTGACCAAGCTTTTGGTCACCCGTCCTCATATCTCCTTATTTGATTTGGTGTCAAATTTTGTTTGATTATCATTCCTGTCACGCACCTTGTTCGTTTTACTATATTAAAGGCGCAATATAAATGCAAGTTTTTATAGTTCCAGCTCTGTCATAAAACCTTTATGAATACTGGCGTCCAGAACTATTTTTCTCTCCCCTAAAAATGTTATAACCAAGAACAATTCACTCTGAGCCATATGTAAAGTCCGGCTCTGTCTTAAAGATACTAGATCACATCTTTCATGATCTGACTCTCCGGATGTGTTTGGAATGATTTGTAGATTCATAGACATAACACACAATCCGAACTCCGATTTTTTCGAATATTTTCGTTTCTTCGTTGTTTTTAATATCAAGTGACGTTATCTCTCAATACTTCAAAATCAACATCCTTTTTATCTACTGATAACTTTTCACTATTTCAGAAATCTTCTGTTCCTGCTTCAACAGTTTTATTAATTCCACTCTCCAGCTTCAGATCCGGATATTTCCCACCCTCCATTCATATCAGCTGATACCACCCCACTGCTCCATTCACCCAGTCTGTTAAACCATTGTTGGTCGTTTCAGACAGTGACCGTCCCTTCCCTTCTCCCTGAACTCACTCTAGTCCCCAAGACCGTGAACCCTTCCCTCCTGCTCCAGCCCTGCAGCCACACATTGACCTGCCTCATATTTCCCTCCTTAAGTGGCCCAGCGTAAAACAATCCGGAGATCATCACCTTGAGGCCTTGTTTTATATTCTTGAGCCTCAGTCTTAATATTCCCTGTATAAACGTATCCGTGTAATTGGCTCTGACCATGGCAATACTCTGCTCTCCTTTCCTACCCAGAGATGGTCCCACATGTTCCAGGATGTTCTTCCCTCTGGCACCAGGGAGGCAACTTACCATTCGGGACCTGCTCAGGGCTGCAGAAGAGTCTGTCTATTCCCCTGACGATGGAATCTCCCACCACTATCGCTCTCCTATTTCTGTGCCCCACCTATCTCTCACCCCCGCCCCACTCGGGGTGTCTCCCTTCTCCCCGGTCTCACACTGTTAATCAGGAAGACCATCCTCTGAGTCACTGTCTCTATCCACCTCACAGGCTCCAACACCAGGTATCAATTGGGCAGTTCCAGTACTCAGGAGGTCCCTCCACCTGTGACTGCACTGTTCCTCTAGATGGTCACTCACTTCCCTCTATCTACACAGTATCTGTGATGTTACCTCTTCTTGTGAGTGCTGCAGGTTCTTGCTCGAGGTCTGGAACCTTTGTCAGGACAGAAATTATATTTTGAAGAATTTTCTGAACCTACCTGTGTCAATTCTCATTCTCGTTGAAGATGTTGGACCTTCTCCCCTGATTGAACATTCAGCCATGGTGGTGACAAACGTTTCCAGATTCTGATACACTGTAATAAATATAATAATAGCAGGGTTAGACAGAAATATTAAAATGAGCAGGGGAACGTTCCCTTGTTAAACATGATACCAAGTCCCTCCTCCTCCATCAGCACAACAGCCGTTATCTCTGGGATCGATCATTCCCCGAGTGTTATGATCAACGCCCCACATCAGGTGTGACACAGACAGCTGCCCAGTGAAACCCATTGAGTCCCGCTGATCTCCACAACCCAGATCTTGTCGGCCAAGACTCTGCATTGGGAGCGCCTATTGGTAAGCTTTGCTCACACAATGCAGGCCAGAACCAGCCTTATTCCTGACGGAGTGGATATGCTGGAAGGAAATATGTAGCAGGGTGATCATTGATGATGTAAATGACTCTTGACTCGATTTTACATTTTGGCGCTATTGTATTATTTTATTCACATAAGTGATGATATTTTTGATTTGTTGAGAATTGATATTAAATCCTGGTACTTTATGAATATGGTATCTATCCACATACACAATATACAGATGGGTGTGATTCCTCTGGTATCTATGGCCAGTGACATAGACCGTGTGCTCATGGAGATTTGGCCTGGTTGGTGCTTCTATTAGAATATATTTACCGCATCCCTCATGGTATCAGCACCTGACTAATGAGCACAGTAGGATGTGAGGAGATTTACCACTGCTCTAATATTAACAGTAATGAGCACTGTAGGAGGTGAGGAGATTTACCACTGTTCTAATATTAACACTAATGAGCTCTGTAGGAGGTGAGGAGATTTACCACTGTTCTAATATTAACACTAATGAGCACTGTAGGAGGTGAGGAGATTTACCACTGTTCTAATATTAACACTAATGAGCACTGTAGGAGGTGAGGAGATTTACCACTGTTCTAATATTAACACTAATGAGCACTGTAGGAGGTGAGGAGATTCACCACTGTTTTAATATTCACACTAATGAGCACTGTAGGAGGTGAGGAGATTTCCCACTGTCCTAAAATAAACACTAATGTATGATGTTATGAATCATGTAAATTTCTACATTCAGATGATGCACAGCAATTATTTATGGAATGTCGCCAGCGGCCTTACAATCTCCATAAACACCGTAACATTCAAGTGGTAGATTTGACTGCTGTTACACAATCACCTGTGTGTGTCTCGCTGTGGTGCGTGTGTCTCACGAACGTGTGTCCAATCAAACTATCAGTCAGTGTCTTTTACTTTCCCCACTGTGGAAATGTAAAAGTGATTATGTCTCGGATCATTAATTTCTCCAAACTATAGTTGAAGTTATTCTGCGGCATTAATTCATAACCAAGTTTGAGACTTTTTAAAATTCAGTCACTGCTGTTTCACTCACACTGACACTAGTATAATAAACAGACAACAGCAACAACTTGCATTGCCACAGAGCCTTTAACATCGAAAAAACATCCCAAAGAAAATGGCCAAAGTGTTGGTCAAAGAAGTGGGTTTTAGGATGGTCTTTAATCTGACACAGCACACAAAATAATCAAATGGAAGAAATTTTACAAATCTTTATTATAAAATAAGATTTCCCCATCATTTTATCACCAATTTATATTGAAATGATAATCATTTAATTCAACTGCAAATGTGAAATCCAGAAATAGATTTACTGATGAGAAATAACATGATGTGAAACCCAGCATCCAGTTCAGAAATGTAAGATGATTGATTTTGATAGTTGGATATGAAATATATTTGAATTCGGTAACACTCTCTGGTACTACGTTAACAAAGAGTGTAATATGGATATTATGGAGGCCATATAGGTGGGTTCTTTCCGAGTTGGTGCTAGGGGCGGGGAGACGTTGTATATCTGCTGGGCTCTGCCTCAGACTGGAGTCACCTCTTGGATCAAACCCCTTCATTCTAAAGCACAAACCAAATTAATTTGTGACTGTGTGTTTTGAGATCGAAACTGATCTCACTTCACATTTCATTGCACGGACTCATGCTGGATAATTGTGCTCAGTGATCAGACTCTCAAAGACCCATTCTCACCATTTCCCCCCTTACCTTGTAACCTTCGTGGACTGTCCACAGGACCAGTGTTTATCTGAGGAAATGGGACTTTCTCTTACCTTTCTCCCCAGTCGATCTATGGAAGCTCTTTGAATCAGAAGAGTTCTCTCTGGTTGCTGCTCTCACAATCCTGTGCTGATTCACCTGCTGTTGTTCCTCAGTCTACAATCCCTGTTTACTTCCAGCTGTGGACTTTTCTCAATCACTCCCTCATTCACCGGGATATCTGATTATGGCAGGGCAGAAAATGAGACCAATATTGACGGTGTAATGTGCACTTTTCCTCGAATGTTTAATTAAAATAAAAGTAATTCAATCTTAAACAATTGAATAACAAATATTTAATTGAATAAACACTTTGTTTGAGGAACTCTGTTCCCACATTCCATGTCTCTTTACCATCCCGACCACAATATGTGATCGTTTTATTGTCCAGTCCCAGTTAGAGACACTTCCTTCTCCATGTCCCGCCCCTGGTTTTAGGATCACATTTGTTTATTTTGAATCAGTGGCAATTCATTTACATTTTCTGGCTGATCTCCATCCAGGGGCCAGACTCCTATTTTCCAAGTGTATTTTAGTGGCATCATCGACAAACAGAGAGCGTTGATGGGACAATATCCTCAGCGACATGGTTCTACCCACAGAAGGCAGCTGTACTGCCCCAAACCGTGACTGGGAAGTGTGACTATTGTCGTGAGTTCACTTCACTGAATATTTATATAACACAACACAACATTGGACTGATTTATCACAGAAAGAATAGATTTCACCTGCTGTGAGTGTTACTGTTTAGTCTGGACACTCCGATGAGTAAAAGTCTTGTTAACAGCTGTGGACCGGGTTTCTAACCGTCTTGAATTGACAGTTCCTGACTCAGAGGCTGGATGTGTCTCCAGTTAGCTGCAAATTCCAAAGTTTTGGCATGTGGGGTGGGGAACGAACGTTTGTAACGACAAGTGAGACAATTTAATAAGAATATTTAACCGTCGAACAGGTATTAACTGCAATAACAACACCTCAGTGTGGGAATGTGGAGGGAACGTTGACCATATTTCGTCGAACAAGAGAAAATAGAAGCTCTCAGCAATTAACTTGTTTCTATTTTGCTATAAATGATCATTGCTTTATACAACTGGACGATTGATTACAACTCATTCTCATGGCTGTAACAAAATATCTCTGATTAAAGAAAATCAGGATCAGTAAGTGAATGATTTGAAGTAGAATGTGTAAACAAATATGGCCCATTCTTAGTTTTAGGATAAATCAAATCGCTATCTCCAAAAATTTCAATAGTTGATGGGGAATTTGAGTTGAAAAAATTATCGAGGCCACTGTCCAAACACAATGGATATGGTCGAGGCAATTACACTTTTGAGAGGGCACGGTGTCAACAAAGGATGACATTATACCGTGTCTGATACAACAGGGCGAGGAGCGCAGTTTATCACCACAGGATGGCAGTGTGCCGTGTCTGGCACAAGGCGGCGGGGAGGGCACTGTATCACCACAGGATGGCACTATACCGCCTGTGACACAAGGGTGCAGGGAGGGCACTGTGTCACCACAGGATGGCAGTGAACCGTGCATGGCACAAGGGGGAGGGGATGCACTCTGCCACCACAGGATGGCAGTGCACTGTATCTGACACAAGGGGGCGGGGAGGGCACTATGTCACCACAGGATGGCAGTTTACTGTTCCTTACACAAGGGCCGGGGCAGGCACTCTAGGGCACCGACCCAAAACAATGGCAGTGCACCATATGAGAGAGAGAGGAGGCGTGTGTATATCAGTCAGTGACTCTTTGTGTTTGATAGAGAGAGATAGGGGAAGTGAATCCGTGTCGAAATCAGTGAGTGAAACTGAATGTGTGTGTGTGTGTGTGTGTGTGTGTGTGTGTGTGTGTGTGTGTTTTTGTATGAGAGAGAGGGAGAGTGAAACAGCTTTTATCAATGGGCAACTGAGGATTGTGTGAGTATGAGAGAGAGAATGGATGCCTCTGTATAACTGTGAGACTCTGAATATGTGTTTATGTGAGGGAGCCAGATACATAGTGTATCAGTGAACAACTGATTGAGTGCGTGTGTATGAGAGAGACAGAGAGAGAGAGACAGAAGATGCATCTGTATATCTGAGTGACTCAGAGCAGGTGTGTGTATATGTGATGGAGGGAGACACACAGTGTATCAGTGAGGGACTGACTGAGTGTGTGTGTATGTGAGAGGCAGAGAGAGAGAGAGAGAGAGAGAGAAAGAGAAAATGGCTCTGTATATCTGAGTGAGTATGTGTGTCAGCGAGGGAGACAGAGGATGCCTCTGTATATCAGTGAGTGACTGAGTATCTGTGTGTATTTTCTGTTGGGGAGAAGCAGCAGGAAGATGAAATCTAACCTTTAACCATCAACCACTTCTAAAATCCCAACAATTTAAATTGCCAGAAGACACTTGTCCATATCAAACGTTCAATCTGACACAGCAAGTGCAGACTACGTGCAAAGTGCAAAAACCTCTTACTCTTATCGATAAAAAGCTGGAGGAAGTGAGTTCCCGCAAATGGAAACCGTTCGCCTCTGTCTCTGCGACTTTCAGCATGTTGCTTTTATGTTGAGTCACTCAGGGGCAGACATTTTGAGACCCACTCAGTTCCCCCTTCAATTTGTTTTTTTACAAGAAGGTTTATTCAATCCCACTGTTTTTTTATTAAAGTAGCTCTGGGTTTCAATTCGACCCTTACATTTGCCTGAGAATAATGGGGTCACCGACATTCGGTGTTGATTAATTCTCTGCATAAGATTTTATCTTTAACTCTAATCACCATCTGGTTTCTACCCAGAAACGTGTGTGTGACGAGAACTGCATTGAATGTAGAAATGTGTTTCCTTCGATATAACCCCCCACTCTCAGACATTCTCAGTCACTCACCCAATTCATCCATTGAAAAGACTGAAGCGACATGTGATCTGGTCCGCACTGCTCCTGTCCCCAGTCAGGACTCTGTTACTCGGGGATTCGGCTGATCTCCCCGCCTTGCTCTCCCTGTCCACAGTGAAGACTCTGGTACTCGGGGATTCGGCTGATCTCCCCGCCTTGCTCTCCCTGTCCCCAGTGAAGACTCTGATGCTCGGGGATTCGGCTGATCTCCCCGCCTTGCTCTCCCTGTCCCCAGTCAGGACTCTGGTACACGGGGATTTGCCTGATCTCCCCGCCTTGCTCTCCCTCTCCCCAGTCAGGACTCTGATACTCGGGGATTCGGCTGATCTCCCCGCCTTGCTCTCCCTGTCTCCAGTGAAGACTCTGATACTCGGGGATTCGGCTGATCTCCCCGCCTTGCTCTCCCTGTCCCCAGTGAAGACTCTGGTACTCGATGATTCGGCTGATCTCCCCGCCTTGCTCTCCCTCTCCCTAGTCAGGACTCTAATACTCTGGGATTCGGCTGATCTCCCCGCCTTGCTCTCCCTGTCCCCAGTGAAGACTCTGATACTCGGGGATTCGGCTGATCTCCCCGCCTTGCTCTCCCTGTCCCCAGTGAAGACTGATACTCGGGGATTCGGCTGATCTCCCCGCCTTGCTCTCCCTGTCCCCAGTGAAGACTCTGATACTCGGGGATTCGGCTGATCTCCCCGCCTTGCTCTCCCTCTCCCCAGTCCGGACTCTGATACTATGGGGATTCGGCTGATCTCCCCGCCTTGCTCTCCGCTCGACACAATCTGAGTGGAGCCTCTAGGAAGTGTCAGCGCACATCAAACTCGCTGTCACCTTTCCGCTAAATGTTATTGACATATAAGGATCGTGTGGGGCAGAACCAGAAACCTCGCGTTGCCTTTACTCTTCCGACCAGCTGATTCACGTGGGTTTGACGCGAGTTAACTTTCCTATTAAGTGATCAAATGATATCAATGCTTTGATTTACAATCACCCCATTGATTTGAATCAAACAGCACAGAAGGAGGCCTTCCGGCCCTTGGTGCCTGTGCCGGCTCTTTGAAAGAGCTATTCATTTTTTCAGATTCACCTGCCCTTTCCCCATGGCCCTGCAAACTTTCTCCTTTTCAAATATGTATCCAATTCCATTTTGAAAGTTACTAAACTGCGTCATTTCACCGCGAGCGACTGGACAGACAGACCAACATTTGTACACAGAGTCATTGGCGTAGATTTTAAAAACGAATCTGCTTCCACCGCCCTATTATTGAAGTCAATGGAAGCAGATCAGGGATGAGGGAAATCTGAACAGTCAGAATTTTACATCAAAACACGTAAACCAATAGTACAGATTTAAGTAAAGGGCTCTCTGTCATTCACTCTCTGCCCCCTCGCCCCGCCAATCACTGATTAAAGTAAGGGGCTCTCTCTCATTCTCCCTCTCCCCCCACCCATCACTGATTAAAGTAAGGGGCTCTGTGTCATTCTCCCTCTCCCGCCTCCCCCCCACCCATCACTGATTAAAGTAAGGGTCTCTCAGTCATTCTCCCTCTCCCCCTCCCCCCGCACATCACTGATAAAAGTAAGGGGCTCTCTCTCATTCTCCCCCTGCCCCCGCCCATCACTGATTAAAGTAAGGGGCTCTCTCTCATTCTCCCTCTCACGCCTCCCCCCACCCATCACTGATTAAAGTAAGGGGCTCTCTCTCATTCTCCCTCTCCCCCCTCCCCCCGCCCATCACTGATTGAAGTGAGGGGCTCTCTGACTTTCTCCCTCTCACCCCTCCCCCCACCCATCACTGATTAAAGTAAGGGGCTCTCTGTCATTCTCCCTCTCCCCCTCCCCCCGCACATCACTGATAAAAGTAAGGGGCTCTCTCTCATTCTCTCCCTGCCCCCGCCCATCACTGATTAAAGTAAGGGGCTCTCTCTCATTCGCCCCCTGCCCCCGCCCATTACTGATTAAAGTAAGGGGCTCTCTCTCATTCTCCCTCTCCCCCCTCCCCCCGCCCATCACTGATTGAAGTGAGGGGCTCTCTGTCATTCTCCCTCTCCCCCCTCCCCCCACCCATCACTGATTAAAGTAAGGGGCTCTCTCTCATTCTCCCCCTCCCCCTCTCCCCATCCATCACTGATTAAAGTAAGGGGCTCTCTCTCATTCTCCCTCTCCCCCCTCCCCCCGCCCATCACTGATTAAAGTGAGGGGCTCTCTGTCATTCTTCCTCTCCCCACTCCACCGTGGGCCGTAGCATCGGTCCCTGCCATTGGGTCAAACCTGAGTGATGCCCGACGAACACCGCCCAACCCACCGGATGACGTGGCTCTTGATTTTTAAACGCGTGTGGCAGTTTAAGCTGTCATGTGTGACGTCAGTAACCTGGCAACAGCGCGCGTGTGACGTGTGTTGAGGGGCGGGGTCGCGAGCTGACTGATGGGAGAGTTCAGGGGACTGGAGAGCATGAACCGGTCTCCATCCACCGCCATCATCTCATTCCACCGCCATCCTCCCCCTGGTGAGGATCAACCGGTCCCCATCCACCGCCATCATCTCAATCCACCGCCATTCTCCCCCTGGAGAGGATCAACCGGTCCCCATCCACCGCTATCATCTCAATCCACCGCCATCCTCCCCCTGGAGAGGATCAACCGGTCCCCACCTACTGACATCATCTCAATCCACCGCCATCCTCCCCCTGGAGAGGATCAACCGGTCCCCATCCACCGCCATCATTTCAATCCACCGCCATCCTCCCCCTGGAGAGGATCAACCGGTCCCCATCCACCGCTATCATCTCAATCCACCGCCATCCTGCCCCTGGAGAGGATCAACCGGTCCCCATCCACCGCCATCATCTCAATCCACCGCCATCCTCCCCCTGGAGAGGATCAACCGGTCCCCATCCACCGCCATCATCTCAATCCACCGCCATCCTCCCCCTGGAGAGGATCAACCGGTCCCCATCCACCGCCATCATCTCAATCCACCGCCATCCACCCCCTGGAGAGGATCAACCGGTCTCCATCCATCGCCATCATCTCAATCCACCGCCATCCTCCCCCTGGAGAGGATCAACCGGTCCCCATCCACCGCCATCATCTCAATCCACCGCCATCCACCCCCTGGAGAGGATCAACCGGTCTCCATCCATCGCCATCATCTCAATCCACCGCCATCCTCCCCCTGGAGAGGATCAACCGGTCCCCATCCATCGCCATCATCTCAATCCACTGCCATCCTGCCCCTGGAGAGGATCAACCGCTCCCCATCCACCGCCATCCTCCCCCGGGTGGGGGTGTGAATCAGACGGTGAATCAGACTCATCCATTCCTTTCTCACCTCCAGACTCCACTATTCCAATACTTTCCTGCCCGTCCTCCCATCTTCCACCCTCCATAAACATCAGCTCATCCGAATCTCTGCTGCCCATATCCGAACCCACACCAAGCCCCGTTCACCCATCACCCCCTGTGCTCACTGACCAACATTGTCTCACGGTCCGGGAACGCCTCCATTTTAAAATTCTCATCCTTGTTTTCAAATCCCGCCAGGCACCTCGCCCCTCTCCCGTTCTCTGTAACGCCCTCCAGCCCTACAACCCTCCGAGATCTCTGCGCTCCTCCAATTCTGCCCTCCCGTGCATCCCCCGATTTCCTTCGCTCCACCATTGGCAGCCGTGCCTTCACCTGCCGGGGCCCCAAGCTCTGGAATTCCCTCCCGAAACCTCTCCGCCTCTCTCTCCTCCTTTAAGACGCTCCTTAAAACCTACCTCATTGACCGAGTTCTGGATGGGCTCTAACCAGAGCTCTGTCCAGCTGATCCAATGGAATGGCGGGACAGGCTCGAGGGGTTGAACGGCCTCATCCTGTTCCTGTTCAACGGGCTCGAGGGGCTGGACGGCCTCCTCCCGTTCCTGTGTACTGTTTATTGGGTGGGGTGTGACATCGACGGATAATAAGACACTGTCACACTTTCTGGGGAAGGCACTGTGTCACCACACAATGGCAGTGTACTATGTGAGAGAGGATGTGTATACATATCAGTGAGTGAGTGTGAGAGAGAGAGGATGTGTATACATATCAGTGAGTGAGTGTGAGAGAGAGAGGATGCCTCTGTATATCAGTGAGTGACTCTGAGCGAGTGTTTGGGAGAGAGAGGATGCCTCTGTATATCAGTGAGTGACTGAGTGAGTGTGTGAGAAAGGATGCCCCTGTATATCAGTGGGTGACTCTGAGTGAGTGTGAGAGAGAGGATGCCTCTGTATATCAGTGGGTGACTCTGAGTGAGTGTGTGAGAGAGCGAGAGGATGCCTCTGTTTATCAGTGAGAGTGTGTGAGAGAGAGAGGATGTCCCTGTATATCAGTGGGTGACTCTGAGTGAGTGTGCGAGACAGTGGATGCCTCTGTATATCAGTGAGTGACTCTGAGTGAGTGAATGTGTGGGAGAGAGGATACCTGTGTATATCCGTGAGTGATGAGTGTGTGACTCTGAGTGAGTGTGTGAGAGAGCGAGAGGATGCCTCTGTATATCAGTGCGTGACTCTGAGCAAGTGTGTGAGAGAGAGGATGCCTCTGTATATCAGTGAGTGAGTGCGTGTGTGATTGTGAGTGAGTGTGTGAGAGAGAGGATGCCCCTGTGTATCAGTGAGTGACTCTGAGTGAGTGTGTGAGAGAGAGGATGCCCCTGTATATCAGTGAGTGACTCTGAGTGAGTGTGTGGGAGAGAGGATGGCCCTGTATATCAGTGAATATGTGAGCAAGGATGCCCCTGTATATCGTTGAGTGAGTGTGTGAGAGAGGATGCCCCTGTATACCAGTGAGTGAGTGAGAGAGAGGATGCCCCTGTATATCAGTGAGTGTGTGTGAGAGAGAGGATGCCTCTGTAGATCAGTGAGTGTGTGTGAGAGAGAGGATGCCCCTGTATATCAGTGAGTGTGTGAGAGAGAGGATACCCCTGTATATCAGTGAGTGAGTGTGAGAGAGAGGATGCCCCTGTATATCAGTGAGTGAGTGTGTGAGCGAGAATGTTTTGTCGAAACAGCAGAGGGCCTTTCAGACCCTCGGGCCTGCAACACAGGGACAGAAAAAGGCCATTCAGTGCGTCGAGCCTGTTACACTGTAACAGCAAGGGACCATTCAGCACCTTGAGCCTTTAATTCAAGAAGAGGAGCAGGCCATTCAACCCTGGAGTCTGTTACACAGGAACAGGAGGAGGCCATTCAACCCTGGAGTCTGTTACACAGGAACAGGAGGAGGCCATTCAGCCCCAGGAGTCTGTTACACAGGAACAGGAGGATGCAATTCAGCCCCTGGAGTCTGTTCCACAGGAACAGGAGGAGGCGATTCAGCCCCAGGAGCCTGTTACACAGGAACAGGAGGAGGCGATTCAGCCCTTGGAGTCTGTTACATCGGAACAGGAGGAGGGCATTCAGCCTGCGTGAGTCGATGACAGAGGAACAGGAGGCCATTCAACCCCTCGAGCCTGTTACAGAGTCATAGGAGAGAGGATGGACCGCCACCTCCTGTTCCCGAGTGACGGGGTCGAGGGGCTGGACGGCCTCCTCCTGTTCCCGAGTGACGGGGTCGAGGGGCTGGACGGCCTCCTCCTGTTCCTGTGTACTGTTTATTGGGTGGGGTGTGAAACCGACGGGTAATGACACAGTGTCACACACTTTGGGGAAGGCACTGTGTCACCACACAATGGCAGGGTAACGTGTGAGAGAGACAGTGAGAAAGGTTGTGTGTATAGATCAGTGCGTGAGTGTGAGAGAGAGAGGATGCCTCTGTATATCAGCGAGTGACTCCGAGTGAATGTGCGAGAGAGAGAGGATGCTTCTGTATACCAGTGAGTGACTCTGAGTGAGTGTGTGAGAAAGAGGATGCCTCTGTATATCAGTGAGTGTGTGTGTGAGCAAGGATGTTTTGTGGAAACAGGAGGGAGCCTGTCAGTCGCTCGAGCGTGTTACACAGGAACAGGAGGAGGCCATTCAGCCGCTGGAGTCTGTTACACAGAAAGAGGAGGAGGCCATTCAGCCCCTGGCGTCACATCGGATCAGGAGGAGACGATTCTCCATTTGGAGTCTATTATTAAGGATAGGGTGACTGAACACCTCGAGAATTTTCAGTTAATCAGAGAGAGCCAGCATGGATTTGTGAAAGGTAGGCCAGGCCTGACAAACCTGATTGAATTTTTTGAAGAGGTGAATAAAGTAGTGGACAGGGGAACGTCAATGGATGTTATTTATATGGACTTCCAGAAAGCATTTGATAAGGTCTCACATAAGAGATTGTTAGCTAAGTTGGAAGCCCATGGAATCGAGCGAAAATTACGGACTTGGTTAGGAAATTGGCTGAGCAAAAGACGACAGAGAGTAGGGATAATAGCTAAGTATTCAAATTTGCAGGACGGGACCAGTGGAGTCCCACAGGGATCTCTCTTGGGGCCTCAATTATTCACAATATTTATTAACGATTTAGATGAAGGCATATCTAATTTGCCGATGACACAAAGATTGGTGGCATTGTAAGCAGTGCAGATGAAAACATAAAATTACAAAGGGATATTGATAGTTAAGGTGAATGGGCAAATCTGTGGCAAATGGAATTCAATGTGGACAAATGTGAGGTCATCCACTGAAGATCAAAAAAGGATAGAACAGGGTACTTTCTAAATGGTAAAAAGTTAAAAACAGTGGATGTCCAAAGTGACTTAAAGGTTCAGGTACATAGATCATTGAAGTGTCATGAACAGGTGCAGAAAATAATCAATAAGGCTAATAGAATGCTGGCCTTTATATCTGGAGGACTGGAGTTCAAGGGGGCAGAAGTTATGCTGCAGCTATACAAAACCCTGGTTAGACCGCACCTGGAGTACTGTGAGCAGTTCTGGGCACCGCACCTTCGGAAGGACAAATTGACCTTGGAGGAAGTGCAGCGTCGGTTTACTATAATGATACCCTGACTTCAAGGATTAAGTTACAAGGAGAGATTACACAAATTGGGGTTGTATTCTCGAGAGTTTCGAAGGTTAAGGGGTGATCTGATCGAAGTTTATAAGATATTAAGGGAAACGAATAGGGTGGATAGAGAGAACCTATTTCTCCTGGTTGGGGACTCTAGGAGTAGGGGGCAGAGTCTAAAAATTAGAGCCAGACCTTGCAGGAGGGAGATTAAAAAACATTTCTACACACAAAGGGTGGTAGAAGTTTGGAACTCTCTTCAGCAAACGGCAATTGATACTAGCTCAATTGCTACATTTAAATGTGAGATGGATAGCTTTTTGGCAACCAAAGGTATTAAGGGATATGAGCCAAAGGCAGGTACATGGAGCTAGATCACAGATCAGCCATGATCTTATGAAATGGCAGAGCAGGCAGGAGTGGCTGAATGGCCTACTGCTGTTCCTATGTTCCTAACACCTGGAGTCTGTTACATCGGAAGGAGGAGTTCATTCAGGCCCAAGAGCCTTCTACAAATGAACAGGAGGAGGCCATTCAGTCCGTGAAGCCTGTTACACAGGAAAAGGAGGAGGCGTTTCAGACACTGGAGCCTGTTACATCGGAACAGAAGGAGACCATTTGGCCCCTCGAGTATGTTGGACAGGAAGGAGGAGGTCATTCCGCCAGTAGACCCTGTTTCACAGGAACTGGAGGAGGCTTTCAGCCCCTCGAGCCTATTATACAGGAACAAGAAGAGTCCAGTCAGCCCCTTAGAAAGTTTTACATAGGAACAGGTGTAGACCGTTCAGTCCCTCTGACCTGGTACCATGAACAGGATGTGGCCATTCAATGCCGCGAGCCTGTTACAAAGAGCAGTAGGTGGCCTTTCAGACCCTCGAGCCTGTAACAGAAGAATAGGAGAAGACATGAAGCCTGCGTGAGCCTATTACACAGGAACAGGAGGCCATTCAACCCCTGGAGCCTATTGCACAGAAATTGGAGGCCATTCAACCCCTCGAGCCTATTACACAGGTATAGGAGGCCATTCAACGTCTCGACCCTGTTACACAGGAACTGGAGGAGGCCATTCAGCCCCTCGAGACTTTTACAAAGGAACAGGAGGACGCCGTTCAGTCCATCGAGCCTGTTATACAGGAGCAGGAGGAGGCCATTCAGCCACTGAAGCCTGTTGTACAGGAACCGGAGGCCAGTTTGCTTCTGGAGCCTGTTACATAGGAGCAGGTGCGGAAAATTCAGTCACTCTGGCCTGGTACCAGGAATAGGACGTGGTCATTCAACGCCTCGAGCCTGTTACACAGGAAGAGGAGACCAATTCTCCCCTAGAACCTGTTGCACAGAAACAGGAGTTGGCCATTCTGCCCCTGGAGCCTATTATGTAGGAACAGGAGGAGGCAATTCAGCCCCTCGAGGAAATGATTTAAAATAAGACGAGGCCATTCAACCCCTCGAGCGTGTTACACATCAGAGGCAGACTTCAGGAGGACATAGACAGATTGTTGACATGGGCAGGCACATGACAGATGCAATTTCACACGGATAAGTGTGACGTGATGCACTTTGTGTGGAACAACATGGAGAAACAGTATAATCTGAATGGTATTTTAAGGGAGGTGGAAGAGCACAGGGGCCTGGCGGCGCATATGCACAAATCTTTGAAAGTGACAGGGCAAGTTGATAATGCGGTTAAGAAAGCGCCTGGGATAATTCGATTAGTGAATAGGGACATTGAATACAAAAACAAGTAAGCCATGCTATACCCCAGCTGGAGTATTGTGTACAATTCTGGGCATCACACTTTAGGAAGAATGTCAAGGCCTTGAAGAGGGTACAGAGGAGATTTACCAGGATGATACCATGGGTGAGCGACTTCAGTTATGTGGAGAGATTGGAGAAGCTGGGATTGTTCTCTTTAGAGCAGAGAAGGTTATGGGGAGAACTAATAGAGGTGTTCAAAATTATGAGGGGTTTTGACAGAGCAAATAGGGAGAAACTGTTTCCTTTGGCAACTTGGTCAGTGACCAGAGGTCATCGATTTAAAATAAAATCAAACGAACTAGAGGGAAATTGAGGAGAAATCTTTTCACACAGATGTTTGTGAAGATCTGGAACGCACTTCCTGAAAGGAGCTTTCAAAAGGTAATGGGACAAGTAATTGAAGAGGATTAATTTGCAGGGTGATGGGGATAAAAGTTGGGATGTGGGACTAAATTGCACTGCTCTTCCAAACAGCTAGCAAAGGCAAGATAGACTGAATGGCCTCCTTCTGTGCTGTAAGATTCTATGGTTCTTTGATTTAGCCATAATCTTCCAAAGCTCTCTTGATTCAGGAAATTGTCCTTTTAGATTGGAACTGGAGGAGGCCATTCAGCCCCTCGAGCCTTTTACACAGGAACAGGAGGCCATTTAGCCCCTCGAGCCTGTCACATCGGAACAGGAGGCGGCCATTTAGCAACTGGAGCCTGTTAAATAGCACGAGAAAGGGACCATTCCGGCTGTCGAACCTGTTACGTTGGAACAGAAGGAGGCCATTTCGTCCCTTGAGCCTGTAACATAACAACAGGCGGCGGCCATTCAATCGCTCAAGCCTGTTTTTTCGGAACAGAAGGAGGTCATTCAGCCCCTCGAGCCTGTTACATAGGAAAAGGTGAAGGTCATTCAGTGCCTGGAGCCTGTTTGCTGGTGGTGCCCTGCTCAGATCTGTGCACCTGTGTTGACGTTTATGGTTAAGTTAAAAACAATCCTTCCCCATTGATTTCTTATTTAAATGATGCATTAGGACCGTAACTGGCAGGGTTCGAACCTGCAAAATGAAACCCCAGTGGAATTCACCGTTTGTCCACGATTAGGAGCAAGACAGTAGGGAAGTGAGATGATGGCGGTGGATGGGGACCGGCTGATCCTCTCCAGGGGGAAGATGGCGGTGTATTGAAATGATGGCGGTGGATGGGGACCGGTTGATTCTCTCCAGGGGGAGGAAGGCGGTGGATTGAGATGATGGCGTTGGAAGGGGACCGGTTGATCCTCTCCGGGGGAATATGGCGGTAGATTGAAATGATGGAGGTGGATGGGGACCGTTTGATCCTCTCCAGGGGGAGGATGGCGGTGGATTGAGATAATGGCGGTGGATGGGGACCGTTTGATCCTCTCCGGGGGAATATGGCGGTGGATTGAGATGATGGCGGTGGATGGGGACCGGTTGATCCTCTCCAGGGGGAGCATGGCGTTGGATTGAGATGATGGCGGTGGATGGGGACCGGTTGATCCTCTCCAGGGGGAGGATGGCGGTGGATTGAGATGATGGCGGTGGATGGGGACCGGTTGATCCTCTCCAGGGGGAGGATGGCGGTGGATTGAGATGATGGCGGTGGATGGGGACCGGTTGATCTTCTCCAGACCCCTGAACGCTCCCATCAGTCACCTCGCGACCACGCCCCTCGACACACGTCACACTCGCGCTGTTGCCGTGTTACTAACGACACACATGACAGCTTAAACCGCCGCACGCGTTTAAAAATCAGGAGCCACGTGACCCCTGTGCGGGTGTGGGGCGGTGTTCGTGGGCTGGGCCGGGCACCTGATTATTGGACAGAGATGTCAATCAGGTTTGACCCAATGGCATGGACCGACTCTATGGTGGCGGGGGGAGAGGGCGTTTATTGCTGCCGAGTCCGCAGCGCGCATGATCAGCCGCGCCGCCCCCGATCATCGGATGGTCCCAAGGGGGAGTGGGAAGAGGGAAAATGACAGAGAGCCCGTTACTTTAATCAGTGAAGGGCGTGGGGTGGGGGAAAGGGAGAATGAGAGGGAGCCCCTTACATTAATCAGTGATGGGTGGGATGGGGGGAAGAGGGAGAACGACAGAGACTTCAATAACATTAATTTCCAGCAACTATCCTGCAACCTAATTTTCTGAGTCTGGCCCTCACTGTTGTTGTTTGTTTTTTATACTACTGTTTTCAAAACACGGGAGGGTCTAAATCATTGGGGGTAAAATTGGACACTGGCAGCGGGCGTAAAATATTCGGAATCGCTTTTCCCGCCACTTACACCATTCACCTGATATTGAGCTGTATTGAATTCAATGGGACTGTATAACGGGTCAGCCATGAGAAACCGCCTCTTTTTCGTCCACGCCCATGTTCAATTTCACCCCATTCAGCGTGTAAGAGCGGCCAAGACCATAGACTTCCCTACAAATTAGAGGGGAGGTGGTTGTCCATAACTTGGAGAGGATGCAGAAAGGATTTCCCAGAACCGTACCAGGGATGAGGGACTTCAGTTATGTAGCGAAACTGGAGAAGCTGGGGTTGTTCTCCTTGGAGCAGGATAAGGGGAGATTTAATCGAGGAGTTTTGATAGGGTAGATAGGAGAAACTGTTTCCACTGGCAGGAGGGTCGGTAACCAGAGGGCGCAGATTGATGATAATTGGCAAAGAAGCCAGGGGGAGATGAGTGGAATTTTCTTTACGCAGCGAGTTGTTCTGATCTGGAACCGAATACCTGAAAGGGCGGTGGAAGCAGATTCGTGTTTAAAATCTACCCCAATGACTCAGTGTATAACTGATGCTCTCTCTGTCCAGTCGGTCCCAGTGAAATAAAGCAGTTTAGAGATGTTCAAAATAGAATCGGATCAATAATTGTAAAGGAGAAAGGTTGCAGGGCCATGGGGAAAGTGCAGGGGAGCGGGACTAAATGGATCGCTCTTTCAAAGAGCCAGCACAGACACCAGGGGCCGAATGGCCTCCTTCTGTGCAGTTTGATTCAAATCAATGGGGTGATTGTAAATCGAAGCATTTACATCATTTGAGCATTTAATAGAAAATTTAACCCGCATCAAACCCACGTGAATCAGCTGGTAGGAAGAGTAAAGGGAACGCGAGGTTTCGGGTTTTGCCCCACACGAACTTTGTATGTCAGTAACATTTAGCGGAAGAGGTGACAGCGAGGTTGATGTGCGCTGACACTTCCTGGAGGCTCCACTCAGATTGTGTCGAGCGGACAGCAAAGAGGGGAGATCAGCCAAATCCCCGACTACCAGAGTCCTGACTGGGGACAGGGAGAGCAAGGCGGGGAGATCAGCCGAATCACCGAGTATCAGCGTCTTCACTGGTGACCGGGAGAGCAAGGCGCGGAGATCAGCCGAATCCCCGAGTATCAGAGTCCTGACTGGGGACAGGGAGAGCAAGGCGGGGAGATCAGCTGAATCACCGAGTATCAGCGTCTTCACTGGTGACCGGGAGAGCAAGGCGCGGAGATCAGCCGAATCCCCGAGTATCAGAGCCTTCAGTGGGGACAGGGAGAGCAAGGCGGGGAGATCAGCCGAATCCCCGAGTATCAGAGTCTTAACTGGGGACAGGGAGAGCAAGGCGGGGAGATCAGCCGAATCTCCGAGTATCAGAGTCCTGACTGGGGACAGGGAGAGCAAGGCGGGGAGATCAGCCGAATCCCCGAGTATCAGAGTCCTGACTGGGGACAGGAGCCGTGCGGACCGGATCTCATGTCGCTTCAGTCTTTTCAATGGATGAATTGGGTGAGTGACTGAGAATGTCTCAGAGTGGGGGATTATTTCGAAGGAAACACATTTCTACATTAAGTGCACAGCTCGTCGCACACACGGTTCTGGGTAGAAACCAGATGGTGATCAGAATTAAAGATAAAACCTCATGCAGAGAATGAATCAACACCAAATGCGGGTGATCCCATTATTCTCAGGTGAATGTTAGGGTCGAATTGAAACCCAGAGCTACTTTAATCAGAACACAGTGGGATTGAATAAACCTTCTGGTAAAAAAAAACAAATTGAAGGGGGAACTGAGTGCGTCTCAAAATGTCTGCCCCTGAGTGACACAAATTAAAAGCAACATGCTGAAACTTGCAGAGACAGAGGCGAACGGTTTCCATTTGTGGGAACTCACTTCCTCCAACTTTTTATCGATAAGAGAAAGAGGTTTTTGCACTTTTCACGTTGTCTGCCCTTGCTATGTCTGATTCAACGTTTGATATGGGCACGTGTCTTCTGGCAATTTAACTTGTTAAATGCCTGTCTGTGTAGGATTTTAGAATTGGTTGATGGTTAAAGGTTAGATTTCATCATCCTGCTGCTTCTCCCCAACAGAAAATACACACAGGTACTCAGTCACTCACTTATATACAGAGGCATCCTCTGTCTCCCTCTCTGATGCGCATACTCACTCAGATATGGAGAGCCATTTTCTCTCTCTCTCTCTCTCTTCCTCTCACATACGCACACATTCAGTCAGTCCCTCACTGATACACTGTGTGTCTCCCTCCATCACATATGCACGCACCTGCACAGAGTCACTCAGAAAAACAGAGCCATTTTCTCTTTCTCTCTCCTCTCTCTGCCTCTCACATACGCACACACTCAGTCAGTCCCTCACTGATACACTTTGTGTCTCCCTCCATCACATATACACACACCTGCTCAGAGTCACTCAGATATACAGATGCATCCTCCCTCTCTCTCTTTGTCTCTCTCATACACACGCACTCACTCAGTTGTTCACTGATACCCTATGTATCTGGCTCCCTCACATAAACACACATTAAGAGTCTCACAGTTATACAGAGGCATCCATTCTCTCTCTCATACTCACACAATCCTCAGTTGCCCACTGATAAAATCTGTTTCGCTCTCCCTCTCTCTCATATACACACATACACATTCAGATTCATTCATTGATATAGATAAGTAAGCACTTCCCCTATCTCTCTCTATGAAACACACACAGAGTCACTGACTGATGTACACACGCCTCCTCTCTCTCTCATATGGTGCACTGCCATCGTTTGGGGTCGGTGCCCTCGAGTGCCTGCCCCGCCTCTTGTGTAAGGAACAGTAAACTGTCATCCTATGGTAACACAGTGCCCTCCCCGCCCCGTTGTGTCAGGCACGGTACAACGTCATCCTTTGGTGACACCGTGCCCTCGCTAAAGTGTGAGTCCTTCGATCATATCCATTGTGTTTGGAGAGTGGCCCCGAGAAATCTTTCAACTCCAATTCCCCATCAACTACTGATATTTTTGGAGATAGTGATTTTATTTATCCTAAAACTAAGAGTGGGCCATATTTGTTTACACATTCTACTTCAAATCATTCACTTACTGATCCTGATTTTCTCTGATCAGAGATATTTTATTACAGGCATGTGAATGAGTTGTAATCTATCGTCCAGTTGTGTACATCAATGACCATTTATAGCAAAATAGAAACAAGTTAATTGCTGAGAGCTTCTATTTTCTTTTGTTCTCTTAAATATGGTCAAAGTTCCCTCCACATTCCCACACTGAGGTGTTGTTATTATAGTTAATATCTATTTGAGGGTAAAGTATTCTGATTAAAATGTCTCACTTGTCGTTACAAACGTTCCGTCCCCACCCCCACATACCAGCACTTTGGAATTTGCAGCTAACTGGAGACACATCCAGTCTCTGAGTCAGGAAATGTCAATTCAAGACGGTTAGAAACCCACTCCACAGCTGTGAACAGGACTTTTACTCATCGGAGTGTCCACACTAAACAGTAACACTCACAGCAAGGGAAACCCCTTCTTTCTATGATAAATCAGTCCCATGTTATGTTATATAATTATTCAGTGAAGTGAACTCTCTACAATAGTGACACTTCCCAGTCACGGTGTTGGGGCAGTACAGCTGCCTTCTGTGGGTAGAACCATGTCGCTGAGGATATTGTCCCATCAACTCTCCCTGTTTGTCGATGATGCCACTAAAATACACTTGGAAACTAGGAGTCTGGCCCCTCGATGAAGTTCAGCCAGAAAATATAAAGGAATGGCCACTGATTCACAAATAGCAAATGTGATCCTAAAAACAGGGGCAGCACATGTAGAAGGAATTGCCTCTAATTGTGGCTGGACAATGAAACGATCAAATATTGTGGTCGGGGTGGTAAAGAGACATGGAATGTGGGAACAGAGTTCATCAAACAGTGTGTTTATTCAATCAAATATTTGATATTCAATCGTTTCAGATTCAATTCCTTTTATTTTAATTCAATATTAAAGGAAAAGTGTATTTTGCATTCGACTTCACATCGTCAATATTGGTCTCATTTTCTCCCCTGCCATAATTAGATCTCCAGGTGAATGACAGAGTGATTGAGAAACGTCCACAGCTGGAAGTAAACAGGGATTGTAGACTGATGAACAACAGCATGTTAAACAGCACAGGATTGTGAGAGCAACAACCAGAGAGAACCCTTCCGATTCAAAGAGCTTCCAAAGTTCGACTGGGGAGAAAGGTAAGAGAAAGTCCCATTTCCTCAGATAAACACTGGTCCTGTAGACAGTCCACAAAGGTTACAAGGTAAGGGGGGAAATGTTGAGAATGAGACTGGGAGAGTCTGATCACCGAGTACAATTATCCAGCATGAGGCCGTGCAATGAAATGTGAAGTGAGATCAGTTTCTGTCTCAAAACACACAGTCACAAATTAATCTTGTTTGTATTTTAGAGTGAAGGGGTTTGATCTAAGAGGTGACTCCATTCTGAGGCAGAGCCCAGCAGATAAACTGTGTCTCCCCGCCCCCAGCACCAACTCGGAAATAACCCACCATTATCGCCCCGATAATATCGATATTACACTGTATGTTAATGCAGTAGCAAACACTGTTACCGAATTCAAATATATTTCATATCCAAATATCACAATCAGTCCTCTTACAATTCTGAACTGGTTGGTGGGTTTTACTTAATGTTATTTCCCATCAGTAAATCTATTTCTGGATATCACAATTGGAGTTGAAATAAATGATAATTTAAATATAAATTGGTGATAAAATAATACGTAAATTGTATTCTAATATTGATTTGTAAAATTTTTCCATTTGATTATTTTGTGTGTTGTCAGAATAAATGTTCCGGGTGATCACCTGATCCAGCTCCCGGCCTCGGCCGAGGGTTCTTTTTATTCAACTGAAAGCGATGTTTCTCCAGATACAATCTAGATTCATTTCCGTGCACTTTCAATACAATTACCTGATTATTATGGGGACCTGCTTCTGGCAGAAAATATAAACACCGACTTTCATCCCTTTTAACACTAACCGGAGGTTCCAGAAATGTGGTTGGTCCAAATTTTGTAACATTCCAGATGTACAAAGAATGTGACGATCAGATGTTTTGCCATCGAATTCAGTATTGTGGCAGTAATTTAAATGGTCCCTGTTAACTGTTACAGGTTTAGATGGCTTAAGACAATCAGATTTACAGAGCAGACGGGGTCTGTTTTTAACAATGTGACTATTTTATCGATGTCCTTCTGTAGATGCGGTGCTGCTTAATATTCTGAGAAGCTCGAACTGATAGTGAATTCAGTAAATCCCCAGTATCCGGTCTTGTGGTGTAAAAAATCCGTTACTGGAATCGCAGCTTCATGGGTAGAAAAAGTGTCTGAAAGTTTAGGGTTAATCTTCATCTTAACTGAACTCCAAGTACGTGATGGTGGTTTTTGTTATTTCCGGTTGAGTTATTTTCGTTGAGTGATTTCCTGTATTGCCAGGGAAACAATCTGTCAGATCTCAGTACAAGAGGCGTTGGTTCCAAATTATATCCGAAAGACCATGAAACATTCATTTTGAACTCCTATCGATATATTCAGACCATGACACATTCTGTGTAAACTCCTATCGATATATTCTGACCATGAAACATTCAGTGTAAACTCCTATCGATATATTCTGACCATGAAACATTCAGTGTAAACGCCTATCTATATATTTAGACCATGAAACATTCAGTGTAAACTCCTATCGATATATTCAGGCCATGACACGTTCAGTGTAAACTCCTATCGATATATTCAGACCATAAAACATTCAATGTAAACTCCTATCGATATATTCAGACCATAAAACATTCAATGTAAACTCCTATCGATATATTCAGACCATGATACATTCAGTGTAAACTACTATCTACATATTCAGACCATGAAACATTCAGTGTAAACTCCTATCTATATATTTTTAGTGTAACATTGAGCACTGTTGCCTTTGCTGATTATAATATTCAATAACCTTTTAAGTGTTCTGTTATATATTTCAGAAATCTTATATCAGTAAATTTAAATTCATAATTCCTCATTACTTTAATTTAGGCAAATGTTACGCAGTAAGGATTTTTTATTAACACTTTGACATTTCACCAAATATTTCAAACTGAAATGTATGGCCTGATTTGTTACTGTTCTCTAGATATTACATTTCTAAACTTCCAGTTTAAGCTGAACAATTCTCAAAACTAGTCATCTGTTTTTTTCTGTTTATGATCTTAAAGGAAAGTTTGGAAAACTGCAAAACAGTTTTGCACTGATCAGTAAAGAAGGTTTCTGTAGTTGAACTCTGAGTAACTTATTGAACTAAACTTCCTCATTTATAGAACATATCTTCTGGCAACACGCAGAGAGGGAAGGGATCGTGTCCTTTAATGGGGTGGTTTTAAAACCGTTACATTTTTCCGTGAAAAGTTGCTTACATCTTGTCCAAACGATATAGATCTGAAGCCTGAAATATAGAGTTTGTAAAACGTGCAGTTTATTGGGATAAAAAGCTGTGGCCTTTCAGTGGGATTTTCTTTTCCAGCTGAAGTGTGTGTCCCTCGGTCACATCCATTGTGTCTGGAGTGTGGCCCTGGTAAATCTTTCAACTCCAATTCGCCAGCAACTACTGATATTTTTAGTGATTTGATTTATCCTAAAACTAAGAGTGGGCCATATTTCATTAAACATTCTACTTTAAATCATTTGATTACTAATCCTGATTTTCTCTAAACAGAGATATTTTATTACAGCCATGAGAATGAGATGTAACCTGTTGTACAGTTGTCTACATGAATGACCATTTTTAGCAAAATAGAAAAAAATTAATTGCTGAGAGCTTTTATTTTCTCTTGTTCTCTTAAATATGGTCAACGTTCCCTCCACATTCCCACTCTGAGGTGTTGTTATTACAGTTAATACCTATTTGACAGTTAAATATTCTTATTATAATGTCTCACTTGTAGTTACAAACGTTCCCACACCCACATGCCAAAACTTTGGAATTTGCAGCTAACTGGAGACACACCCAGCCTCTGAGTCAGGAACTGTCAATTCAAGACGGTTGGAAACCCAGTCCACAGCTGTCAACAGGACTTTTACTCATCGGAGTGTCCACACTAAACAGTAACACTCACAGCAGGGGACAGCTCTTCTTTCTGTGATAAATCAGTCCCATGTTATGTTATTTTGTGTAAATATTCAGTGAAGTGAACTCACTACAATAGTCCCACTTCCCAGTCACGATGTTGGGGCAGTACAGCTGCCTTCTGAGGGTAGAACCATGTCACTGAGGATATTGTCCTATCAACTCTCCCTGTTTGTCGATGATGCCATTCAAATGCACTTGGAAAATAGGAGTCTGGCCCCTGGATGGAGTTCAGCCAGAAAATATAAAGGAATGTTCACTGATTCACAAATAGCAAATGTGATCCTAAAAACAAGGGTGGGACATGGAGAAGGAATTGTCTCGAACTGGGGCTGGAGAATGAAACGATCACATATTGTGGTCGGAGTGGTAAAGAGACATGGAATGTTGGAACAGAGTTCATCAAACAGTGTTTATTCAATCAAATATTTATAGTTTTTCAAATGTTTAAGTTTCAATTACTTTTATTTTAATTCAACATTAGAGGGCAACTGTATATTACATTCTCCTTCACACCATCAATATTGGTCTCATTTTCTGCCCTGTCATAATTAGAGCACCCGGTGAATGGCCGAGTGATTGAGAAAAGTCCACAGCTGGAAGTATACAGGGATTGTCGACTGAGGAGCAACAGCAGGTGAACCAGCACATGATTGTGAGAGCAGCAACCAGAGACAACCCTTCCGATTCAAAGAGCTTCCATCGATCGAATGGGGAGAAAGGTAAGAGAAAGTCCCATTTCCTCAGATAAACACTGGTCCTGGAGACAGCCCACAAAGGTTACAAGGTAAGGGGGAAATGGTGAGAATGAGACTGGGAGAGTCTGATCACCGAGTACAATTATCCAGCATGAGGCCGTGTAAAGAAACGTGAAATGAGATGTTTCTGTCTCAAAACACACAGTTACAAATGAATCTTGTGTGTGTTTTAGAGTGAAGGGGTTTGATCTAAGAGGTGACTCCATTCTGAGGCAGAGCCCAGCAGATATACAGTGCCTCCACCCCCTCCCCGCCACCCTCCACCCCCACCCCGACCCAGCACCAACTCGGAAAGACACCACCTTCATGGCCCCGATAATATCGATATTAGGCTGTGTGTTCAGGTAGTACCAGACAGTGTTATTGAATTCAAATATATTTCATATCCAACTATCAAAATCAATCATCTTACAATTCTGCACTGGAAACTGAGTTTTACTTAATGTTATTTCGTATTCGTAAATCTATTTCTGCATTTCACAATTACGGTTGAATTAAATGATAATTTAAATATAAACTGGTGATAAAATGATACGTAAATCGTATTCTGATAATGATTTGTCAAATTTCTTCCAATTGATTATTTTGTGTGTTGTCAGAATAAATGTTCTGGGTGATCACCTGATCCAGCTCCCGGCCTCGGCCTAGGGTTCTTTCTATTAAACTGAGAGTGATTTTTTTCCACATACAATCTGGATTCATTTCCGTGCTCTTTCAACACAATTATTATGGGGACCTGCTTTTAGCAGAAAATATAAACACTGTCTTTCAGCCCTTTAAACACTAACTGGAGTTTGCCGAAATGACGCTTATCCAAATTTTGTAACATTCCAGATGTATAAAGAATGTGACGATCAGATGTTTCGCTCTCGAATCCAATATTGTGGCAGTAATTTAAACGGTCACTGTAAACAGTTACAGGTTTAGATGGTTCAAGACAATCAGATTTTCAGAGCAGACAGGGTTTTTTTTTAATAATGTGACTGTTTTATCCATGTCCTTCTGTAGATGCGGTGCTGCTTAATGTTCTGTAGGGCTGGCACTGATAGTGAATTCACTAAATCCCCAGTATCCGGTCTTGTGGTGTAAAAAAATCCGTTATTGGAATCGCAGCTTCATGGTTCGAAGAAGTGTCTGAATGTTCAGGGTTAATCTTCATCTGAACTAAACTCCCAATACGATGGTGGTTTTTGTTATTTCCGTTTCGTTATTTTCGTTGAATGATTTCCTCTGTTGCCAGGGTAACAATCTGTCAGATCTCAGTACAAGAGGCGTTGGTTCAAATTTATATCCGAAAGGGAGGGAAGGGGATCAGGATCAGACTGTGTGGGGAGTGTCTGGGACTGGGGAGGGAGGGGGATCAGGATCAGACCGTGCGGGGAGTGTCTGGGACTGGGGGAGGGAGGGAGGGGGATCAGGATCAGACCGTGCGGGGAGTGTGTGGGACTGGGGGAGGGAGGGAGGGGGATCAGGATCAGACCATGCGGGGAGTGTCTGGGACTGGGGAGGGAGGGGGATCAGGGTCAGACCGTGTGGGGAGTGTCTGGGACTGTGGGAGGGAGGGAGGGGGATCAGGATCAGACTGTGCGGGGAGTGTCAGGGACTGGGGGAGGGAGGGAGGGGGATCAGGATCAGACCATGCGGGGAGTGTCTGGGACTGGGGAGGGAGGGGGATCAGGATCAGACTGTGCGGAGAGTGTCTGAGACTGGGGAGGCAGGGGGATCAGGATCAGACTGTGCAGGGAGTGTCTGGGACTGGGGGAGGGATGGAGGGGGATCAGGATCAGACCGTGCGGGGAGTGTGTGGGACTGGGGGAGGCAGGGAGGGGGATCAGTATCAGACAGTGCCGGGAGTGTCTGGGACTGTGGGAGGGAGGGAGGTGGATCAGGATCAGACTGTGCAGGGAGTGTCTGGGACTGGGGGAGGGAGGGAGCGGGATCAGGTTCAGACCGTGCGGGGAGTGACTGGGACTGGGGGAGGGAGTGTGGTTTTTGGGAGGTGTATGTGTGAGTGACGTTTGAGGGTGGGGGACATGTGATTGAGGGTGGAGGGTGGGTGACGTGAGTGAGGGTGGAGCGAGGAGGCTGTGTGAGTGATGGAGGTGGTGATATGTGAGTGAGGCTGGAGGGAGATGGATGTGAGTGAGGGTGGAGGGAGGTGAATGTGTGATTAACTGTGGATTGAGGAGGATGTGTGATTGAGGGTTGAGAGAGGGGGGTGTGAGTGATGTTGGATGTAGAGCGATGTGAGGGGGAGGGAGGGAGTTGTGAGTGAGGGTGGATGGAGTGGGATGTATGAGTGACGGTGGAACGAGTTGGATGTGTGAGTGATGTTAGAGGGTGTGGGATGTCACTGAGGGTAGGGAGTGTGAGATAAGGTGGAGGGAGATGCATGTGAATGAGGGTTGTGTGTTTGGGATGTGCAAGTTAGGGTGGAAGGAGGGTGATATGTGAGTGAGGATGGACGGAGGGCGATGTGTGAGTGAGAGTGGAGGAAAGGTGATGTGTGAGTATCGGTGGACTGAGCGGGATGTGTGGTTGAGGGTGCAGGGAGGGGGATTTGCGTGATGGTGGAGGGAGGTGGATGTGAGTGAGGGTGCAGACAGGGGGATATGTGAGTGAGGGTGGAGGTTGTGGGATGTGAGTGTGGAGGGAGGGGGATGTGACAGTGAGGGTGGAGGGAGGGGGATGTGACAGTGAGGGTGGAGTAGGTGAATGTGTGAGTGAGTGTTGCGGAAGGAGTGTGTGTGTGGGTGTAGGATAAGTAGGGAGATGTGTGAGTCAGGGTGGAGGGAGGGAAATGTAATTGAGGGTGCAGTGAAAGTGATGTGAGTGAGAGTGGAGGGAGGGAAATGTGAGTGAGGGTGGAGGGATGGGGATGTGAGTGAGGTTGATGGGGGTGACGTGAGTGAAGGGGAGTGAGGGGTTTGTTTGTGATGGTGGGGGGAGGGTGATGTGAGTGTGGATGGAGGGAGGGTGATGTGTGATTAAGAGTGGAGTGAGGTGTTTGTGGGTGAGAAGGGAGGGAGGGGATGTGAGTGTGGGTGGTGGGTGGAGGATGTGAGTTAGAAAGGAGGGAGGGCATGTTAGTGAGCGTGGAGTGAGGGGTATGTGTGTAAGTGTGGTGGGAGGGGGACGTGAGTGAAGGTGTAGGGAAGGGGCTGTGAGTAAGAATTCGAGATGGGTGATGTGTGTCAGGGTGGAGAGACGGTGATGTGAGTGAGAAGGGAGGGAGGGGATGTGAGTGTGGGTGGTGGGTGGGGGATGTGAGTTAGAAAGGAGGGTGGGTATGTTAGTGAGCGTGGAGTGAGGGGTATGTGTGTAAGTGTGGTGGGAGGGGGACGTGAGTGAAGGTGTAGGGAAGGGGCTGTGTGTAAGAATTCGAGAAGGGTGATGTGTGTCAGGGTGGAGGGACGGTGATGTGAGTGAGAAGGGAGGGAGGGGGATGTGAGTGAGGATGGTTTGAGGGGGATGCTTGTGAGGGTGGAGGGAGAGTGATATGTGTGAGGGTCGGGGATGATTTGTGAGTGAGGGTGGAGGGAGGGGGATGTGATTGAGGGTGGAGAGAGTTGATTTGTGAGTGAGGGTGGATGGAGGAGGATGTAAGTGGGGTTGGTGGAAGGGCTAAGTGACTGAGGTTGGAGGGCGGGGTATATGAGTGATGGTGGATGGTGAACAACATGACTGAGTGTTGGTTTAGTTAGTTCGGGAAGAAGGAGGAGTATGTGAGTGAGTGTGGAGGGAGTGGAATGTGAGTGAGCATGTAGTGAGGGGATGTTCATGAGTGTGGAGTCTGGGAATGTGTGAGTGAGGTCGGAGGGAGGGTGACGTGAATGAGGGTAGAGGAAGGGTGACGTTGGTGAGGGTGCAGGGAGTTGGATGTGTGAGTAATGGGGTGGGAGAGGGAAGTATGTGTGAGTGTGGAGGGAGGGGGACGTGAGTGAAGGTGGAGTTAGGGGATGTGAGTGAGGGTGGAGGGACGGATATATGAGTGAGTGTGGTGGGAGTAGGATTTGAGTGAGGGTGGAGGGAAAGGGATGTGAGTGATAGTGGAGGGATGGGACGTGTGAGTGAGAGTGGAGGGAGAGTGATGTATGAATGAGGGTGGAATGAAGGGTATATGAGTGCGGGTGAAGGTGATGTGTTTGAGAGTGAGTGTGGAGGAACGGGATGTGAGTGAGGGTGGAGGGAGTGTGAAGAGAGTGAGGGTGGAAGAAGGGGTTTTGAGTGAGGATGGAGGGAGGGGAATATGTGTGTGTGGAGGGAGGAGTTTGTTATTGAGGGTGGAGGGAGTGGATGTCGATTGAGTGTGTAGGGAGGGGTTGTGAGTGAGGGTGGAGGGAGGGGGATGTGAGTGATGTTGGAGGGACGGGGAGGTGAGTGACGATAATGAGATGTTAATGTGAATGATGGTTGTGGGAGTGGGATGTGTGAGTGAGGTTGGTGGGATGGTGTGGGAGAGAAGCTGGAGAGAGAGAGATCTGAATTAGGATGGAGGGAGGGGGATGTGTGAGTGAGGCTGGAGGGAGAGGGATGTGAGTGAGGATGGAGGGAGGTGATTGTGTGAGTGAATGTGGAGTGAGGGGGATGTTTGATTAAGTGTGTAGGGAGGCAGATGTGAGTGATGTTGGATGTGGGGCGATGTGAGTGAGCATGGTGGGGAAGGGATGTGAGTGAGGGTGGAGGGAGGGAGATGTGTATTAGGGGGCGGGAGTGGGATGTCTGAGTTTGGTTTTTGGGAGGGGATTGTGTGAGTGACGTTTGAGGGTGGGGGGCGTGTGATTGAGGGTAGAGAGTGGGTGACGTGAGTGAGGGTGGAAGGAGGAGGCTGTATGAGTGATGGAGGAGGGGGATATTGAGTGAGGCTGGAGGGAGAGGAATGTGAGTGAGGGTGGAGGGAGATAAATGTGTGAGTGACTGTGTGATTGAGGGTCGAGCGAGGGGAATGTGAGTGATTTTGGACGTAGGGCAATGTGAGAGAGGGTAGCGGGAGGGGGATGTGAGTGAGGGTGGAGGGGTGGGATGTGTGAGTGACGGTGGAACGAGGTGAATATGTGAGTGAGGGTGGGGGATGTGAATCAGTGTGGAGGGAGGGGCATGTGTCAGTGAGGGTGGAGGGAGGTGGATGTGTTGGTGGAGGTGGAGTGAGTGTTGTGGAAGGGGTTGTGGGTGGGGTGGGGGGTTAGGGAGGGAGATGTGTGAGTGTCGGTGAAGGTTGAATGAGGGTGGAGTGAAGGGGATGTGAATGAGGGTGGAGGGAGTGGAAGTCGAGTGAGGGTCTAGGGAAGGGATGTCAGTGAGGTTGGAGGGAGGGTGTTGTGAGTGAGGATGGAGGGAGGGGGATGAGAGTAAGTGCAGAGGGAGCTGATATTCAGTAAGGGTGGAGGGAAGGGTTTGTGAGTGAGGGTGGAGGGAAGGGGTTGTGAGTGAGGGTGGAGGGAGAGTGATTTGAGTGTGGGTGGAGCGAAAGTGGGTGTGAGCAAGGGTGGAGGGAGGGGTATGTGTGTGTGGCTGGACAGAAGTGAATGTGAGTGAGAGTGGAGTGAGGGGTATGTGAGTGAGAGTGGAGGGAAGGCGATGTGAAATAAGGTGGAGAGATAGGGATATAAGTGAGTGTTGAGGGAGTGTGATGTGAGTGAGAGTGGAGTGAGGGGTATGTGAGTGAATGTGGAGGAAGGGGGATGTGATTGAGGGTGCAGGGAGGGGTATTTGTGTGAGGGTGGAGGGAGGGGGATGTGTGAGGGTAGAGGGTGGGGTATTAAGTGAGAGTGGAAAGAGGCTAAATGTGGGTGAGAGTGCAGGGAGAGGGATGTGAAAGAGGATGGAGAGATGGGGATGTGGGTGAATGTGGAGGGAGGGGCATGAGAGTGACTGCGTTGTCCCTCTCTCTGGGCCCGGGAAAGTTTGGTAGCTCCGGGAATTGTGGTTGTGGCTCAGAGAAATCTCCCCCTCCCTGAACCCTGGGCCTCAGTCAGTTTGGAGCTGCACTCCCGCTCACCCCGCCTGGTCTCACTGCCTGGTCTTACAGCCCAGTCCATGCCCTGGGTTACCTCATAAGAACGTAAGAAATAGGAGCAGGGGTGGGCCACAAGGCTCCTCGATCCTGCTCCGCCATTCAACTCCACTTTCCCGTCTGATCCCCATAGCCCTTGATTCCCTTAGAGTCCAAAAATTTATCCATCTAAGCCTTGAATATAGTCAACGACTGACCATCCACAACTCCCTTGGGGAAAAGAAAATCCATAGGTTCACAACCCTCTGAATGAAGATATTTCCCCTCCTCTCAGTCCTAAATGTCTGACCCCGTATCCTGAGAATATGCCCCTTGTTCTGGACTATCCATCCAGGGGAAACAACCTCTCAGCATCTACCCTGTCAAAAACCCTCAGAATCTTATATGATTCAATGAGATCACCTCTCACTATTCTAAACTCCAGAGAGTATAAGCCCATTCTACTCAATCTCTCCTCATAGGAGAACCCTCTCATCCCAGGAATCATTCCAGTGAACCTTTGTTGCTGTGCCTGTAAGACAATACACCCTTCCTTAGATAAGGAGACCAAAACTGTACACAGTACTCCAGGTGAGGTCTCACCAAACCCCTGTACAATTGTAGGAAGACTTCCTTACAATAAAGGCCAACATGCCATTTGCCTTCATAATTGTTTGCTGCACCTGTATGTTAACTTTTTGTGTTTCTTGTACGAGGACACCCAGATGTCTCTGAACACTAACATTTAATAGTTTCTCACCATTTAAAACTTATTCAGTTTTTCTTTTCTTCTTACAAAAGTGAATAACCTCACATTTCCCCACATTATATTCCATCTGCCACTTTCTTGCCCACTCACTGAACCTGTCCATACCCCTTTGCAGACTCTTTATGTCCTCCTCATAGCTAACTTTCCCAACTAGCTTTGTATTGTCAGCAAACTTGGATACATTGCACTCGGTACCTTCATCTAAGTTATCAATATATATTGTAAATAGCTGAGGCCCAAGGATTGATCCTTGTGGCACTCCACCAGTTACAGCCTGCCAAACTGAAAATGACCCGTTTATCCCTACTTTCTGTTTTCTGTCCGTGAACCAATTCTCAATCCTCAATATTACCTCCAACCCAATGAGCCCTTATCTTGTGTAACAAACTCTAATGTGGTAACTTATCGAATGCCTTTGAAAATCCAAACACACAACATCCACTGGTTCCCCTTTATCTGGACTGCCAGTTACATCCTCAAACAACTCCAATACAGATTGTCATCAACGAGTGAATTCCGCCCTTTCTGTTGCTTCAAAACTAGCGGGGGTGGTGCTGTGAAAGGGACCAGGCTCTGATTGGCGGGTGGGGGTATCAATCACTTGTTTTGAACCAATAGAAGGGGCGGACTCCGTGAGGGACATTAATTTCTGCAGCGAGGGAGAGTGCAGATTAGATTCTCCTTCACACCGTCAATATTGGTCTCATTTTCTGCCCTGCCATAATTAGATCTCCGGTGAATGATGGAGTGATTGAGAAAAGTCCACAGCTGGAAGTAAACAGGGATTGTAGACTGAGGAACAACAGCAGGGGAATCAGCACAGGATTGTGAGAGCAGCAACCAGAGAGAACCCTTCCGATTCAAAGAGCTTCCAGAGATCGACTGGGGAGAAAGGTAAGAGAAAGTCCCATTTCCTCAGATAAACACTGGTCTTGTTGACAGTCCACAAAGGTTACAAGGTAAGGGGGGAAATGGTGAGAATGAGACTGGGAGAGTCTGATCACCAAGTACAATTATCCAGCATGAGGCCGTGTAATGAAACGTGAAGTGAGATCAGTTTCTGTCTCAAAACACACAGTCACAAATTAATCTTGTTTGTATTTTAGAGTGAAGGGGTTTGATCTAAGAGGTAACTCCATTCTGAGGCAGAGCCCAGCAGATCTCCAGTGTCTCCCCGTCCCCAGCACCAACTCGGAAGGAACCCACCTTTCTGTCTCCCATGATGTGAATATTACACTGTGTGTTAATGTAGTACCAGACAGCGTTAATGAATTCAAGTATATTTCAGATCCAACTCTCAAAATAAATCATCTGACAATTCTGAACTGGATACTTAATGTTATTTCCTATCAGTAAATCTATTTCTGGATTTCACAATTACTGTTGAATTAAATGATAATTTAAATACAAACTTGTGAGAAACTGATACGTAAATCGGATTCTTATAATAATTTTTAAAATTTCTTCCAATTGATTATTTTGTCTGTTGTCAGAATAAATGTTCTGGGTGATCACTTATCCATCTCCCGGCCTCGGCCGAGGGTTCTTTTTATTAAACTGAGAGTGAAGTTTGTCCCGATACAATCCAGATTCATTTCCGTGCTCTTTCAACACAATCACCTGATTATTATGGGGACCTGCTTTTGGCAGAAAATATAAACAGGTCTTTCAGCCCTTTAAACACTAACTGGAGTTTGCGGAAATATTGTTCATCCAAATGTTGTAACATGTACAAAGAATGTGACGATCAGATGTTTCGCCATCGAATTCAGTATTGTGGCAGTAATTTAAATGGTCACTGTTAACAGTTACAGGTTTAGATGGTATAAGACAATCAGATTTTCAGAGCAGACGTGGTCTGTTTTTAACAATGTGACTATTTTATCGATGTCCTTCTGTAGATGCGATGCTGCTTAATGTTCTGTCGAGCTCAAACTGCTGGTGAATTCACTAAATCCCCATTATCAGGCCTTGTGATGTAAAAAATCCGTTATTGGAATCGCAGCTTCATGGTTAGAAAAAGTGTCTGAATGTTCAGGGTTAATCTTCATCTTAACTAAACTCCAAACACGTGATGGTGGTTTTCGTTATGTCCTTTTCAGCAACTATCGTTGAGTGAGTTCCTCTATGCCAGGTTAACAATCTGTCAGATCTCAGTACAAGAGGCGTTGTTTCCAAATTATATCCGAAAGACCATGAAACGTTCAGTGTAAACTCCTATCTATATATTCAGAACCTGACACGTTCAGTGTAAACGCCTATCTGTCTATTCAGACTATGAAACAGTCAGTGTAAACTCCTATCTACATATTCAGACCATGAAACAATCAGTGTAAACTCCTATCTATGTATTCAGACCATGAAACATTCAGTGTAAACTCCTATCTATATATTCAGACCATGAAACATTCAGTGTAAACTCCTATCTATATATTCAGACCATGAAACATTCAATATAAACTCCTATCTATGTATTCGGCATACCAGGAGTAGGGACATCGTCTGGATACGATGAAAACATTTTAAGAGTTGCTTTTACTCCAGAAGAATAATATTATAATACAGCAGTAGGTTGTGTAGATATATATAATTCATAAGACTTCCTGTTGCCATGGTTTAATGATCATTTTCTGAAATCGATAACTCCTGCGTGAATACTTTTTTAATGGAGATTATTATTCCACCAGTTATTCAGTCCTCCCAGCACTGCTGGCACTGTAGTGAACATTCACACATGTCCTCCTCCCATTCTGGCCTGTTTCAACAAACAGTGAGAACACATTCCAGTTCATCTATGCCAGTGTGAGCAAGGCCATCGAGATGCACTAGTAATGAATTAAAAGTTTTATTTCCAACGCACACTTCCTGTAAGTGTCACACTTAATGCTGCACTCGTCTCCTGTCACATTCACTCGCTGTTACACATCAAACTTCATAATTCAGAAATTAAACTTGGAGTATAACCTCTCGCTCCCTGTCAGTGGCGTATGGGTGTGGGGCCGGGTCAGTTGTGTGTGTGTGTGGGGCCGGGTCAGTAGGGTGTGGATGTTGGGCTGTGTCAGTGGCGTTTGGTTGTGGGGCCGGGTCAGTGGTGTATGGTTGTGGGGCTGGGTCAGAGATGTATGGGTGTGGGACTGGGTCAATGGGGTTTGGGTTTGGGGCCGGATCAGTGGGGTGTGGGTGTGGGGCCGGGTCAGTGGGTCGTGGGTGTGGGGCCGGGTCATAGATGTATGGTTGTGGTACCTGGTCAGTGAGGTATGGGTGTGGGGCCGGGTCAGGTGGGTATGGGTGTGGGGCCGTGTCAGTGAGGGATGGGTATGGGGCCGGGTCAGGTGGGTATGGGTGTGGGGCCGTGTCAGTGAGGTATGGGTGTGGGGCCGGGTCAAATGGGTATGGGTGTGGGGTCGTGTCAGTGAGGGATGAGTATGGGGCCGGGTCAGGTGGGTATGGGTGTGGGGCCGTTTCAGTGAGTTATGGGTGTGGGGCCGGGTCAGGTGGGTATGGGTGTGGGGCCGTGTCAGTGAGGTATGGGTGTGGGGCCGGGTCAAATGGGTATGGGTGTGGGGTCGTGTCAGTGAGGGATGAGTATGGGGCCGGGTCAGGTGGGTATGGGTGTGGGGCCGTGTCAGTGAGGTATGGGTGTGGGGCCGGGTCAAATGGGTATGGGTGTGGGGCCGTGTCAGTGAGGTATGGGTGTGGGTCCGGCTCAGGTGGGTATGGGTGTGGGGCCGTGTCAGTGAGGGGTGGGTATGGGGCCGGGACAGGTGGGTATGGGTGTGGGGCCGTGTCAGTGAGGTATGGGTGTGGGGCCGGGTCAAATGCGTATGGGTGTGGGGCCGGGTCAGATGGGTATGGGTGTGGGGCCGTGTCAGGGGGTATGGGTGTGGGTCCGGGTCAAATGGGTAATGGTGTGGGGCCAGGTCAGTGAGGTTTGGGTGTGGGTCCGGATCAGAGGGGTATGGGTGTGGGGCCAGGTCAGTGAGGTATGGGTGTGGGTCCGGATCAGAGGGGTATGTGTGTGGGGCCAGGTCAATGGGGTGTGGGTGTGGGTCCGGATCAGAGGGGTATTGGTGTGGGGCCAGGTCAATGGGGTGTGGGTGTGCGAGGCCGGATCAGTGGGATATGGGCACGGTGCCGGGTCGGTTGGGAATGGGTGTGAGGCTAGTTCAGTCGGGTATGGGTTTGGGGCCGAGTCAATGGAGTGTGAGCGCGGGGCCGTGTCGGTGGGGTGTGAATTTTGGGCCGGATCGTGGGGTGTGGGCGCTGGGCCGGGTCAGTGGGGTGTAGGATTGGGGCCTGATCGGTGGGGTGCGGGTTTGGGGCCGTGTCAGTGGGGTACGGATGTGGGGCCAAATCAGTGGGGCGTGGGCACGGGGCCGTGTAGGTGGGGTGTTCGTTTGGGGCCGTGTGGGTGGGGTATGGGCGCGGGGCCGTGTTGGTGGGTTGTGGGCGCGGGGTCGTGTCGGTGGGGTGTGGGCGCGGAATTATATTTGTGGGACGGTGGAACAGCAGCGTATGAACTGTACAGGGTCGATGAGAAGGCAATCTCCAGGTAACAGAGCCTCACTGCAAAGAAAATATGTTTTTAAGGAGAAGCCCGATAAACACATGAGGGAGAAAGATAGAAGGATATACTGATAGAGTGAGATGCAAGAGGGAGGTTGGAGGCTGACGAGGTGCAGAAACACCGGCATGGTTCAGTTGGGCCGAATGGCCTATTTCTGTGCTGTACATCCTGCATAATTCTACGTAAAATAAAGGGAATTGACGAGGCTGCGTTTTCTGCAGCAGTTTTGTAGAATGCGAATATCGGAATCTTTTCTCTCATTCTGTAGTCTGGAACACGTGAACTCTTCGAGTGGAACGGAGAGATTCTAGTCGCCCAGTCAGAGAGTTATGTGATGCACAAGTGAAATGAGTTTAACTTGTTCTATAACATTAAACCACCAATGAGACTTTTGTATTACAGACGAGAGGGTTTGATCAAAGAGACACGCCCAGTTTGACACGTGGGTGAATAGGTGGACTCGTGCATCTCGATCTCTTCCTCCAACGCCTCTCCTCCATTGTCCAGCTCAGTGGGGCTCCCCTCGCTTGGTTCCAACTATAACCTTTGACTCCCTTGTTAATCAGGAATCTATTCAACTCAAAATATTTAAATGGAGAGAGATATTAAAAATATTCAATGACCCTGCCTCCACCACTCACTGGGGAAGTGATTCCACAGACTCACAACCCTCTGAGAGAAAACATTTCTCCTCATCTCCGACTTATATGGGAGACCCCTTATTTTTAAACTGTGGCCCCCTAGTTCTAGTCTCTCCCACAAGGGGAAACATCCTCTCAGCATCTACCCCTTCTAGTCTCCTCAGGATCTTATATGTTTAAATAAGATCACCTCTCATTCTTCTAAACTCCAATGTATACAGGCCCAACTTGTCCAACTTTCCTCATAAGATAACCCCCTCATCCCAGGAATCAGTCGAGTGAACCTTCTCTGAACCGCCTACAAAGCAGTTATGTCCTTTCCCAAATAAGGAGACCAAAACTGCACACAGTATTCGAGATGTGGTCTCGCCAATGCCCTGAACAACTATAGCAAAACATCTCAACTTTTACATTCCATTCCCCTTGCAATAAATGGCAACATTCCATGTGCCTTCCGAATCACCTGCTGTACCTGCATACTATTTTTTTGTGATTCATGTACTAGGACACCCAGATCCCTCTGGACCTCAGAGTTCTGCAATCTCTCTCCATTTAAATAATATACTGCTTTTCTAATCCTTGTGGACAAGTTCATATTATCCAACATTATACTCCATCTCCCTAATTTTTCCCTACTCACTTAACCTATCCCTATCGCTTTGCAGACTCCTTATGTCGTCTTCACAAATTACTTTCCTACCTCCCTTTGTGTCATCAGCAAATTTAACAACCATACATTAGGTCCCTTCATCCAAGTATAATTGTATAAATGCAGAGATTAGACAAGCGTGTAAGAAAGGCATAGTGGTCTTCATGGGGGACTTTAACCTTCACATAGATTGGGAAAAGCAGACTAGCAACTGTCAGAAAGGTAGTGAATTTCTTGCGTGTGTCCGGGATAGTTTTCTACTGCAGTATGTCCAAGAGGCAACAAGGGGCAAACCATACTGGATTTAGTAATGAGTAATTAACTAGATTTAGTTAACGGCTTAACTGTGTGTGAACATCTATCCAATAGTGATCATAACATGAACAAATTCAATGTAGTGTTTGAAAGGAAAAAAAGTGAATCAGCTGCTAAGATTCCAGACTTGGGCAAGGCCGATTTCAATGGGATGAGACAGAGACTGTCCACAGTAAACTGGGCAAATCTGTTAATAGGTAAAACGACTGATGATCAGTGGGAAATGTTTAAAGAAACATTGAACGTGATAGAGAATCGGTTTATACCCATGAGGGGCAAGAACTCTACTTGACAAAAAAAAAGCCATGGACAACTAAAGAGGTAAGGGATAGTATAAGACATAAGGAAAGGGCATACAAAAAGGCAAAAAATGGCACAGATCCTGGCGAATGGGAAAGATACAAAGATCAACAAAGTGTCACAAAACAGATAGTAAGAGCTACAAAAAGAGAGTATGAAAAGAAACTCACAAGGGATATCAAAACCAATACGAAGAACATTGATAGTTATATTAGGAAAAAGAGGGTGGTCAGGAGCAGTGTTGGCCCCTTAAAAACTGAAAGTCAGGATATTGCCATTGACAATGGGGAAATGGCGGACATGTTAAACAATTACTTTGCGTCAGTATTTACAGTCGAAAAAGAGGATAGCATGCTGGAAATCCCAAGAAAACGTATATTGAATCGGGGACAGGGACTCGATAAAATTAACATAAGTAAAGCAACAGTAATGAAGAAAATAATAGCACTAAAGAGCGACAAATCCCCAGGACCAGATGGTTTCCATCCCAGGGTTTTAAAGGAAGGAGGTGAGCACATTGTGGATGCCCTAATTATAATCTTTCAAAGTTCTCTAGATTCAGGAACTGTCCCTCCAGGTTGGAAAATTGCACATGTCACTCCGCTTTTTAAGAAAGGAGAGAGAGGGAAACCGGAGAAATATAGACCAGTTAGCCTCACATCTGTTGTGGGGAAAATGCTGGAGTCTATAATTAAGGATAGGATGACTGAACACATCGAGAACTTTCAGTTAATCAGTGAGAGCCAGCATGGATGTGTGAAATGTCGGTCGTGCCTGACAAACCTGATTGAATTTTTTGAAGAGGTGACTAAAGTAGTGGACAGGGGAAGGTCAATGGGTGTTATTTATTTGGACTTCCAGAAGGCATGTGTTAAGGTCCCACATAAGAGAATGTTAGCTTAGATAGAAGCTCATGGAATCGGGGGAAAAGTACGGACTTGGTTAGGAAGTTGGCTGAGCGAAGGGCGATAGTGAGTAAGGAGAATGGGTCGGTACTCACATTGGCAGGATGTGACGAGTCGAGTCCCGCAGGGATCTGTCTTGGGACCTCAATTATTCACAATATTTATTAACGACTTAGATGAAGGCATAGAAAGTCTCATATCTAAGTTTGCCGATGACACAAAGATTGGTGGCATTGTAAGCAGTGTAGATGAAAACATAAAATTGCATAGGGATATTAATAGATTAGGTGAATGGGCAAAACTGTGGCAAATGGAATTCAATGTAGACAAATGTGAGGTCATCCACTTTGGATCAAAAAAGGATAGTACAGGGTACTTTCTAAATGGTAAAAAGTTAAAAACAGTGGATGTCCAAAGGGACCTCGGGGTTCAGGTACATAGTTCATTGAAGTATCATAAACAGGTGAAGAAAATAATCAAGAGAGCAAATGGAATGCTGGCCTTTATATCTAGAGGACCAGAGTACAAGGGGGCAGAAGTTATGCTGCAGCTATCCAAAACCCTGGTTAGACCGCACCTGGAGTACTGTGAGCAGTTCTGGGCACCGCACCTTCGGAAGGACATATTGGCCTTGGTGGGAGTGCAGCACAGGTTTACTTGAATGATACCCGGACTTCAAGGGTTAAGTTACGAGGAGAGATTACATAATGTGGGGTTGTATTCTCTGAAGTTTCGAAGGTTAAGGGGTGATCTAATCGAGGTTTATAAGATATTAAGGGAAACGGATAGGGTGGATAGAGAGAAACTATTTCCGCTGGTTGGGGATTTTAGGAGTCGGGGCACAGTCAAATAATTAGAGCCAGACCTTTCAGGAGCGAGATTAGAAAAAATTTCTACACACAAAGTGTTGTAGAAGTTTGGAACTCTTCCACAAACGGCAATTGATACTAGCTCAATTGCTAAATTTAAACCTGAGATCGATAGCTTTTTGGCAACCAAAGGTATTCAGGGATGTGGGCCAAAGGCAGGTATATGGAGGTCGATCACAGCTCAGCCATGATCTTATCAAATGGCGGAGCAGGCACGAGGGGTTGAATGGCCTACTCCTGTTCCTATGTTCCTACGTCATTGATAAAGATTGTGAATAGTTGAGGCCCAAGCACTGATCCCTGTGGCACTCCACTCGTTACATCTTTCCAACCTGAAATTGAACCATTTGTGCCTATTCTCTGTTTCCTGTTAGCTAACCAATTCTTTATCCATGCTAATATTTTACCCCCTCCACCATGAGCTCTTATTTTGTGTAGTAGCCTTTGATGTGGCACCTTGCCAAAAGCCTTTTGGAAATCCAAGTGCACAACATCCACAGGATCCTCTTTATCCATGTTGCTTGTTGCTTCCACAAAGAACTCTAATAAATTAGTCAAACACAATTCCAGCCGTACAAGCCCCACCACCAGGATCTCTATGAGCCTCCGACTCTGGCCTCTTTCACATTTCACCCATTCCTCACCCGATCTATGGCTGCCGGGCCTTCAGCTGTCCCGGCTCTATGTTCTGCAATTCTCACGCGAAACCTCTCCACCTCCCTCTCATCCTTTACGATCCTTCTAAACCCACTTCTTTGACCAAACTTTTGCCACCCCTCCCTCTACCTCCTTTATTCAGCGCCCATCTTTTGTCTGATTCGGGGTCTGTGAAAGGCTTTGGGATGTTTTTCGATGTTAAAGGGTCTGTGGTAATGCAAGTTGTTGCTGTTTTGTGTTTATTATACTAATGTCAGTGTGAGTGAAACAAGAGTAACTCAATTTTACAATGTCTCAAATTTAGTTACAAATTAATGCCGGAGAATAACTTCAACTCTAGTTTGGTAGGACGTCCGTTCGTGGGCATACACACCGCGAGACACACACACGTGGAGAATCTTCATTGTAAAGTAGCAGTAAAATCGACCACTTATATATTGATGGTGTTTTCTGAGATTGTAAGACCCCGAAAGATATACAACAAATAAATTCCGTACATCACCTAATGGTTTAACGTTACACGATTGATAACATTTCAATTAGTGTTAATATTAAAACATTGGTAATTCTCTTCATCTCCGAACAGTGCTTATTAGTGTTAATGTTAGAATAGTGGTGAATCTCCTCACCTCTTACAGTGCTCATTAATGTTAATATTAGAACAGTGGTAAATCTCCTCACCTCCTACAATGCTCATTAGTGTTAATATTAGAACAGTGGTAAATCTCCTCACCTCCTACAGTGCTCATTAATGTTAATATTAGAACAGTGGTAAATCTCCTCACCTCCTACAATGCTCATTAGTGTTAATATTAGAACAGTGGTAAATCTCCTCACTTCCTACAATGCTCTTTAGTGTTGATATTAGATCATTGGTAAATCTCCTCACCTCCTACGGTTCTCATTAGGTGCTGACACCATGAGAAATATGGTAAATATATATATATCCAATAGAAGCACCAACCAGGACACATCTCCTTGAACTCAGGGAGGCTGTCACTGCCTATAAACACCAGAGGAATCACACCCAGCTGGATATTGTGCATGTCGATAGATATCATATTCATAAAGTACCAGGATTTAATATCAAAACACAACTGATCAAAAATATGAAACACTTCTGTGAATAAAATAATACAATAGCGCCAGAATGTAAAACCGAGTGAGGGGTCATTTAATACATCAATGATCACCCAGCTCCATATTTCCCTCCAGAATATTCACTAACTCAGGAATAAGGCTGATGCTGGCCTGCACTGTGAGTAAATCTTACTAATGGGCGCTCCCAGTGCAGAGTCTCTGCCGACGGGAGCCCGTCTGGAACTGGGTTGTTGAGATCAGCGGGACTCACTGGATTTCACTGGGCAGCTGACTGTGTCACACCTGATGTGGAGTGTTGATCATCACACTCGGGAAATGCTCCATCCCAGAGCAAACAACTGTTGTACTGATGGGAGAGGAGGGATTTGGTATCATGTTTAACAATGCAAAGCTCTCCTGCTCATTGTAATATTGCTGCCTAACCTCCTATTAATATCATATTGATTACAGAGCATTATAATCCAGGAACGTCTGTCACCACCATGGCTGAAGGTTGAAACAGGGGAGAAGATCCAACATCTTCAAAAAGAATGAGAATGGACACAGGTAGGTTCAGAAAATTCATCAAAATATAATTTCTGTCCTGACAAAGGGTCCAGATCACGAGCAGGAACCTCAGCTCACACAGGAAGAGGTAACAGCACAGATACTGTGTAGATAGAGAGAAGTGAGTGGCCATCTAGAGGGACGGTGCAGTCACAGGTAGAGGGATGTCCTGAGTACTGGAACTGGCTAATGGATACCTGGTGTTGGGGGCTGTAAGGTGGACAGAGACAGTGACTCAGAGGATGGTCTTCCTGAGTAACAGTGTGAGACCAGGGAGCAGGGGGACACCCCGAGTGGGGCGGGGGTGAGAGACAGGTGGGACACAGGAATAGGAGAGCGATAGTGGTGGGAGATTCTATAGTCAGGGGAATGGACTGACTCTTCTGCAGCCCTGGTGTCAAAGGGAAGAACATCCTGGAACGTGTGGGACCATCTTTTGGAAGGAAAGGAGAACAGAGAATAGCCATGGTCGGAACAAATAACAAGGATAGAAATACGTGTATCGAGGGAACACTGAGACTTAGCACTGGACTAAAAAACAAGGTTTAGAGTCGGCCATCTCCGGATTGCTTTACGCTGGGCTGTTTAAGGGGGGAAATATCAGTCAGGTCAATCTGTGGCTGCAGTGCTGGAGCAGGAGGGAAGTGTTCACGGTCTTGGGGACTGGAGTGAGTTCAGGGAGAAGGGAAGGGATGGTCACGGTCTGAACCGACCAACAATGGTTTTACAGACTGGGTGAATGGAGCAATGGGAGGGTTTCAACTCATAAGACTGCATGGTGGGAAATCACAGGTTCTGAGACTAGAGAGTGAAATTAATAAAACTGTTGGAGCAGAACAGAAGATTTATGAAATTGTGAAAAGTTATTAGCAGGAAAAAAAGAAGGTCGTTTTGAAATATTGAGAGATCAATTCATTTGGTATTTAAAAAAGCAAAGAAACGGAAACGGGTCAACATTCCAAAAAATCGGAGTTCGGATTGTGTGTTATGTCTGTGAATATACAAATAATTCCAAACATATTCGGAAAATCAGAAGTATAAGAGATGTGATCTAGTATCAGGAAGACAAGGCCTGAGCTTTCACAGGGCTCAGAGCGAAATGTTTCTCATTAAAACATTTTGAGGGGAGAGAAAAATAGTTCTGGACGCCAGTATTAATAAAGGTTCTATGACAGAGCTAGAACAATAACAGCTTGCATTTATATACTGCCTTTAATGTAAAACGACCCAGGGTGCGTGACAGGAGCGATTATCATACAAAAATTGACACCGAGTCAAATAAGGAGATATTAGGACGGGTGACCAAAAGCTTGGTCAAATAGGTAGGTTTTAAGGAGCGCCTTAAAGGAGAAGAGAGAAAAGGAGAGGTTTCGAACATCAGAATGTTCCAGGGTGCTATGTTAAGGTCGATTCCTTATGAACGCAGTTAAGCAATAGGAAGGGAAATAGCACAATTCTCGGTGTGTTTTGCAGGACAGCAATCAGTGAAGGTGAGATGGAGGAGGAACTGGGGGAAACGAGTTGTGGATGAAGGTTTGGGGAGATAAAAAATATTTCATTTCGTTTCTAAAAATGATGGTGGAAGTGAAAATGTTGGTGTACGAGAGGAGGATGTGAACACATAGTTAGTGATAACTGTAGAGAAGGATTTGGATCGCCGAGGTGGATAAATCACTGGGCCCAGAGATAACACACCCGAGGCTGTTAAATTGAGTCAGAGAGGAGATAAGAGGGACTCTGATCACAATTTCTCAATCCTCGATTGTTATCAAAAATATCCAGGTGGACCGAAGCAGAACAAGTAATGTCTCTGTTAAAATAGGGAGAGAGAGTCAACGGGTAACTGGAGACCAATTAATCTCCGTCAGTCGTGGTCTGTAATTCCAGGTCGAATTAGCGAACATTTAGAGATACAGGGGATGATGAGCGGAGGCTGGAACTGATTCGCTGCAGTCAGTCGTATTTGACAAATCTGATACAGCTTTGTTGAGAGATGACTATATCGATCGATGGGATGTAGCACATGGGGTATATATGGGTTTTCAGAAGGTGTTTGATAATGTGGCTCACAGGAGGCTTCAGCCGTTTGGTTTCAGAGGAAATGTAGCCGCCCGGATAGAAAGTCGATAATGTGTTTAGTTTTCTCCATTTTTGTTCACAGATCCGAACACTGCAATCACTGAGTTGCTGACAAAGTGCGACGATTACCAACTGTTCCAGTTGACGAAATTCTACCGGGACAGATTGGAACAGGCGATTGAAGAGGGGGTGGAGGGCGTCAGCTCGTTGTTAACATAGGAGAGACATTTCAGTGGACAGGAACATCGGGTAAGTGGGAAGGATACAGAATGAATTTGGTCATTTAAACATCACATAACTAACAGGATATCAGATCTTAGAATCAGAGAATGTTACAGAAGAGAAACTGGTCAAATAGGAAAGAAATGGATCAAACTGAAAATACAGTGAATCTGAAACAATGATACGAAATGGTGAACATACCCAGTGGATCGTTCAGTCTCTGTACAAAGGACAGGGGAACGGTTCGGGTATAACTCTTGTGTGGACTGAAAACAAAAGGGAATCAGTTTAAGTGGGAATGGGAAAAGGAGGTACCAATATATTCATTATAATTATTTACAGAAAGTCACTGGTTTCGTGGAGAAGGGAAACAGGGCGGACAGTTCCAACCTTCTCCTAAATCTGGTGATGGAGAACGGCTCTCGGGCCCGAAGGGTGATGTGGGAATCCTTTGTGAAAATGCACCATGCGGTACCAAAGTTGGACAAAATACTGAACGAGATGCAGGAACTTGGTACGGTAAAATCACACACTGAATTCAATTTCAGATTGAAACACTGCAGAATTTACCAACATATTACACAGATCTTATCTCATGAAAGCTCATTGATTTAAACAGGTCCTGATCCATTTGATTATATGAACATCGGACGAAGTTTAACTGAAATACCCAGTCATCTGAAAGGTAAGTGACGACATGGAGATTTCAAACTGTTTATTTCACTTCTGAGAATCAGAATGTTTGACTGTAGCCTTTTGTTTAGAGATTGTCAGAATCTGTGAATCAGAAGTTGAAAGGTTGGAGGGAACAGAATAAAGTTTGATTTTGATTTGTTAATAATCTTCAGATCGTCTGCACGATCTTTTACTATTCACGTTTCCCAATTATTTGTAAATTTGTAGATGTTTTATTATTCCAACTAATCCAGGTGCTGATTGCTAACAGCTGTGAAAAACCGTTCATACCTGGGAGGATCCCGATACACCGTGAATCCCCATACACACCTGGGAGGATCGTGATACAGCTTTAATCCCCATACACACCTGGCAGGATCCTGATACACTGTGACTCCCCATACACATCTGGCAGGATCCTGATATACTGTGACTCCCCATACACACCTGGCAGGATCCTGATACACTGTGAATCCCCATACACACCGGGCAGACCCTGTTACACTGTGAACCCCCATACACATCTGGCAGGATCCTGATACACTGTGAATCTCCATGCACACCTGGCAGGACCCAGATACAGTGTGAATCCACATGCACACCTGGCAGGATCCAGATACAGTGTGAATCCCCATGCACACCTGGCAGGATCCTGATCCACTGTAAATCCCCATGCACAACTGGCAGGATCCTGATACACTGTGAATCCCCATACACACCTGTCAGGATCCTGATATATTGTGAATCCTACACACAACTCCAGTGTGCCTCACAGATCCTTTCGGCTCACAATTAATGAGCAGTGCTTTGTGCCAGACGTCACGGTTTACCTGCGCCCCTAGAAATCTGCTCCCAATCACCTGTAGGGAACGAGGTGGAGAAATGCGAAATATTGAAAATGTTATCTTTTCACAGACGTCAAAGTATTCGATCTGATCTGAGAAGATTTGCGGATTTTCACACAATAGATCATTAATCCGTGGAGAAATGTGAGGGAAAGACAATGTTCAGGGTAATTCGGAAGTTATGGGCTAGCTTCCTAATGGCAGTGAAAGAGAGAACTTATTCTACTCAAAGAATAGTCCTTTAACTCAGGGTCTTTTTGGACCCAATGGAATGACTAATGGCAGTGAAAGGGAAAACTTATTCTATTCAAAGAATAGTCCTTTAACTCAGGGTCTTTCTGAACCCAATGTAATGAATGATGGCAGTGAAAGAGAGGACCTATTCTGCTCAAATAATAGTATTTAACTCAGGGCCTTTTTAGACCCAATGGAATGAATAATGGCAGTGAAAGAGAGAACTTATTCTGCTCAAAGAATAGTCCTTTAACTCACGGTCTTTTTAGACCCAATGGAATGACTGATGGGAACAGATTTGTAATTTCCCAAACCTACAATGTGGGGAATTCTGACCGAAATGAAACAACTGAGTGTAATTATTGGGAGAACAGTTGAAATGAACTGTGAATGTTTTCTGCTCGAACATTACACAGAATGATGTGTGCAGTAGTTGTATTTTTTAATTCTAATCGGTGTTATGACAGGAAAAAGCAATTTCGCCCAAATAAGCCTGTCCCTGTTAGATAGATGACCCCACCTACCCGTCGTCTCAATGTATCCAAAGAAACACGTCTGATTGTCTCTTGACCCACTTACACTGCCACTTTATTGTCTTCCCAAGTTTCTCTGGCACTTTGTGTGAGAAAATTACCCTGAATTCCCTTCTCCGTTATTAATTATTTTGTTGATTTTGAGCCTGTTTCCTGTTTCGGATGAGTATATTCAAGACTGTGATCGATAGATTTTTGGACACGAAGGAAATCAATGGAGAATAGGATCGGGCGGGCAAGTGGATTTGAGGTGGATCAGCCATGATCTCATTGACTGGCGGTGCAGGCTCGAAGGGCCGTATGGCCCACCCCTGCTCCTACTTCATATGTTCTTATGTCCTTACTAATGTTGGGAATTCCATTAAAACATTTCAATACTGAAATCTCTTAACCAAACAAAATACATCAAACCCTCGCACCATCGCCTCAGCCTAAACTCGTAATAAATTAAATCATCTTTCTGACTCCCCTCTGTACATACATAATGGCAGTAATCTTTACCTGTGATCAGGTGACTATAGAAATGCAGGTAATACCCCAGACAACCTGCCCGAGTCCTAAAACAATAATAATTTAACTCCTGTCTATTCAGTCCGCCCCTCTCCCATTGCGCACAACACCCGAGATAACCTGCCCAAGACCTGATACAATAGGAGTGGAACTTCTGTTCGTTCACAGTCTGTCCCTCTCCCAGTGCCCACAATATCCCAGATAACCTGCCCGAGGTCTGATACAATAACAGTGGAATTTCTCTCCATTCAGAGTCTGTCCCTCTCCCAATGCAAACAATAACCTATTTCCAATTTCCGCAAAAGGTGAGCACCACTGACGGTTTCATAGGTTAATCCTCCAGAACCTCTAGTTTCGTATCACCAGAACCATGTGTGGATTTGAAATGAGATGTCCATGGTACAGGGCGGGGCTGATAAAATTAATCAGCCGAGGGAAAATATCACCTTCATAGAAATCTCCATGTTCAGTAAATATTAGAATCAAGTGAGAATTTGAAACTTTTCTCAGCCCTTGTTCACTTTCAAGCGAGGTTTCCAGTAACTGAGTTTAATTTCCTGCTCGCACCTCTATTGAAGATGTGAATTCAACCTCGGAACATTTTACTGACTAGGAAAGTGATATTGAGAATTTGTTTTTATATCAATACAACGAATATTGAGAACCACTTTCTGCCTGATCTTATTGAAGATGTTCAAGAGAAACACAAGGAAACACTCCGGGTCCAAACTGAAACACTGAGAGTGAACACAATCCTAATAAAGGAGAAGGTTAAGATTTTCCAGCTGGTCAATCCATACACTGAGCTAACGGTCATTTCTACTGTTCGAGATCGGACACTTGCAGAACATGAACTGCTGGCAAGAGGCCGAGAGCATGAAGAGTGGAGAGAGAAACATCTCCGGAGAGAACTGAAAAAATCCAAACTGATCAATTGTTCCAGAGCAGTTTTTTCCCGGAGAAAATGCAAATCTGGGAGTTCAGCAGCGGTGAGCGGAGTCGCGGGGATTGGAAAAACAACAATGGTACAAAAGATTGTTTATGACTGAGGCCACTGGGAAAATATACCCACACTTTCAATTTGTTTTCAGTTTTAAATTCCGGGCTTTGAACGCTATTAACTGTAGAATAAACCTGAGGAATCTGATACTGAATCTGTATTCTTACTTTGGGAATATGTTGGGAGATCTCTGGAAGAACCCAGAGGGATTACTGTTTATATTCGATGGTTTAGATGAATTCAAGGACAGCATCGATTTTGCAAATAATCGGAGAAATACAGAACCTCAATACATGTGCACAGATCCTGAAGACTGGTGTGAAGTGTCTGACATTGTGTACAGTTTAATACAGCACAAGCTGCTCCCAGGATGTTCAGTGCTAGTGACCAGCCGCCCCACTGCATTACATTTATTGGAAAACGCTGAGATCAGTGTCTGGGCTGAAATCCTGGGATTTGTTTGGTGAAGAACGGAAGGAATATTTCAACAAGTTTTTTGAAGATCAGGTGGTGGCAGCAGCTGTTTTCAAACACTGGAGGAGAACGAGATCCTGTACACCATGTGTTACAACCCTTCCTACTGCTGGATCCTCGGTCTGTCACTGGGTCCCTTCTTCACACAAAGAGACAGGAAACAGCAGCGAGTTCCCAAGACCATCACCCAACTATATTCCTACTATATTTACAACATTCTGAAAAACCATGGCCGAGAGATTGAATCCCCCCGTGATGTGTTACTGAAGATCGGTGAGATGGACTTCACTGGAGTCTCCGAGAAGAAGATTGGTGTTTCGAAATGGAGATTTGATCCAGTACAATCTGCAACCTTCCCAGTTCCTGTCTGGGTTCATGATGTAACTTTTGGAGAGAGATGATTCTGCCCAGAGTGTGGTTTACACATTCCCGCACCTCACCATCCAAGAGTTTGTAGCCGCTCTCGCACAATTCCTGACTCCAGATCCTGGGGACATCCGGAAACTCCTCCGTGAAGCCCACAGCAAGGAAGATGGGCGATTGGAGATATTTCTCCGTTTTGTTGCTGGTCTCTCATCCTCACAGTCAGCTCGGCCCCTGGAGGAGTTTCTGGGTCCATTTCTTCATCAAACAATCTGCGGAATGATTGATTGGCTGAAGGAGAAAGTTGAAGGAGAGATTGGAAATACAGCTTGTGAATCTGATGAAAGGGACCTCCTGAACACATTCCACTACCTTTTTGAGTTTCAGAATAAAACACTGTCTCGGGTCACAGTGGGATCTGTGGAAACAATTACATTTAATGGATTGCGACTGACCCCTATTTACTGTGCGCTGCTGTCTCATGGCATTGGACTCTGTGGTATAACAAAACACCTCGATCTGGAGAACTGCTCCATTCAGTGTGAAGGACTCCAGCGGCTGGGACCCGTACTACACAAATGCCAGGTGTTGAGGTAACTGTATATTTGTCTCTAACTGTTGGGCCAATTGTCCAACAGTCACAGATTGTATTGTTGCTCCGTAATGAAGGGAAACAAACAGTTCCGATAAACCAGAGAGAAGCAGATGCAACACAAATACGACAAATGATAAGAGGATCGGTTAGTAATTCCCTAACGACTGGAGAATCTAAAATGGATCGTTGTGAAAATTCGGGATTTTACAGTCTTTATCGGATCAGTAAATACATGTCACTGAAAGAGTCTGATAATTTAATTACAATAAATGATATTTATTGCTGTTTTTATCACTACCTGAGATACATCCATTGAAGAGGCTAATTCTCACTGTTACTCACACGTGGACCGATACTAACTGCAGCAGTCTTTGTGTCTGAGCATCCCACCCTCTTACCGAGGTTTGGGGGCAAGTGACAGTCACCGGACTGTGATCGTGTGTAGGAGAGGGAAGCAGAAACACCAAACATTCAATAACAAAGAGCAAAACACAGCTTTCGGGCACACAACCGCCAGTGGGCGGGCTGAGCTTTCCCCGCAGGACGTCGGTCCGTTATCTTAACTCATCAATGACACAGCCCTTCAGACTCTCCAATACATCCACCGTCTCTTCACCCAGCTGGCAGCACTCGTGCCTCTGAATCAGAAGGTCGTGGATTCAGGCCCCTCGCTGATTAATCCAGGCCGACACTTCAGTGGGATTGGGGAACTAAAATCTGCCAGTAAAATGGTTCCAATCTAACGGGTTGTGGGGTATTAGCCCAGGAATACAGATACACACTGGTCAGCGGTGGGGCCTCCCACTCAGCAGGAGGCTCCTGGGTAAACCAGGTGCAGTCAACCCGTGAATTTCCCACAGTCTGCCCCCCGTGTGTGAGGTCCCGCTCGGGGAGGTAACCACAGAAAATTCCCCATAAACTGTCGGGCCCGTTATCCTGAAATAAGTAAAGAGCCAGTTCAATGGGAATAAAGAGAGAGACTCCCCTCCCCCGCCCCTATAAACTAGGAGTGCAGAGACATTTAAAACTTGTAACAAGCCAAAATAAACTCTCCTTATCACATGAAATCCTGGGGGACGGATTTTGCAACAGCAGTTAGCGCCGTTTCACAATATAATTCACCCCGAGATATTGTACAGTTTCATACAATACTGCATGAAGTACAGGTAATCACCGCTTTATCATTTATTTCGGGGAAAATCGCCGCATTCCCATAAAATCTGGGAATTAACAAGCATCAGAAATGAGACAAGTTTCCCCGAACATGAAGGGAGCGGTCATTGAACTCCAGGAGGGTAATTCTGATCATCAGGGAATGAGGCCGGACTAAGGGACACTTAATGGCTTCACACAGACAGCGCTTTATTTGATAAATACATTTACTGACAGTTCCTGAATCTATGGGGCGTTGGACAGAGAGAGATTCATTGTCAGCGACACGGAAATCTGGTTATTAATTTCCTGAATAGTTTTCAGTGTTTCCTGTAATATCAGAGAGAAATTGTGTCAAATCGGGGATTGGATTCAGTATGTTTCTCACTCTCTGTCTGTTTGTGTTTAGACTGGGTAATAATAAACTGGGAGATTCAGGAGTGAAACTACTGTCTGCGACTCTGAGGAACCCGGACTGTAAAATACAGGAACTGGGGTAAGTATCAGACTGTGTGAGATTGTGTTTATCATAATTGGATGTCGAACACCGCACATTATTATTAATATCAGTGATGGTGTTGTTAATAAACACTGTACATTATTATTAGCATCAGTAATAGTGTTATTAATAAACACTGTACATTATTATTAGTATCAAAATAGTGTTATTAATAAACACTGTACATTATCATCAGTATCAGTGATAGTGTTATTAATAAACACTGTGCATTGTTATTAGTATCAGTGATAGTGTTAATAAACACTGTACATTGCTATTGGTATCAGTAATAGTGTTATTAATAAACACTCTACATTGTTATTAGTATCAGTAATAGTGTTATTAATAAACAATGTACATTATTATTAGTATCGGTAATAGTGTTATTCATAAAAACTGTCCATTATTAGTATCAGTAATAGTGTTATTAATAAACACTGTACATCATTATTAGTATCAGTAATAGTGCTATTAATAAACACTGTACATCATTATTAGTATCAGTAATAGTGTTATTAATAAACACTACATTATTATTACTATCAGTTATAGTGTTATTAATAAACACTGTACATTATTATTAGTATTGGTAATAGTGTTATTAATAAACACTGTACATTATTATTAGAATCGGTAATAGTGTTATTAAGAAACACTACATTATTATTACTATCAGTAATAGTGTTATTAATAAACACTGTACATTATTATTAGTATCGGTAATAGTGTTATTAATAAACACTGTACATTATTATTCGTATCAGTAATAGTGTTATTAATAAATACTGTACATTATTTTTAGTATCAGTAATAGTGTTGTTAATAAACACTGTACATTATTATTAGTATCGATAATAGTGTTATTAATAAACACTGTACATTATTATTAGTGTCAGTAAGTGTTATTAATAAACACTGTACATTATTATTAGTATCAGTAATTGTGCTATTAATGAATACTGTACATTATTATTAGTATCAGTAATAGTGTTATTAATAAACATTACATTATTATTACTATCAGTAATAGTGCTATCAATAATATACTGTACATTATTATTAGTACCAGTAATAGTGTTATTAATAAACACTGTACATTATTATTAGTGTCAGCAATTGCGCTATTAATAAACACTGGGGATTTACTCTGATTCCTGTTATTTCTCTCTCTCTGATCCCCAGTTTGGATGATGTCGGTCTCACAGAATCTTGTACCGAGGATCTCGTCTCCGCTCTCAGTACAAACCGTAAACTGACGGGTCTGAACCTTGGATCAAACTACTTCGCAGACCGATCTGTCCCCGCTCACCGCTCCCTCATACTCACCCGTAGGAGTCTGGAGTGGATCTGGTGAGTGTTTGTGTTAATGATTAATGTAATCAATAAAATATCAATGGGATTCAGTCCCTTTTATGGGTAATATTTGTCTGTAATTATTATTGAAATATTAACCCCAGTCTCCCTGTTATTTACACTGTTGTTCAATCTGTTTATTTCCTATTTAATCTTTAATCTGTTTCAGGCTTTGGAGGAATCAATTCAGTTCAAACGGAAAGAGACACCTGGAGTCACTGCAGGAATCCAGACCCGGACTGAGTGTGGGAGTGTGATCATTTCAATTTATCACCATTACTGGTCTCATTCATTGAACATTTTTGGCCGATTCTCTGTCCCTCCCCTTTAACCGGCCGCGCTCCAGGTTCAAATCCGAACGGCCCTTGAACGGTTTCCGGCTCGAGCTGAGCGAGCGTCGTCTCCCATTGTGACGTCAGAGGCCCAGCGACAGGGTCACGAGACTCAGTCACCCGGTCCCACAGCGCTGATTCTGCAGGATATCCGGGGCTGGATGGTCCCCAATGGGACACTGGGTCAATGTACAGAGAGGAAGGGCCCAGGGTGGGGCTCAGTCTGGGCTGCAGTGGGGCACTGGGTCAATGTACAGACAGGAAGGGCCCAGGGTGGGGCTCAGTCTGGGCTGCAGTGGGACACTGGGTCAATGTACAGACAGGAAGGGCCCAGGGTGGGGCTCAGTCTGGGCTGCAGTGGGACACTGGGTCAATGTACAGAGAGGAAGGGCCCAGGGTGGGGCTCAGTCTGGGCTGTAGGGGGACACTGGGTCAATGCAGAGACAGGAAGTCCCAGGGTGGGGCGCAGTCTGGGCTGCAGTGGGACACTGGGTCAATGTACAGACAGGAAGGGCCCAGGGTGGGGCTCAATCTGGGCTGCAGTGGGACACTGGGTCAATGTACAGACAGGAAGGGCCCAGTGTGGGGCTCAGTCTGGGCTGCAGTGGGACACTGGGTCAATGTACAGAGAGGAAGGGCCCAGGATGGGGCTCAGTCTGGGCTGTAGGGGGACACTGGGTCAATGCAGAGACAGGAAGTCCCAGGGTGGGGCGCAGTCTGGGCTGCAGTGGGACACTGGGTCAATGTACAGACAGGAAGGGCCCAGGGTGGGGCTCAGTCTGGGCTGCAGTGGGGCACTGGGTCAATGTACAGACAGGAAGGGCCCAGGGTGGGGCTCAGTCTGGGCTGTCGGGGGACACTGGGTCAATGTACAGACAGGAAGGGCCCAGTGTGGGGCTCAGTCTGGGCTGCAGTGGGACACTGAGTCAAAGTACAGATAGGAAGGGCTTAGAGTTGGCTCAGTCTGGACTGCAGTAGGACAGTGATAATTGGGCTCCTCTCCCAGTGAGGAGTCAGAATCTGGACCGTGTCCCTGTGTACCGTGCCTTCAGCTGCCGAGGCCCGAAGCTCTGGAATTCACTCCCTAAACCTTTCCACCTCTCTCCATCTCTCCCCTCCTTTAAGATGCTCCTTAAAACCTACCTCTTTGACCAAGATTTTTGGTCACCTGTCCTAATATTTCCTTATGCTGCTCAGTGTCAAATTTTGCCTTAATACTCCTGCAAAGTACCTTCGGACGTTTTACTGCTATAAAGGCGCTATATAAATGTAATTTGTTGTCCATGTGCTGTGTTATTAAAACTCCACCATTTATTTCAGCTCAGGCCTGGACTACTCATTATTTAAAATAAAAATATTGGTGTTCGTATTTTAAAATATTGAATAAATGTTCCTGGAAAAGACGTCACACCTCCTCCAACTGGCATCATAGATGTGACCGGTCGGTCCATTGAACCGGGTTGGTCTTACACGGGGATATGCATTTTCACAAATTAGTGAGACGGACTGTGAGCAAAAGGCTCAGCTGGGACTCCACAAAATGTCCTCCCGACATGCAAGGCAAAATGTCCGCCATGCACCTGCCGCAATATCACAGAATGATACGTTACAGTATTTATCCAATTCTCGTTTGAAATTTACTGTTGAATCGGCTTCCACCTCCCTTTCAGGCAGTAAATTCCAGATCATAACAACTTGCTGCATAAAAATAATCCTCTTGTCACCTCTGTCTCTTTTGACAATTATTTTGAATCTGTGTCCTTTGGTTACCGACCCCCTGCCACTGGAAACAGTTTCTCCTCATTTACTCCATCAAAACCCCTCAAATGGCCGCTTTGTCCCCTCAAAGTTGTCGCTTCTCCCCGAAACACAAGCATCATTTTGAAATTATAACAAACCCTCGAAGCCCCGAGAGGGGTTCACGTTTCCGACGTTAATCTCCTCTCAGCCCCTGTTTGTCTCACAGTGGGTTAACGTGTTTGTATAACATTGCAGGCCGGGCTACTTTAACCCCAGGCTTTAACCTGGTTAAATCACAATCGGTTACAATCGAACAGGAACATGTTACACCGAGGCCCCAAAACCATGGCCCAGAGAGGAAATTACACCCCAGGGCAATAAAAAGACCAAACTCACGTGGGCCCTGTTTGGGTGCAGCCTGTGGAGGAGGCCTCGGTCGGTCCCCTCTGGGGGAGCCTCAGACGCTTCCCTTTGTGGGAGGCCTTGGTCGCTCCCATTTGGGAGTGGAGTCCTCGGCCGGTCTCCTCTCGGGGAGGCAATGGGCACCCCAGAGGGATCCCAGAGTGGCAGTCTTAATATTTAGACTACCACCACAACACTAACTTCTATTTATAATGTATATCTATGTCTATTTACATACGGCCAGCACAGCAGTATCTTGGACAAATTGACGGAAAGCACAGTGGCCATCTTGGACAAATTGGCGGCAAGTACAGCGGCCATCTTGCACAAAATTGCGGAACGTACGGCGGCCAACTTAGACAAAATGGCGGCAAGTATCGCACAGACTGTCCCCAGTGATATCACAGTGACAGAAAAGTGCACCCAGTCACCCCAGTGTGATCCCAGACTGCTCCCAGGGATCCCACAGTGCACTCAATCAGCCCAGATGGATCCCACAGTGCACCCAATTACCCCAGAGGGATCGCAGAGTTGCAGTCTTTATATTTGGACCACCACCACAAAAACTACTACAACAACAACTTGCATTTATGATATATAATATAGATATACTGCATAAATCTATTTGCACTCGGCCAAAATGACGGCATTTTGGACTCAATGGCTCTAAGTACGCAGGACATCTTGGAAAAATGCGGCAAGTACGGCGGCCATCTTGTACAAAACGGAGGCAAATATTGCGCACAGAGTGCGCAGTGATCGCACAGTGACCCCAGAATGCCCCAGTTACCCAACAGTGACCCCAGAGTGCACCCAATCACACCAGAGTGATTCCAGAGTGCATCCAGTGATCCAAGAGTGCACCCAGTCAACCCAAAGTGATCCCAGAGTGCAACCGGGATGACAGCGTGCACCCAGTCACTCCAGAGTACAGCCAGTCATCCAGAGTGAAACCAGCCTGCACCCAGGGAACCCAGAGTGCACTCATCACCCCAGAGTGATCCCAGAGTGAAACGAGGAATCCCAGACTGGCCGTCTTTATATTTAGACCAACAGCACAACTGCAACAACAAAAACAACAACTCGTATTCATAAAAATATATGCTATATATATGTATTCACACACGGCCAGCATGGCGGCATCTTGGACAAAATGGCGGCAAGTACGGCGGCCAACTTGGACAAAATGGCAGCAAATACGGCGTCCATCTTGGACTAAGTGACCGCAAGTACGGCGGCCATCTTGGTCAGCATAGCCGCAAGTACGGCGGCCATCTTGGACAAAATGGAGGCAAATACGGCAGCCATCATGGACGAAATATCGGCAAGTACCGCGCAGAGTGTCCCCAGTGATGCTACAGTGACCCCAGAATGTCCGAGTGACAGTGCAATGACCCCGAAGTGCAACCAGTCACCCCAGAGAGATTTCAGAGTAATTACACAAGGCCAGCATGGCGGCAAGTACGGCAGCCATCTTGGACAAGAAGGCGTCAAATACAGCGACCGTCTTGGACAAAATGGCAGCATGTGCGGCGGCCGTCTTGGACAAAAAGGCGGCAAGCACGGCGGCATCTTCGACAAAATGGCAGCAAGTACGGCGGTCACCTTGGACAAAATGGCGGCAAGTGCGGCGGCCATCTTGGACAAAAATGCTGCAAAGACGGCCGCCAATTTGGACAAAATGGAGGCGAGTACAGCAGCCATCTTGGTCGAAATGGAGGCAAGTTTGGCACAGAGTGTCCCCAGTGACCCTAGAGTTAACCCAGAGTCACACCCAGTGATCCCAGAGCGCACCCTGGGATCCCAGAGTACACTCATTCACTTCAGAGTAATCCCAGTGTGCACCCAGGGATCTCAGAGTACACCCAGTCAGTCCAGAGTAATCCCATTGTGCACTCAGGGATCTTAGAGTGCACCCAGCCTTACCAGCATGATTACAGAGTGCACCCAGTGATCCCAGAATGCACCCAGTCAACCAGAATTGATAGCAGAGTGTGTCCTGGGATCCCAGAGTGAAAGCAGTCAACCCTGAAAGATCCCAGAGTGCACCCAGGGATCACAGAGTGCACCCACTCACCCCGAGTGATCCCAGAGAATTACACACGGCCAGCATGGCGGCAAGTACGGCAGCCATCTTAGACAAGATGGCATCAAGTACATCTACCGCCTTGGACAAAATAGCGGAAACTACGACGGCCATCATGGACAAAATGACCGCAACTACGGCGAACATCTTGGCAAAATGGTGATATGTATGGAAGCCAGCTTGGACAAAATGGCAACAAGTCCGGCGTCCTTGTTGGATAAAATGGCCGTAAGTATAGCGGTTATCTTGGTAAAAATGGTGGGAGGTAATGCTGCCATCGTGGAAAAAATGGCGGCAAGCACGGCAGCCATCTGGGACAAAATGGCGGCAAGTGCAGCGGCCTTCTTGGACAAAATGGCCCAAATACGGCAGAAATCTTCGAAAAATGGCGGCGAGTACGGCAGCCATCTTGGTCGAAATGGCGACAAATACCCCGCAGAGTGCCCACAGTGATACCACAGTGACCACAGAATGTCCCAGTAACCCCCGAGTTAAACTAGAGTCCCACCCAGTGATTCCAGACTGATAGCAGAATGTCCCAGGGACCCCAGAGTGATCAGAGAGAGCACTCAGGGATTACAGAATGCAACCAGTCACTGCTCAGTGATCCCAGATTGCATCCAGGGAACCCAGAGAGCACCCAGTCACAACAGAGTGATCCCAGAGAGCACCCAGTCACCCCAGATTGATCCCAGAGAGAGCCCAGTCACCCTCGAGTGATCCCAGATTGAACACAGAATGGCGGCAAGTACGCCGGCTCTCTGGGACAATATGGCGGCAAGTACGACGGCCATCGTAGAAAAAGTTGCCACAAATATGACGGCCATTTTGGACAAAATGGCGGTAATACGACGGCCATCTTGGACAAAATGGCGGCAAGTACAGCAGCCATCCTGGACAAAATGGAGGCAAATACGAAGCCACCTCCAACAAAATGGCGGAAAGTATCGCACAGACTGCCCCAGTGATCCCACAGTGATCCCACAATGTCCAAGTGACCCAGGAGTTAGCGCAGAGTCGCACCAAGTGATTCCAGGGGATACCCAGGGATGCCAGAGTACACACAGTCAACCCAGAGTGATCCCAGAGTGCACTCAGGGATCACAGAGTGAACCCAGTCACCCCAGAGTGATCGCAGAGTATACACACGGCCAGCATGGAGGCATGTACAGTAGCCATCTTAGACAAGATGGCGTCAAGTACAGCGACGATCATGGACAAAATGGTGGCATATATGGCGGCAATCATGGACAAAATGGCGGAATGTAATGCTGCAACACTGGACAAAAATAGCGGCAAGTACAACGTCATTCTTGGATAAAATGGCCGTAAGTATGGCAGCCATGTTGTACAAAATGTCGGCAAATAGCACTGCCATCTTGGCCAAAATGGCCACATGTACGGCGGCCATCTTGAAAAGATGGTGGCAAGTGCAGCCGCCTGCTTGGACAAAATAGCCGCAGGTACGGCAGAAATCATGGAAAAAATGGCGGCGTGTACGGCAGCTAACTTGGACGAAATGATGGCAAGTACCGCCCAGAGGGTGCCCAGTGATCTCACACTGACCCCAGAATGTCCCAGTGAGCCCAGAGTTAAACAAAAGTCGCACCCAGTGATCACAGAAGGCACTCAGTCAACCCAGAATGATCCCAGAGTGCATTCAGGGATATCAGAATGCACCCAGTCACCCCAGAGTGATCCCACTGTGCAGTAGTGATCCAAGAGTGGCTGCAAGTACGCTGGCTCTCTGGGACAAAATGACCGAATGTTCAGTGGCCATCATAGAAAAAATCGCCACAAGTATGGCAGTCATTTAGGACAAAATGGCGACAAGTATTGTATCCATCTTGGACAAAATGGCCGAAAGTATGGCAACCAGCTTGGAGAAAATGGCGCCAAATACAGCGGTCATCTTGAACAAAATAGCGGCAAGTACACAGCCATCTTGGACAAAATGGCACAAATTACCACGCAGCGTGTCGACAGTGATATGACAGTCACCCCAGAACGTCTCAGTGAACGCACAATGACCCTAGATTACACCGAGTCACCACAGACTGATCCCCGAGTTCACCCAGGGATCCAAGAGCGCACTCAGTCATCCAAAACTGATCCCAGAATAATCGTGGTATCCCAGAATGAACGCTGTCACATCAGATTGATCCCAAAATCACCAGTTACTCCAGAGTGATCCCAGAGTACACCCACGGATCCCAGAATGCACCCAGTCACTCCACAGTGATAACAGAGTGGCACCAAGTACGGCGGACCTCTGGGATAAAATAGCGTCAAGTACAGCAGCCATCTTGGACAAAACGGCCGCATGTTCGGCGGCCATCTTGGTAACGGCCTTCTTGGAAAAATTGCTGCAGTTATGGCAGCCATCTTGGACAAAATGGCCGCAAAGACGGCGGCCATCTTGATCAAAATGGCGGCAGGAACGACGGCCATTTTGGAAATAATCACCGCAAGTATGGCAGCCATCGTGGAAAAACTGAAGGCAAATATGTCGGCTATGTTTGACAAAATGGCGGCAAGTACGACCGCCAGCTTGGCCAAAATGTCGGCAAGTACGGCAGACATCTTGGACAAAATGGCGGCAAGTACGCAGAAATCAGGGACAAAATAACCGCAAGTTCAGTGGCCATCTTAGAAAAATCGCCAGAAATATGGCAGCCATTTTGGACAAAATGGCCATAAATATGGCAACCATTTTGGACAAAATGGCGCCAAGTACAGCGGTCATCTTGAACAAAATAACGGCAAGTACACAGCCATCTTGGACAAAATGGCGGCAATTACCACGTAGTGTGTCGACAGTGATATGACAGTCACCTCAGAACGTCTCAGTGAACCCACAGTGACCCCAGATTACACCTAGTCACCAGAGGCTCATCCCAGAGTTCACCCAGGTATCCAAGAGCGCAGCAGGTCATCCAAAAGTGATCCCAGAGTACTCGTAGTATCCCAGAGTGAACCCTGGCACATCAGATTGATCCCAAAATTCATCCAGTCACTCGAGAGTGATCCCAGATACACCCAGTGATCCCAGAATGCACCCAGTCACCCCACAGTGACACCAGAGTGGCACCAAGTACGGCGGACCTCTGGGATAAAATGGCGTCAAGTACAGCAGCCATCTTGGACAAAACGGCAGCATGTTCGGCGGCCATCTTGGTAAAAATTGCTGCACGTATGACAGCCATCTTGGACAAAATGGCGGATTGAACGACGTCCATTTTGGAAATAATCACTGCAAGTATGGCAGTCATCGTGGAAAAACTGGAGGCAAATATGTCGTCCATCTTTAACAAAATGGCGGCAAGTACGACCGCCATCTTGGCCAAAATGGCGGCAAGTGCGGCAGACATCTTGGACAAAATGGCGGCAGGTACGCAGCAATCTTGGACAAAATGGGGGAAATTACAATGCAGAGTGTCGACAGTGATACGACAGTGATCCCAGAATGTTCCAGTGAACAGACAGTGATCCAAGAGTTCACCTAGTCACCACAGAGTGATCCCAGACTGCACCCAGTCACCTCAGATTGATCCCAGAGTGCACCAGGGATCCCAGAATGCTCCCAGTTATCCCAGAGTGCAACCAGTTCCACCAGAGTGATCCCAGAGTGGCAGTCTTTATATTTAGAGCACCACCACAACAACTACAACTAAAACCACTTGTATTTATAAGATGTGTATAATATATTTTTGATATGTATGTTAACACACGGCCAACATGATGGCAAGTACGGCAGCCATCATGAAAAAAACGGCGGCCAGCATGGAGGCCATCTGGACAAAATGGCAGCAAGTAAGGCGGCCACCTTAAACAAAATGGCGGCAAGTACGGCAGCCATCTATGGAAAAATGACGGCATGTACGGCGTCCACCTTGGATAAAATGGCCGCAAGTACGGCGGTCATATTGGACAAAATGGCGGCAAGTAAGGTGATCATCTTGGATAAAATGGCGGCAAGACGTCAAGGCTGTTAGACAGGAACAGCAGGAGGCCATTGAGCCCTTCGAGCCTGTTACACAGTAACAGGAGGAGGTCATTCAACCCCTTGATGCTGTTACACTGTAACAGGAGGCCAATCAGCCCATCAAGCCTGTTAGATAGGAACAGGATGAATCTTTTCAGCCCTTGGAGCCTGTTATACAGGAACTGGAGGTCATGCAGCCTCTCAAGCCTATGACACTGAAATAGGACAAGGCCATTTAGCCCTTCGAGCCTGTTACACACGAACAGGAGGCGAACCTGCACCTCAAGATTGTCAGATAGCAACAAGAGGAGGCCATTCTAACCCTCGAGCCTGTTACTCAGGAAGAGGAGGCCAATCAGCCCCACAAGCTTGTTAGATTGTATCAGAGGGAGGCCATTCAGCCCCATAAGTCTGTTATACAGGAACTGAAAGCCATTCAGCTCCTCGAGCCTGTTATACAGGAACTTGAGGCCACTCAACGCTTCAAGCTTTTCAGATAGCAAAAGGAGGAGGCCATTCAGCCCCTCGAGCTTTTTACATGGGAACTGAAGTCCATTCAGCTCCTCGACCCCATTACACAGGAACAGAACGAAGCCACTCAGGCTCTCCAGCCTGTCACACAGGAACTGGAGGAGATTTCGCCTCTGAAGCCTGTTAAGTAGGAACAGGAGGAGGCTATTCAGCCCCTCATAACTGTTGTACATGAGCTGGAGGAGGCTATTCAGCCACACGATCCTGTTACATAGCAACAGGTGGAGGCCATTCAGACCCTCGAGCCTATTGCATTGGAGCAATAGGAGGTCAATAAGCTCCTTGAGCCTGTTCCACCACTCATTCAGATCATGGCTGATCTGTATCTTAACTCCATCTGCCGCCTTGGTTCCAGAATCCTGAATACGATAACCTAACAAAAATTTATCAATCTCAATTTTGAAATTTCGTATTGACACCGAGCCTCAATTTACTTTTGTGGGAGAGAGTTCCAGGTTTCCACTACCCTATGTGTGAAGAAGTGCTTCCAGACATGAACCCTGAACGGCCGAGCTCCAATTTTAAGGTTATGTCCCCCTTGTGCTGGACTCCCCCACCAGAGGAAGGAGTTTCTCTCTATCTACCCTATCAACTCCTTTAATCATCTTAAAACACCTCAATTAGATCGCCCCTTAATCTTCTATATTCAGGGAAATACAAGTCTCGTCTAATCAACCTGTCCTCATAATTTAACCCTTTAAGCCCCGATATAATACTGGTAAATCTGCGCTGTACCCCTTCCAAGGGCAATATATCCTTCCTGAGGTGCAGTGCCCAGAACTGAATGCAGTCCTCCAGATGGGGTCCAACCAGAGCTCTGTACAGCTGGAACATAACTTCCACCCCTTAAGATTCCAACCCTCTTGAAATAAAGGCCGACATTCTATTAGCCTTTTTAATTAAGAGAAGACATGACCCCGGAGATTTGTATCTGAATCAAATGCTTGACTTTGTGAGGTGCAGCCTGCCTTTAAGAAGTGCAGTCTGCCTTTAAGAGGTTCTAACCACTCACACAATATTCCCCCCAATCTACCACCACCACCCTCCCACCTCCCCCCACCTCCCCCCCCACCACACCCCCCACCAACCCACAACCCGCTCCACCCCCCCACCCGCCAGTGCGAGTGAGGATGTACCTTTATATCAGTGAGTTTGAGCGAGGATGCCCCTTTATATCAGAGTGTGAGCGAGATTGCCCCTTGAAATCAGTGAGTGTGAGCGAGAATGCCCCTGTATATGAGTGAGTGAGAGTGAGATTGAGCGAGGATGCCCCTGTATATCAGTGAGTGTGAGCGAGGATGCCCCTGTCTATCAGTGAGTGTGAGCGAGGATGCCCCTTTATATCAGTGAGTGGGAGCGAGGATGCCCCTGTATATCAGTGAGTGTGAGCGCGGATGCCCCTGTATATCAGTGAGTGTGAGCGAGGATGCCCCTGTATATCAGTGAGTGTGAGCGAGGATGCCCCTGTATATCAGTGAGTGTGAGAAGAAAGCCCCTGTATATCATTGAGTTGGAGCGAGGATGCCCCTGTATATCAGTGAGTGTGAGTGAGGATGCCCCTGTATATCAATGAGTGGGAGCGAGGATGCCCCTGTATATGAGTGAGTGAGAGTGAGATTGAGCGAGGATGCCCCTGTCTATCAGTGAGTGTGAGCGAGGATGCCCCTTTATATCAGAGTGTGAGCGAGATTGCCCCTTGAAATCAGTGAGTGTGAGCGAGAATGCCCCTATATATGAGTGAGTGAGAGTGAGATTGAGCGAGGATGCCCCTGTATATCACTGAGTGTGAGCGAGGATGCCCCTGTCTATCAGTGAGTGTTAGCGAGGATGCCCCTGTCTATCAGTGAGTGTGAGCGAGGATGCCCCTTTATATCAGTGAGTGGGAGCGAGGATGCCCCTGTATATCAGTGAGTGTGAGAGAGAAAGCCCCTGTATATCATTGAGTGGGAGCGAGGATGCCCCTGTATATCAGTGAGTGTGAGCGAGGATGCCCCTGTGTATCAGTGAGTGTGAGAGAGAAAGCCTCTGTATATCATTGAGTGTGAGCGAGGATGCCCCTTTATATCAGTGAGTGTGAGCGCGGATGCCCCTCTATATCAGTGAATGTGAGCGAGGATGCCCCTTTATATCAGTCAGTGTGAGCGAGGATGTCCGTTCATATCAGTGAGTGTGACGAGGATGCCCCTGTATATCAGTGAGTGTGAGCGAGGATGCCCCTGTATATCGGTGAGTGTGAGCGAGGATGCCCCTGTATATCGGTGAGTGTGAGCGAGGATGCCCCTGTATATCAGTGAGTGTGAGCGAGGATGCCCCTTTACATCAATACACCATCGGTTTGCTCTGGGATCGAGCATTTCTCGAGTGTCCTGATTTAACGCTCCACGTCAGGTGGGACACAGACAGCTGCCCATGAACCCAGTCAGTCCTCGTTCCCCACAATAAATTCTCCCCTTTCTGAACGTCAGGGACCCACACTTGTCTTCCTAATCTTTTTCTTTTTACATACTTGTAGAATCTTTTCCAGTCCGCTTTTATCTTCCTTCCACCTTTACTCTCATACTCTGGTTTTCCTCTCAATCAATCTCTTGCTCCTTTTTGCTGAATTCTAAACTGCTCCCAATCCTCAGGCTTCCTGCTTTTTCTGCTCACTTTATCTCACTCCTCTTTCGATCTAATCCTATCCTTCAATTCTTTTATTCGTCACGGTGGGGCCGCTTTTCCTTTGGTGTTTTTGCCCAGAAAGAAGTGAATGACCGGAAATACAATCAGAAGTAGCTGATTGACATCCCTGCTCACCAATCGGGGCTCAGCACCCGCCCCGCGTTTGATTGATTGACCTCGAGTTGGGGACGTCGGCTCGGGTCATGTGGCTGCTAATTTTAAAGTTGCGCGGCAGTTAAACCGACACAGCGTGCGTGTGACGTGTGTCGAGCGGCGGGGCCGCGAGCTGACTGATGGGAGAGTCCAGGAGAAGATCAACCGGTCCCAATCCACCGCCATCATCTCAATCCATCACCCTTGGAGAAGATCAACTGGTCCGCATCCACCGCCATCATCTCAATCCATCGCCTTCCTCCCCCTGGAGAAGATCAACTGGTCCACATCCACCGCCATCCTCTCAATCCACTGCCATCCTCCCCTGGAGAGGATCAACCTCTTTGTGAAGGCTTTGTGGAGTGAGGAGGTGAGTCACTCGCCGCAGAATACCCAGCCTCTGACCTGCTCTTGTAGCCACAGTGTTTATATGGCTGGTCCAGCTAATTTTCTGGTCAATGGTGACCCCCAGGATGTTGATGGTGGGGGATTCGGTGATGGTAATGCCATTGAATGTCAAGTGGAGGTGGTCAGACTGTCTCTTGTTCGAGATGGTCATGGCCTGGCACTTGTCCAGCGCGAATGTTACTTGCCATTTATCAGCCCAAGTCTGGATGTTGTCCATGTCTTGCTGCATGCGGGCTTGGACTGCTTCATCATTTGAGGGGTTGCGAATGGAACTGAAGATTCTGCAATCATCAGCGAATATCCCCATTTCTGACCTGACGATGGAGGGAAGGTCATTGATGAAGCAGCTGAAGATGGTTGGGCCTAGGACACTGCCCTGAGGAACTCCTGCAGCAATGCCCTGGGGCTGAGATGATTGGCCTCCAACAACCAATACCATTTTCCTTTGTGCTAGGTATGACTCCAGCCACTGGAGAGTTTTCCCCCTAATTCCCATTGACTTCAATTTTACGAGGGCTCCATGGTGCCACACTTGGTCAAATGCTGCCTTGATATCATGGGCAGTCACTCTCACCTCACCTCTGGAATTCAGCTCTTTTGTCCATTTTTGGACCAAGGCTGTAATGAGGTCTGGAGCCGAGTGGTTCTGGCGGAACCCAAACTGAGCATCGGTGAGCAGTTTATTGGTGAGTAACTGCCGCTTGATGGGACTGTCGACGATACCTTCCATCACTTTGCTGATGATTGAGAGTGGACTGATGGGGCGATAATTGGCCAGATTGGATTTGTCCTGCTATTTGTGGACAGGACATAACTGGGCAATTTTCCACATTGTTGGGTAGATGCCAGTGTTGTAGCTGTACTGAAACAGCTTGGCTAGAGACGCAGCCAATTCTGGAGCACAAGTCTTCAGTACGAAAGCTGGGATGCTTTTTCGTCAGGCTGCAGGAGGTTTCAGTTTCGGTCCCAGCTATTAGGTTCAATCTGATTGACATCTCTGTCCAACAATCAGGAGCCCGGTCCCGCCCCACTGATTCACTGCCTGCACGGAGGGGGTCACGTGGCTCCTGTTATTTAAACCCCTGTTCAGGGAGTGGGAGGCGGAGAGGCAAGTGGTCGGGGAGTTGTGATGGCGGTGGAAGAGCGGGCCCAGGCCGCGGAAGAACGGGCCCAGGCCGAGGAAGAGCGGGCCCAGGCGGCGGAAGAGCGGGCCCAGGCAGCGGAAGAGCGAGCCCAGGCCTCGGAAGAGCGGGCCCAGGCCGCGGAGCATCGACTCCAGGCCGCGGAACAGCCGGCCCATGCCGCGGAAGAGCGAGCAGAGGCCGCAGAAGAGCGAGCAGAGGCCGCGGAAGAGCGGGCCCAGGCCGCGGAGCGGCGACTGCAGGCCGTGGCGGAGCGGGCCCAGGCCGCGGAAGAGCGGGCCCAGGCAGCGGAGCGCCGACCCCAGGCCGCGGAAGAGAGAACCCATGCCGCGGCGGATCGGCGACTCCAGGCCGCGGAAAAGCGAGCAGAGGCCGCGAAAGAGCGGTCCCAGGCCGCGGTGCGCCGACTCCAGGTTGCGGAAGAGCGTGCCCAGGCCGCTGACCGGCGACTACAGGCTGCAATGCCGATTTCCCCTTTGATGAAGCGGAGGCTGCAGTCCAGGGTGGCGGAGAAAGTGGCAGGTGGGTGCTGCAGAGCAGGGAGTGGGCAGTACCGAGAGTGAGGGTAATGGAGCGGGGGAGTGTTTGGGAGGATTCATACCATCGTGGCCGGAACTGCGGATGATTATTGTCAATATCACACCGTATCTGTGTGAGGTAGTGTATTAATACTGTCCGTTCTTCTCCATATCAGCTAAAGGTTGTATTACCGGTGTGGGGCGCTGTCGGTCGGTGGGGGTGGTGTTTCAGTCGGTCGGGGCGTGGGGCGGTGTCGGTCGGTCGGGGGCGGTATGTCGATCTGTCGGGGCGTGCAGCGGTGTCGGTCCGTACGGCGGAGTCGGGCTGTGTCATCAAGCTGAGCTTCCGATCTGATATTCTCTCCACCGCAAGGACCGCCTACTTCCACATTTTTTTTTATTCGTTCATGGGATGTGGGCGTCGCTGGCGAGTCCGGCATTGATTGCCCATTCCTAATTGCCCTTGAGAAGCTGGTGGTGAGCTGCCTTCTTAAACCGCTGCAGTCCGTGTGGTGAAGGTTCACCCACTCTGCTGTAAGGGAGTTCCAGGATTTTGACCCAGCGACGATGAAGGAACCTCGATATATTTCCAATTCGGGATGGTGTGTGACTTGGATGGGAACGTCCAGGTGGTGTTGTTCCCATGTGCCTGCTGCTCTTGTCCTTCTTGGTGGTGAAGGTTCCAGGATTGGAAGAAGCTGTCGAAGAAGCCGTTTCGAGTTGCTGCAGTGCATCATGTGGACTCAGTAACATCGGCCATCTCCATCCCTTCTTGAGCTCATCTGCTGCTGAAACCCTCCTCCGTGCTTTGATCACCTGCAGACTCGATTTTTCCAATACTCTCCGAGCCGGCTTTGCTCCTTTCATCCTCCGTAAACTTAAGTGAATCCAAAACACTGCTCACCGATCACTGCGAATTCCCATGCACACATGGCAGGATCCTGATACATTGTGAATCCGCATACACACCTGGAAGGATCCCGATACACTGTGAATCCATATGCATACCTGGCAGGATCCCGATACACTGTGAATCCCCATAAACACCTGGCAGGTGCCTGGTACATTGTGAATCCCCAAACACAAATTGGAGAATCCTGATGCACTGTCAATCCCCATAGACATATGGCAGGATCCTGATACACTGTGAATCCTCATACACAACTGGCAGGATCCTGATACACTGTGAATCCACATACACATCTGGCAGAATGCTCGTACACTGTGAATACTCCTACACATCTGGCAGGATCCTGATACACTGTGAATCCCAATACACACCTGGCAGGATCCTGATTCACTCTGAATCCTAATACACACTTGGCAGGCTCCTGATTAGCTGTGAATCCCCTTAAACACCTGGCAGGATCCTGATGCACTGTGAATTCCCATATACACGTGGAAGGATCCTGATAAACTGTGAATTCCCATGCACACTTGGCAGGAACCTGATCGATTGTGAATCCCCGTACAGATCTGGCCGGTTCTCGATGTATTCTGAATCCCCATATGCACCTGACAGAAACCTGATACACTGTGAGCCCCCATACACACCTGGCAGGATCCCGATACGCTGTGAACCCCCATACACAACTGGTAGGATCCCGACACTTCCTGCCTCCAAACACACCTGCTAAGTGCTGCCCAGATGTTCTGTGCTCACAAGTAAAAAGCAGTGCTGTGGATTAATGTGAGGGAAAGACAATGTTCAGTGTAATTTGGAGTTACGGACTGGCTTCCTAATGGCAGTGGAAGAGAGAACTTATTCCACTCAAAGAACAGTCCTTTAACTCAGGGTCTTTTTAGACCCAATGGAATGACTGATGGCAGTGAAAGAGAGAATTTATTCAATTCAAGAATAGCCCTTTAACTCAGGGTCTTTTTAGATCCAATATAATGACTGATGGCAGTGAAAGAGAGAACTTATTCAATTCAAGAATAGCCCTTTAACTCAGGGTCTTTTTAGACCCAATATAATGACTGATGGCAGTGAAAGAGAGAACTTATTCCACGAAAAGAACAGTCCTTTAAATCAGGGTCATTTTAGACCCAAGGGAATGACTGGTGGCAGTGGAAGAGAGAACTTATTCTACTCAGAGAATAGTCCTTTAACTCAGGGTCTCTGTGGAGCCAATGGAATGACTGATGGAAATATATTTTAATTTCCCAAACCTGCATTAGAGGAAATTCAGACCAAAATGAAACAACGGCGTATCATTATTGGGAGAACAGTTGATATGAACTGTGAGTGTTTTCTGCTCTAACATTACTCTGAGTGATGTGGGCAGCAGTTCTAATCCTAATTCTAATCGGTGATATGACAGGACTGTTTTAAGAACACATTCAATCTAGATGTAAAATGGTGAAAAATTGTTCACAATTTCTGAAACACAATATAACAGGAGAATGATGAGGGACAGGAAAAGGCCATTTTGCGCAAATAAGCCTGTCCCTGTTCGAGAGATGACCCCACCTACCACTCCTCTCAGTGTATCCACAGAAACACGTTCAATTATGTCTTGACCCCACTTACACTGCCCTTTTAGTGTCTTTCCTTGGTACCTGGGTCCCCCGAACCCCACCACATTGGGTGAGAAAATTACTCTAATTTCCATTCTTATTTCTGACTTTCAATTTTCTCCGTTATTAATTATTTTGGTGATTGTGAGCCTGTTTCCTGCACTAATGTTGGGAATTCGATTGAAACTTTCCAATACCGAAGTCCCTTGTCCAAACGAAATACATCAAACCTCCTCACCCTAACCTCAACCCAAACTCGAATACCTGAAATCATCTTTCTGATTCCCCTCTGTACCTTCAGAATTGCTGTAATCATTACTTGTGCTCAGGTGACGATAGAAGTTCAGAAAATATTCCAGATGGCCAACCCGAGTCCAGTTTCTAAAAGCTGCCCTCACACATAGGTTAAACAGTGGAACTTCTGTCCATTCACAGACTGTCCCTCTCCCAATGCCCACAATATCCCAGATAACCTGCCAGAGGTCAGATACAATAACAGTGGGAGTCTGTCCATTCACGTCTGTCCCTCTCCCATTGATACCCAATACCCTATTTCCCATTTCCGCAGAAGGTCAGCACCACTGACAATTTCATAGATTGATTCACGAGAACTTCTACTGTCACATAACGAGGATAATGCGTGGATTTGAAACGAGACGTCTATAGTGCATGTCAGGGCTGATGGTATGAACCATCAGAGGGAAATAACACCTTCAAAGAAATCTCCATGTTCACTAAATATTACAATCAAGTGAGGATTTGAAACTTCTCTCAGCCCTTGTTCACTTTCAAACGAGGTTTTCAGTAACTGAGTTAAATGTCCTGCTCGCACCTCGATTGAAGCTGTGAAACTGAATATTAAAGAGATATTGAGAATTTGTTTTCATATTAATATAACTAACATTGAGAACCACTTTCTGTCTGTTCTCATTGAAGATGTTCAACAGAAACACAAGGAAACACTCCGGGTCCAAACTGAAACATTGAGAGTGAACACGATCCTAATAAACGAGAAGGTTAAGATTTTCCAGTTGGTCAATTTATACACTGAGGTAACCGTCATTTCAACTGTTCGAGATCGGACACTTGCAGAACATGAACTGCTGGCAAAAGGCCGAGACCATGAAGAGTGGAGAGAGAAACATCGCCGGAGAGAATTGGAAAAAATCCGAACTGACCAATTGTTCCAGAGCAGTTTTTCCCAGAGAAAATCCAAATCTGGGAGTTCAGCAGCAGTGAGCGGAGTCGCGGGGATTGGAAAAACAACATTGGTTCAAAAGATTGTTTATGACTGGGCCACTGGGAAAATATACCCACACTTTCAATTTGTTTTCAGTTTTAAATTCCGCGATTTGAACGCAATTAACTGTAAAATAAACCTGAGGAATCTGATATTGGATCTGTATCCTTACTTTGGGGATATTCTGAGAGATCTCTGGAAGCACCCAGAGGGATTACTGTTTATATTTGATGGTTTAGATGAATTCAAGGACAGTATCGATTTTGCTGACAATCGGAGAAATACAGAACCTCAGTACATGTGCACAGATCCTGAAGACTGGTGTGAAGTGTCTGACATTGTGTACAGTTTAATACAGCACAAGCTGCTCCCAGGATGTTCAGTGCTAGTGACCAGCCGCCCCACTGCATTACATTTATTGGAAAAGGCTGAGATCAATATCTGGGCTGAAATCATGGGATTTGTTGGTGAGGAACGGAAGGAATATTTCAACAAGTTTTTTGAAGATCAGGCGGTGGCAGCAGCTGTTTTCAAACATGTGGAGGAGAACGAGATCCTGTACACCATGTGTTTCAATCCTTTCCACTGCTGTATCCTCGGTCTGTCACTGGGTCCCTTCTTCATACAAAGAGACAGGAAACAGCAGCGAGTTCCCAAGACCATCACCCAACTATATTCCTGCTATATTTACAACATTCTGAAAAACGATGGCCGAGAGATTAAATCCCCCCGTGATGTGTTACTGAAGATCGGTGAGATGGCCTTCACTGGAGTCTCCGAGAAGAAGATTGTGTTTAGAAATGGAGATTTGATCAAGTACAATCTGCAACCTTCCCAGTTCCTGTCTGGGTTCATGATGGAACTTTTGGAGAGAGATGATTCTGCCCAGAGTGTGGTTTACACATTCCCGCACCTCACCATCCAAGAGTTTGTAGCCGCACTCGCACAATTCCTGACTCCAGATCCAGGGGACATCCGGAAACTCCTCCGTGAAGCCCACAGCAAGGAAGATGGGCGATTTGAGATATTTCTCCGTTTTGTTGTTGGTCTCTCCTCCTCACAGTCAGCTCGGCCCCTGGAGGAGTTTCTGGGTCCATTTCTTCATCAAACAATCTGCCGAGTGATTGAATGGGTGAAGAAGGAGGTTGAAGGACAGATTGGAAAGACATATAGTAAAACTGCGAAACGGGACCTCCTGAACACATTCCACTACCTGTTTGAGTCTCAGGATGAAACACTGGCTCTGGTCTCAGTGGGATCTGTGGAAAGACTTACATTTAGTGGATTGCGACTGACCCCGATTGACTGTGCAGTGCTGTCTCATGTCATTGGACTCTGTGATACAATAAAAGAACTCAATCTGGAGGACTGCTCCATTCATTGTGAAGGACTCCAGCGGCTGGGACCCGCACTGTACAAATGCCAGGTGTTGAGGTAACTGTTTATTTGTCTCTAACTGTTAGCCCAATTGTAGAACATTTACAGATTTTGTTCTTGCTCCCTAATGAAGGGAAGCAAACAGTTCAGATAAAACAGAGAAAAGCAGACAATTTTCCCCAAACATGACGGGACCAGTCATTGACCTCCAGGAGGGTAATTCTGATCAGCAGGGAATGAGACCGGACTGAAGTACATTAAAAGGATTCACACAAACAGCAGTTTATTTGAAAAAACATTTACTGACAGTCCCTGATTCAGTCCTTGAATCTCACTCTATCCATTCCCTGGCTAGAGTGAGATTCATTGTCAGAGACAGGGAAATCTGGGAATTAATTTCCTGAAGATTTTTCAGTGTTTCCTGTAATATCAGAGACATATTGTCAGATCGGGAATGTGGTTCAGTTTGTTACTCACTCTTTGTCTGTTTGTGTTCAGACTGGGGAGAAATAAACTGGGAGATTCAGGAGTGAAACCGTTGTCTGCGGCTCTGAGGAACCCGGACTGTAAAATACAGGAACTGCGGTAAGTACCAAACTGTGTGAGATTGTATTTATAATAACTGGATGTCGAACACTGTACATTAGTGTCAGTATAAATAATAATAATACAAATAAATACTGGGAATTCACTCTGATCTCCAGGTTATGGGATAACGATCTCACAAATTCATGTACCAAGGATCTCTCCTCCGCTCTCAGTGCAAACCGGTCACTGACGGGTCTGAACCTGGGTAATAATAAACTGGGAGATTCAGGAGTGAAACTGCTGTCACCGGCTCTGAGGAATCCGAACTGTAAAATACAGGAACTGGAGTGAGTATAAAACTGTGCGAGATTGTGTTTATAATAACTGGATGCTGAAAACGGTGCATTAATGTCAGTATAAGTAATAATAATACAAATAAATACTGGGAATGTTCTCTGATTCCTGTTATCCCTGCTCGTCTCTGTCTCTCTCCTCTCTCTCTGATCTCCAGGTTGTGGGATAACGATCTCACAGCTTCTTGTACGGAGGATCTCGTCTCCGCTCTGAGTACAAACCTGTCACTGACGGTTCTGCACCTGGGTAATAATAAACTGGGAGATTCAGGAGTGAAACTACTGTCTGCGGCTCTGAGGAACCCGGACTGTAAAATACAGGAACTGCGGTAAGTACCAGACTGTGTGAGTTTGTGTATATAATAACTGGATGTCTAACACAGTAGATTATTATTAGTATCAGCAATAGTGTTACTAATAAAGTACATTATTATCAGTATCAGTAATAGCGTTATTAATAAATACTGTACATTATTATTAGTATCAGTAATCGTGTTATTAATAAACACTGGGAATTTACTCTGATTCTTGTTATTTCTCTCCCTCCGATCCCCAGTCTGTATAATATCGGTCTCACAGATTCTTGCACCGATGATCTAGTCTCCGCTCTCAGTGCAAATCGGTCACTGACGGATCTGAACCTGGGATCAAACTCCTTCACAGACCGATCTGCGCCCGCTCTCCGCTCCCTCATACAGACCTGCAGGAGTCTGGAGTGGATCGGGTGAGTGTTTGTGTTAATGTTTAATGTAATAAATAAAATATCAATGGGATTCAGTCCGTTTTATGGGTAATATTTGTTTGTATTTATTATTGAAATATTAACCACAGTCTCCCTGTTATTTACACTGTTGTTAAATATTTTACTTTCTGTTTAATCTTTAATCCATTTCAGGCTTTGGAGGAATCGGTTCAGTCAGAATGGAAAGAATCAAATGAAGTCACTGCAGGGCACAAGACAAAGACTGATCGTGGGAGTGTGAAAATTTCAATTTATAACAATTCCTGGTCTCATTATATGAACATTTCAATTTATTACCATTCCTGGTCTCATTATATGAACATTTCAATTGATAACCATTCCTGGTCTCATTATATGAACATTTTTGGCCGATTCTCTGTCCCTCCCCTTTAACCGGCCGCGCTCCAGGTTTAAATCCGAACGGCCCTTTAATGGTTTCCAGCTCGAGCTGAGCGAGCGTCATCTCCCATTGCGACGTCAGAGGCCCAGCGACAGGGTCACGAGACTCAGTCACCCGGTCCCACAGCGCTGATTCTGCAGGATATCCGGGGCTGGATGGTCCCCAATGGGGCACTGGGTCAATGTACAGAGAGGAAGGGCCCAGGGTGCGGCTCAGTCTGGGCTGCAGTGGGAAACTGAGTCAATGTACAGACAGGAAGGGCCTAGGGTGGGGCTCAGTCTGGGCTGCAGTGGGACACTGGGTCAATGTACAGACAGGAAGGGCCAAGGGTGGGGCTCAGTCTGGGCTGCAGTGGGACACTGGGTCAATGTACAGACAGGAAGGGCCCAGGGTGGGGCTCAGTCTGGGCTGCAGTGGGACACTGGGTCAATGTACAGACAGGAAGGGCCCAGGGTGGGGCTCAGTCTGGGCTGCAGTTGGACACTGGGTCACTGTTGGATCAATGTTCATCGGAACACCAGGGACTCCCTATCTTTTCTTGTGTTATTGCTGCTGGATCTGTTCCGTCCTCTGAAACAGACAGAGTAGGCCCTGGTTTAACATCTCTTCGGTGAAAGCAACATTCAATCGAAAATAAAATCAGTCAGAGTGGAAAACGAGCTGCTTATTCGCTTTCGCCTGTTTTGCTCTAACGCCCAAGATGAATTTATTCTCTAATTTACTCCGTGGACTGGCGATCTCATGGGATTGAATTGTCAGATATCTGAATGGTTAATCCGAAATTAATCTTACCAATCTGCAGTCGTGTCAGACACTGATCTAAACTATAATGTGATAATCAGTGTTCCAGCTAATGCTGAATGACGGTGATACTCTCAGCTGCTTTTACAATCGGTTATTCGTTGTTTTCAGTATCTGCATATTAATTATGTGTTTAAATTGCTTGGTGACCCTGTATACAACTGTTTATATGTAATTATTGTTGTTATATTCAATGTTTAAATAAAGATAATTATGAATTCCAATTCAATAAACCATTCTTGTGCATGATTTGCTGTCTGACTTCTTCTTCTTTGAAGATTTGGCAAGAAACTGTTGATACAGTCACTCAGTAGCTTGTGGGGATCCGAATTAATGGTCGATGAGGTGAACTCATTCAATCTGAACTCGGTCATGTCAGCCAGTTCAGGGAGCAATATTTGGCATCATTCACTTCTAGACATCGGTCACAATCGAACAGGAACATGTTAAACCGAGGCCCCAAAACCAGGGCCCAGAGAGGAAATTAAACCCAAGGCAATAAACAGACCAAACTCACGTGGACCCTGTTTGGGCGCAGCCTCTGGAGGAGGCCATGGTCGGTCCCCTCTGGGGGAGGCCTCCGTCGGCCCCCTCTGGAGGATTCCTCGGGCGGTCCCCTCTCGGGGAGGCAATGGGCACCCGAGAGGGATCCCAGAGTGGCAGTCTTTATATTTAGACCACCACCGCAACAACTACAACAACAACAATTTGTATTGATAACATATAGATGTGTATTTGCACACGGCCCGCATGACTGCAAGTACGGCAGCCATCTTGGACAAAACGCGGGTTTGTCCAGCGGCCTTCCTGATCAAATTGGCGGTAATAACGGCGGCCATCTTGGAAAAAAAGCTGCAAGTACGGCGGTCATCTTGAACATAATGGCGATAACTATTGCGGCCATGTTCGACAAAATGAGCACAAGTCCGGTGTCCATCTTGGACAAAATGGCGGCCAGTGCGGCACCCATCTTGGATAAAATGGCGACAACTACGCTGCCATCTTGGACAAAACGGCGGAAATTACCATGCAGAGTGTCGACAGTGATCCCTCAATGACCCCAGAGTGCACCTCGTCACCACAGAGTGATTCCAGAGTGCACCGAGGGATCCCAGCATGCACCCAGTCACCCCAGAGTGATCCCGGATTACACGCAGTATCCCAGAGTGAATCCAGTCAGCTCAGAGTGGTCCCAGTTTGCACCCAGGATTCCCAGTTTGCATCCAGTCACTTCAGAGTGCTCCCAGAGTGCACTCAGTCACCCCAGGGTGATTCCCAACCTGGCAGTCTTTATATTTAGAACAGGACCACAACAATAACTTGTCTTTTTAGAAATGTATCATATTTATATTTATATGATATATATGCGTGCATATTTACACACGGCCAGAATGGTAGCACGTACCGCAGCCACCTTTGGCAAAATGGCAGCAAGTACTTGGGCCATCTTGGACAAAATGGCGGCTAGTAGTGCGGCCATCTTGGACAAAATGGCGGCAAGTACCGCGCAGAGCCTCCCCAGCGATCCCACAGCGACCCGACAGTGAATGAAGATTGTACCCATTGATCCCACAGTGCAACCAGTCATACCGGAGTGAACCCAAAGTGGCAACCTTTATATTCAGACCACCACCACAACAACTACGATTACACCAACAACAATCTGTATTTATAACATATATATGTGTGTATTTACACACTGCCCGCATGACGGCAAGTACGGCAGCCATCTTGGATGAATTGGCGGCAAGCACCTCAAGGCTGTTAAACAGGAACAGCAACAGGCCATTGGGACCTTCGGGCCTGTCACACAGTAACAGGAGGCCAATCAGTCCCTCAAGCCTGTTAGATAGGAACAGGTTGAGGCTTTTCAGCCCTTGGAGCCTGTTATACAGGAACTGGAGGTCATGCAGTCCCTCAAGCCTGTGACACTGGTACAGGACGAGGCCATTTAGCCACTCGAGACTGTTAGACACGAACAGGAGGCTAACCAGCTCCCGAAGCCTGTTAGATAGTATCAGGAGGAGGCCATTCAGCCCCTCAAGCCTGTTATACTGCAACTGAAAGCCATTCAGCCCCTTGAGCCTATTACACTGGAAAAGGATGAGGCCATTCAGCCCCTCAAGCCTGTTCGGTCGGAATAGGCGGCGGCCATTCAGCCCTTCAAGGCTGCTACACAGGAACAGGAGGAGGCCATTCAGCCCTTCGAGCCTGTTACACAGGAACAGGAGGACATTCCGTCCATCGAGCCTGTTAACTAGGAACAGGAGGAGGCTATTCAGCCCCTCAAAACTGTTGTACAGGAACTGGAGGAGGCCATTCAGCCAGTGGAGCCTGTTACATAGCAACAGGTGGAGGTCATTCAGCTCCTCGAGCATGTTACATAGGAACAAACGAGGTCATTCAGCCCCACGAGTCTGTTGCATAGGAACAGGAGTAGACAATTCAGTTCGTTGAACCTGTTCCGCTATTCAATTAGATCATGGCTGATCTGCATCTGAACTCCATCAACCCGCCTTGGTTCCAGAATCCTTAATACCCTTGCTTAATAAAAATCTATCAATCTCCGTTTTAAAGTTTCGGATTGACCCCCCGCCTCAACAGACTTTTGTGGGAGAGAGTTCCAGATTTCTACTCCCCTTTGTGTCAAGAAGTGCTTCCTGAAATCACCCCTGAACGGCCAAGCTCTAATTTTAAGGTTATGCCCCCTTGTTCTGGATTTCCTACCAGAGGAAGTAGTTTCTCTCCATCTACCCTATCAACTCCTTTAATCACCTTAAACACCTCAATTAGATCACCCCTTAATCTTCTATATTAAGAAGAATACAAGCCTTGTCCATGCAACCTGGCCTCATAATTTAACCCTTTTCGCCCTGATATCATTCTGGTGAATCTGCGCCGCACCCCCTCCAATATCCCCCCTGAGGTGCAGTGCCCAAAACTCAATGAAGTCCTCCAGATGTTGTCTAACCAGAGTTCTGTACAGCTGTAACTTAATTTCCATCCCTTTATATTCCAGCCCTCTTGAATAATGGCCAACATTCCATTATCCTTTTTAATCTGATCCACAGTGTCCCAGTGATACCACAATATCCCAGTGAACCAGCAGTGTCCCTCTGATCCCACAGTGTTCAGTGATCCCACAATATCTCAGTGAACCTGCAGTGTCCCAGTGATCACACAGTAACCCATGATCCCAGTGTCCCAGTGATCCCACAGTGTCCCAGTGATCTCACAGCAACCTAATGATCCCATATTGTCCCGATCCCACAGTGTCCCAGTGATCCCATAGTATCCCAGTGAACTTGCCGTGTCTCAGAGATCCCACAGCAACCCGTGATCCCACAGTGGTCCCATTGATCTCACGGTGACCCGGACACAACTCACGTGAGGTTAATTGCGTGCAGCCTGTGGTGAAGGCCTCGGTCAGTCCCCTGTGGAGAGAAAGTTTCCTGTACAAGGAATCATCGTCCTACCAAAAATTCTCTTTGCACATCTTCATGTTACAGCATTTCCACAAAAATATTCCTCTGCAGGAAGAGAAAGATAGTGAAATGGAATAGATTAAAACAAAGCAAGCGATTACAAAGGCACAGCAGGAGCCCAGGGCTCCCTCACACTCACTCACTCACTCATTCCATTACACAGGCAGGAAATCTCTCAGCAAACATCACTGACAAACGAAATCCCCAGTTACAAGGCAGAGAATCGAAAGAAAAGAGAGAAAAGTTGGGAGAGAGAGAGACAGAAAGACACTCAGGGCAGACTGAAGAGCAAATGTTGCTTCTCTCTCTCTCCAATACAAGTTTGCAGGGTTTTCCCTCCTGCTTTGCCACTCACTCCCTCACTCACCACTGCCTCACACCCCTCCCCTAAAAGGTGCTGGTCTGTCTGTCTGTCCTGGTTAGTGTTTGCTGCAGGTTCCAAATGGCCCCTGTGCTCATTTTCTGTTCTGTTCCTGGAGCCGTGGGCAAAAAGCCTGGGCATTTTTTGCTACTTTACCCATATATGTTGCAGTTTGCAAAGGCGAACGAACTTTACCTTTGCTCTTTTCTCTTGTTTTAATTAGCAGTGGATAAAAAGCCTGCAACATATAGGGGTAAAGTAGCAAAAAATGCACGGGCTTTGATGTCAACTTACAGTTTGTGGCTTTTTCCAATTAGCCAAAGAGTTGAAACTAATTCATGACTTTTAAAACAGACAAAGCAAAAAAGTTTTTTTTTTAAACCTAATACACAGCATGATCCCTCACTCAGTTACAGGGACAATCTCTCAGTAACATTCATTTACACAGAAACAAAGCCCAGTTTATAAAGGAGAAGAATCTAAAGAGTAAAAGATTGAGAGACAATCTTGATCGACAACAACAACTTGTATTTATATATTACAGCAACTACTACAGCATCAATTTGCATATAAAGATAAATATGTATTTCCATAATACAAGTACGATTATAAAGCCTCCATAAAGCGTGTAGGGAAAGAGCGGAGGGGGAAATGGGACTAATTCGACAAACCTTTCAAAGAGGCGGCACTGGTACAGTGGGCCGAATGGTCTCCTCTTGTGCCGTAGTTACCATGAAACCAAGAATCTCTGAACAACAACTTCAACGCCATGAACCTGAAACAAAATGGACACCAGTAAGGCAGTCATCTTACTCAGGGGCAAGTTGAACATCTTACTGAGGGACAACGCTGCAATTTAACTGAGGGGCAAGGCGGCCAACTTACTTGGGGGCAAGATGGTCATATTGAACAAATTGGCCGCCATGAAGCTAAGACAAAATGGCCACCCTGATCCTGAAGCATAACGGCTGCCAATCAGGCAGCGATCTTACTGAGGGGCAAGCTTGTTACGGTGAGAGGCACGGAGAGGGTTCATTTGTTGTTCCTATTAAATCACCGATACACTACAGTTAAAGATACAAACGGAGTCAAACTGGCACCAGCTGGAGTTTTGGAACATAGGAACATAGAAACAGGAGTCGGTCATTCAGCCCCTCATGCCTGCTCCGCCATTTGATAAGATCATGGCTGATCTGTGATCTAACTCCAGATACCTGCCTTTGGCTCATATCCCTTAATACCTTTGGTTGACAAAAAGCTATCTATCTCAGATTTAAATTTAGCAATTGAGCGAGTATCAATTGCCGTTCCAAACTTCTACCACCCTTTGTGTGTGGAAATGTTTTCTACTCTCACTCCTGAAAGATCTGGCTCTAATTTTTAGAGTGTGCCGCCTACTCCTAAAATCCCAAACCAGCGGGAATAGTTTCTCTCTATCCACCTTATCTGTTCCCCTTAATATCTTATAAACTTCGATCAGATCACTCTTTAACCTTCTAAACTCCAGAGAATACAACCCGAATTTATGTGATCTCTCCTCGTAACTTATCCCTTGAAGTCCGGGTATCATTCTAGGAAACCTAAGCTGCACTCCCTCCAAGGCCAATATGCCCTTCCGAAGGTGCGGTGCCCAGAACTGCTCACAGTACTCAATGTGCGGTCTAACCAAACAGATAGTAAGAGCGACAAAAAGAGAGTATGAAAATAAACTTGCAAGGGATATCAAAACCAATACAAAGAACTTTTAAAGTTATATTAGGAAAAAGAGGGTAGTCAGGAGCAGTGTTGGCCCTTTGAAGACTGAAAGTGGGGATATTGTCATTGACAATGGGGAAACGGCGGACTCTGGGATGATAACTATCTGGTCCTGGGATTTGTCGCTCTTTAGTGCTATTATTTTCTTCATACTGTTGTTTTACTTATGTTAATTTTATTGAGTCCCTGTCCCCGATTCAATATTAGTTTTCTTGGGATTTCCGGCCGAACCAAGGTTTTGTATAGCTGCAGCATAACTTCTGCCCCCTTGTACTCTCGTCCTCTGGATAAAAGGCCACCATTCCATTCGCCTTCTTGATTATTTTCAGCACCTGTTCATGACACTTCAATGAACTATGTACCTGAATCCTTAAGTCCCTTTGGACATCTACTGTTCTTAACGTTTTACCATTTAGAAAGTACACAGTTCTATCCCTTTTTGATCCAAAGTGGATGACCTCACATTTGTTTACATTGATTTCCATTTGCCACAGTTTTGCCCATTCACCAAATCTATCAATATCGCTTTGTAATTTTATGTTATCATCTACATCGCTTACAATGCCATCAATCTTTGTGTCATCTGCAAACTTAGATATGAGACTTTCTATGCCTTCATCTACGTCGTTAATAAATATTGTGAATAACTGAGGCCCCAACACAGATCCCTGCGGGACTCCACTAGTTACATCCTGCCAATGTGAGTACCCACAATTTATCCCTACTCTCTGTCGCCTGCAAGTCCGTACTTTTACCTCGATTCGATGGGCTTCTATCTTAGCTAACAGTCTCTTATGTGGGACTTTATCAAATGCCTCCCGGAAGGCCATATAAATAACATCCATTGACATTCTCCTGACCACTACTTTAGTCACCTCTTCAAAAAATTCAATCAGGTTTGTCAGGCACGACCTACCTTTCAAGAATCCATGCTGGCTCTCTCTGATTAACTGAAAATTCTCGAGGTGTTCAGTCACCCTATCCTTAATTATAGATTCCAGCATTTTCCCCACAACAGATGTTAGCTAACTGGTCTAGAATTCCCTGGTTTCCCTCTCTCTTCTTTCTTCAAAAGCTGAGTGACATGTGCAATTTTCCAATCTAGAAGGACGGTTCCTGAATCTGGAGAACTTTGAAAGATTATAGTTAGGGCATCTGCAATGTTCTCACCTATTTCCTTGAAAACCCTGGGATGATAACTATCTGGTCCTGGGATTTGTCACTCTTTAGTGCTATTATTTTCTTCATTACTGTTGTTTTACTTATATCAATTTTATTGAGTCCCTGTCCCTGATTCAATATTAGTTTTCTTGGGATTTCTGGCATGCTATCCTCTTTTTCGACTGTAAATACTGACGCAAAGTAATTATTCAACATGTCCGCCGTTTCCCCATTGTCAATGACAATATCCCCACTTTCAGTTTTTAAACGGCCAACACTGCTCCTGACTACCCTCTTTTCCCTAATATAACTATAAAAGTTCTTTGTATTGGTTTTGATATCCCTTGCAAGTTTCTTTTCATACTCTCTTTTTGTCGCTCTTACTATCTGTTTTGTGACCCTTTATTGATCTTTGTATCTTTCCCATTTGCAATTTTTTGCCTTTTTGTATGCCCTTTCCTTATGTCCCTGACCTCTTTAGTTGTCCATGGCTGTTTATTTTTGGCAAGTAGAGTTCCTGCCCCTCAGTGCTACAAACCGATTCTTTAAACATTTCCCACTGATCATCAGACGTTTTACCCATTAACAGATTTGCCCAGTTTACTGTGGACAGTCTCTGTCTCATCCCATTGAAGTCGGCCTTACCCAAGTCTAGAATCTTAGCAGCTGATTCACTTTTTTAACCTTTCAAACACTACCTTGAACTCGATCATATTCCGAACGCTATTGGATAGATGTTCACGCATTTAAGCTGTTAACTAAATCAGGTTCATTACTCATTACTAAATCTAGTATGGCTTGCCCCCTTGTTGCCTCCAGGACATACTGCTGTAGAAAACTATCCCGGACACACTCAATCAATTCACTGCCTTTCTGACAGTTGCTAGTCTGCTTTTTCCAATCTATGTGAAGGTTAAAGTCCCCCATTAAGATCACTATGCCTTTGTTACACGCTTGTCTAATCTCTGCATTTACACAATCGAGCACTTCAGAGCTGCTGCCAGGGGTCCTATACACAACCCCCACTATAGTCTTAGATCCTTTCCTATTTCTCAATTCAACCCATAAGGCCTCTGTTGGCTGCTTACCTCTCGTTATATCCTCCTTTATCAATAAAGTGATTTAATCTCTTATCACTGAGGCTACTCCTCCCCCTCTTCCATTTTCCCTATCTCTCCTGTAGACCTTATAAACTGTTATATTTAGTGCCCAATCCTGACCATCCTGCAGCCATGTCTCAGTAATAGCTATCATGACATCCCCTCCAATTTGAATCTGAACCTGTAGTTCATTTAATTTATTCTTTATACTCCGTGCATTTGTATTTAGAACTCTTAGTTGGGGCATACGCCCTAGCCTGACCTTTAGCTTTGATGCTGGGTTAATCGTTTTCCGCCTTTTCGTTTTCACTTTATCTGTAGTGCCTGAAGTACACTTTCTTTCTGCTGCTCTATGCTTTTTCCCTTTCACTTGTTCTTGAACAACTGTTTGTACTATTTGTATTGAAAATTTCCCCTGGGTCTTCCCCTCTCTTGCTGCTCTCAACTTTACTCCTTTCTGACTCCCCGCTCAGGTTCCCATCCCCCTGCCACTCCAGTTTAAACCTTCTCCAACAGCACTAGCAAAGCCCCCCGCGAGGACATTGGTCCCGGTTCTGCTCGGCTGTAACCTCTCCCGCTTGTACAGGGCCCACCTCCCCCAGAACCGCTCCCAATGTCCCAGGAACCTAAATCCCTCCCTCCTACACCATCCCGCATTCATCCGGTCTATTTTCCTGTTGCTATACTCACTAGCACGTGGCACTGGTAGTAATCCTGAGATTAATACCTTTGAGGTCCTGCTTTTTAATTTATCTCCGAACTCCTTAAATTCACCTTACAGGACCTCATCCCTTTTTACCTATGTCGTTGGTACCGATATGGACCACGACTACTGGCTGTTCATCCTCCCCCTCCAGAATGCCCTGCAGCCCCGCTTCGTGACATCCTTGACCCTCGAACCAGGGAGGCAACATACCATCCTGGCGTCGCGTTTGCCGCCACAGACACGCTTATCTGTTCCCCTTACAACTGAATGCTCTATCAATATAGCCCTGCCTCTTCTTTCCTCCTCTCTTGTGCAGCAGAGCCACCCGTGGTGCCACGAACTTGGCTCTTGCTGCTTTCCCCTGTCAAGCCATCTCCCCCAAAAGTATCCAAAGCGGTTTATCAGTTCGAGAAGGTGATGGCCCCACGGGACTCCTGCTCTACCTGCCTAGTCCTTTTCCTCTGCCTGGCGGTCACCCATTTCCTTTCTGCCTGCGTAATCATTGCTCTGTTGTTAATAGGAAAATAACCTGTGACGGCAATTGTACAAATTCAGGGCAATAAGGATCAGGTTGGCATGAAAACGGGCTTTAAACTGAGATTAATAAAGCCGGGATCCGAATACAATTCATTTACACAGAATTAGAATAGTGATAAACAAACAACTGCTGATCGAAAGGCAAGATAATTCCAAACACTTAACGTTTCAACTCAGAGAGTTCAATGTGTCCTTCCCTCTGGCGTTTGACGCCAATAAACTAACAGCGAGATTTGCCCCTTGCTGTCTCTGCCCTTTTATTTTCCGATAATAAAGAAGTTTTATGATGAGCAATAAAATCGAATTGAGGACACAGAACTGAATCCGGCTGCAGAACACAGTTTCTCTGTGGGGTCTCGTGAACCACAGATGGAAGAGCTGGGGGTCAATTTAATCATTGTTACCACACAAAGAATTAATGACTTCGGTTAAAAGATCAGTAATTTATCAGAACAATTCAATCCGAATGAGACGGTGTGTGATTCAGACCGAGCCTCACACCAGAGAACAGGGCGGAGAGGGATTGTACTGATCAGGCTGAAGGGCGTGTTTATGACGGTGATGTGTAACTGATCTTTACACAGGTTGTGTTCATTAACCTGCAGACCCCACAACCCTAACTTACCCGGACACTATGGAAAATGAATCAGGAGCCGCAGCACAAGGTAAGGACCCCGAATATACTGAGCACAATTGCAGTGTTTTAAAGCAGCAGAACTGACCCATCGCCGTGTATTTGTGTATTAGTTCAATGAGATTGAAAAGTTGCATCCATATTGTGAACTCTCTGAGTTGAATGTATCAATATTGAAACGATTTTTTTTACAAAAGTTAACTTACTGGAAGAAGCGCCATTTAACAGAATAAAATGTCCAAATGTTAACTCACGCACTGAAATCATGCTGTTGTAAATAATTTTCAAAGATAATTTTCGTTTATGACACGGTTAGAGGTTGAGACTTTTGAATGTAAATCACAGCCTCGAACCGTCACCGAAATCCAATGTTTCCAACAACGGGAGATTTATCCTTTGACCCGCATTGACCTCAGGATGCTGGGGCTCCTTCGTGCAAAATCCAAACAAACGCTGCCTTGTTGTCCAGGAGAGTTACTGTCATTTCTTCTCTCGTATTCAACTCTTGTATTGGTGAACAAGTCAGGGTCCGGGGATTTGAGACACCGCCCGAACTGAGTGTATCTGAACAGATTATTGATGAAATAATGCGGATGCTGCAAATCTGAAAAATGCTGGAAATGCTCAGCACGTCAGGCAGCATCCGTGGGTAGAAGAACAGATTTAACGCTTAAGATTGAAGTATCTTTCATCAGAACTGGAAGAATTAAAGATTTAACAGTTTTTAAGCAAGTACAGAGTCAGGGAAAGGGCGGGGGGAAGGGGAGGGGAGGAAGGAAGTGACGGACACACATGCCAAGTAAAGCGGCAATCCAGAGGACTGGGAGAAATATCGGAAACAACAAAGGGATACGAAGAAAATATTAAGAGATGCAAGAAGTGAATACGGAAATAAGATTTGCAAGTAATAAAAAGGCGAATGGTAAACACCCCAGGGTATTAAAACAAGGAGGTGTTGGAATTGCAGAAGCGTTAGTCATAATCTTACAAAGCTCTCTTGATTCGGGAATTGTGCCGCTGGACTGTGCAGCAAAATTGCTACTGTCATTGCATTATTTAGGGTGAGATAGAGAAACCAGGTAACTGTAGGCCTGTCAGTTTAACGTCAGTTGCAGGGATGTTACCAGAATTGGTGATTAATTATAGTGTGACTGAGCAAATATGAGCTGATCAGAGAGAGAGATTGCGTGGCTCTGTTAAAGCGAACTCATGTCTGACTAATCCAGTTGAATGTTTTGAGGAGATCACTAATAAGGTAGAAAAACAATGTCTGTAGATGTTATCTATGAGAACTTCCAGAAGACATTCGATAAGGTTCCACACAAAAGATAATTGGCAAAAACGAGAGAGCTTGGAATTTTGACTTGGGTTAGAAATTGTAAGGGAGTTGGGAGTCAGTGGGGATAAATGGTAGTTACTCAGATTGACAGGTTAGGGAGTTGGGAGACAGTGGGGATAAATGGTATGAACTCAGATTGACAGGATACGGAATTGGGAGACAGTGTGGTTGAATGGTATTTCCTCAGATTGACAGGTTAGGGAGTTGGGAGACAGTGGGGATAAATGGTATGTACTCAGATTGACAGGTTAGGGAGTTGGGAGAGAGTGGGGATAAATGGTATGACCTCAGATTGACAGGTTACGGGGTTGGGAGACAGTGGGGATAAATGGTATGTCCTCAGACTGACAGGTAATGGGGTTGAGAGACAGTGGGGATAAATGGTATGTCCTCAGGTTGACAGGTTACGGGGTTGGGAGACAGTGGGGATAAATGGTATGTCCTCAGATTGACAGGTTCGGGAATTGGGAGAGAGTGGGGATGAATGGTATGTACTAAGATTAACAGGTTAGGGAGTTGGGAGACAGTGGGGATAAATGATATGTCCTCAGATTGACAGGTTACGGAATTGGGAGACAGTGGGGATAAATGGTATGTACTCAGGTTGAGAGGTTATGGAGTTGGGAGACAGTGTGGATAAATGATATGTCCTCAGATTGACAGGTTAGTGAGTTGGGAGACAGTGGGGATAAATGGTATGCACTCAGATTGACAGGTTAGGGAGTTGGGAGACAGTGGGGATAAATGGTATGTACTCAGATTGACAGGTTAGGGAGTTGGGAGACAGTGGGGATAAATGGTATTTACTCAGATTGACAGGTTAGGGAGTTGGGAGACAGTGGGGATAAATGGTATTTACTCAGATTGACAGGTTAGGGAGTTGGGAGACAGTGGGGATAAATGGTATGTACTCAGATTGAGAGGTTATGGAGTTGGGAGACAGTGGGGATAAATGGTCTGTACTCAAATTGACAGGTTGTATCAACTTGGCCTCTATTCCCTCGAGTCCAGAATGTTGAGGAGTGATCTGATCGGGATGTTTAAAATGTTAAAAGGATTCGATAGGCTAGATGCAGAGAAACTATTTCCTATGATGGGGAATCACGAACGAGGGGACATAATCTTAAATTCGAGTTAGACCTTTCAGAAGGGAAATAAGGAAGCACTTTTTCACATACAGGTCGTAGAAATCTGGAATTCTCTTCCGCTGGAGTCTTCGGAAGCTGGAACAATTAAAGCTTTCAATACTGAAATCGGTAGATTTTTGTTCGTTCAGTTTTTCAATGGATTTGGAGTTAAGGCGGCTGAATGGAGTTGAGATACACACCAGCCATGATCTCACTCAATATTGGATCAGGGATGCGCTTGACGCTTTCCGCCACCGCTGGACGCCGCAGGGACTGGAGTGCATCATCGACACTGAGAATAAAGTTAGGATTTGATTCTGGTTTCGTTTGATTTTGTGATGAATAAAGGTGTCAAAAAATAGTGCAGCCAGCTCCAGGGTCGGAATGGTTTACTCCTGTTCCTATATTTCATGACAATCGATGACTTGCTGCCCTGGAACATACCGCATCACTAAAAATTCCAGATGTGAACTATCCATTCAATGGGGAAATAGAAGCGAACGACAAAAACAGCATAATTGGACCCCAGAATGAGAGCATAACCCAGTGAGACTAGAAAATAGGCAAAATACCACACGTGGAATCTTTTAAATGGAGATGTGTGACTAAACAGAAATTATTTCCCGAGTCTGTAACTGCATTGGGTGAAAATAAAACAGGATGGGCTGTGCAGTTAATGTTGGATTCTGCCCGTACTTCGTGTGACACTGGGGTAGTTAGAATAGCTTTGTTACATCCTTTGTGGTGGGTGGGAAAACAGACATGCAGCAGGATGGGGAAGGAAGCAGGGAAGGTAATCAGGCATGGGGCATGTGGAATGAAAGGAGGGGGAAATCAGTTACCGAGCAGGAGGGCGAAAGGATGTGAGGAAGATCAGGCATGGACCAGGAGGAAAGGAAGGGCAAGGGGAGAATTAGGATTGCAGCAGGTGGGGATGGAATAGAGGGTTAGGGGAGAGATAGGAGTGTGGGAAGGCAGTCGAACTGGAGGCGGTTGCAGGTGCAGGGGGACTTTCAGTCACGGAGCAGGTGGGATGGAAAGTGCATCTGGGGAAGGCAAGTTAGAACAGATTCAGACATAGAGCTGAGGGAATGGAAACAAGGGGAGAAACAGATATGGAACCGGTCTGTGTGAGGGGGGAAACAAACATTAAAGGTCAGGTACAGAATCGGTGGGGGCGGGGGAGTAGACAGGTAAAAGGCAGTGATTTCGGACAGGAAGCAGGGGGAGCCAGAAACGGAGCGGGAGGAGAGAGAAGCAGGAAGGGGAATCAGACACGGAGGAGTCTCAATGGGTAGCATGAACTTTTAATATTTCTGTTATTTTCAAATACTAATTTGGAAATGAAATTAATGTTCACAGTGTTTCAGCCTCACAAAAAATTGAATCCGCTGCTAAACTTTTAAAACAAAGATTAAATGAAAAGGTGAAATTCCATCACCCCCAATAAAGATTAACAGGCCGATGAAGCAGAAGTGACACTTGTTTACCGCACACATTTGCTGATTCAGTTCCAGTAAAGGAAACGTGGAGCCTGATACTGAAGGTTGTGCATATCCTGATCAAGGCCGAGACTGTTACTCATTAACTGCAGGATATTATAATCATTGCTCTGTTGGTAATAAATGGTCATCATTGGAAAATAAACTGTAACCAATCATGTGACAGGAATTGAACACATTCGGGGCAATAAGTATCAGATTAACAATATAATAGAACCAATACTGAGATTGATAGAGTCGGGATTGGAATTTATACAGAGTTAGAATCGGGACGAAGAAACAACCAATTATCGAAAGGGAAGATAATTCCAAACAATTATCATTTCATCTCAGAGAGTTCACTGCGTCCTTTCCTTTGGTGATTGATCCCAATAATGTAACAGCGAGCTTTTTCCCTTGCTATCTGTGCCCTTTTATGTTTCGTTAATAAACAGGTTTTATGGTGAGTATTAAAATCGAATTGAGAATACGGAACTGAATCCGGCGACAGAACACTGTTTCACTGCGGGGTCTTCTGTACCGCAGATGGAAGAGCTGGGGGGACTTAGTAATTGTTTTCACACAAAGAATTAACGATTTTGGTTACAATATCAGTAATTTATCGGACCAATTCAATTTGAATGAGACCGTGTGTGATTCAGACCGTGCACCACACCAGAGAACAGGGCGGGGAGGGATTGTACTGACCAGGCTGAAGGTCGTGTTTATCACTGTGGTGTGTAACTGATCTTTACCCAGGGTGTGTTCATTAACCTGCAAACCCCACATCCCGAACTTACCCAGAATCAGGGGCCGCAGCACAAGGTAAGGACCCCGAATATATTGATCACAATTACAGTGTTTTAATGCAGCAGAACTGATCCATCGCCGTGTATTTGTGTATTAGTTCAATGAGATTGAAAAGTTGTATCCATATTGGATCAGGTAAGAAAAGATTGTTTTTTTTTTACATAAGTGAACTTACTGGAAGAAGCGCCATTTAACAGAACCAAATTACCAAATGTAAACTCCTCACTAAAATTCTGCATATGTAACGAGTATTCAAAGATAATCTTCGTTTATGACACTGTTAGAGGTTGAGACTTTTCAAAGTATATCACAGCCTCTAACCTTCACCGAAATCCAATGATTCCAGCCACGGGACGGTTTATCATTTGACCCGCATTGACCTCAGGATGCTGGGGCTCCTTGGTGCCAAATCCAGACAAACGCTGCCTTGTTGTCCAAGCGAATTACGGTCACTTCTTCTCTAGCATTCAATACTTGTATCTGTGAAGAAGTGGGGATCCGGGGATTTGAGGCACCGCCCGAACTGAGCGTCGCTGTACAGATTATTGATGAGTGAATGTTTCTCGATGGCGCGATTAATGAGTCCGTCCATCAGGTTACTGATCATTGAGAGGTGGATGGGAGGGCGGTAATTGGCTGGATTCAGTCTGTCCTTTTGTTTTGTGTATAGAACAGATCTGTTCATCCAAAACATATCCCTAAAGAGCATAATATTCCACTTGTACAGTCAAGCAACCATGGTGAACGTGTGAGGTAAGAGGCAGTATAAAGCTAAAGGAAGTGACTTACACAAATGCCAAGTAAAGTGGTAATCCAGAGGACTGGGAGAGATAGAGAACACAACAAAGGAAGGCAGAGGAGATATTACGAGCTGCAAAAAGGAAATATGAAAAAAGTGCAAATAATAGAAAGGCAAATAGGAAAAATGTGTGTAAATATATATTAAGTGTTAGAAACATAAACGGCCTGGCACAGAATGGGTGGGGGAAGTCGACAGGTAAAAGGCAGGGATGTCCGACACGAAGCAGGGGAGCTATAAACAAACTGGGAGCGGCAACACGGAGAAGCAGGAAGGGGGATAAGGTACGGAGGAGTCGCACGAGCTAATATGAACTTTTAATATCAATATTAAATACATATGCTAATGATGAATTTCACAGCCTCAGAATAAATATAAGTGCAGGTCGGATGAAAAGTGCATCTGGGGAAGGCAAGTTAGAACAGAATCAGACATAGAGCAGAGTGAATGGAACCAAGGCGAGAAACAGATATGGATGCGGTCTGTGTTGGTGTGGGGGGTGGGGGGATAACAAACATTAAAGGTCAGGTACAGAATCGGTCGGGGAAATAGACAGGTGAAAAACAGGGATTTCAGACATGAAGCAGGGGGAGCCGTAAACGGAGTTGGAGAACAGAGAAGCAGGAAGGGGAATCAGACATAGTGGAGTCGCAATGGGTAGCATGAACTTTTAATATTTCTACTAAATACAAATACTAATTTGGAAATGAATTTAATGTTCAGAGTTTCTCAGCCTCACATTAAATTGAACCCGCTGCTAAACTTTTAAAACAAAGATTAAATGAAAAGATGAAATTACTTCATCCACAATAAAGATTAACAGGCCGATGAAACTGAAATCTCGTTTGTTTCCCACACACATTTACTGATTCAGTTCCAGTAAGTGAAACCTGGAGCCTGATACTGAAGGGTGTAAATATCCTGATCAAGGCCGAGACTGTTACTCATTAACTGGAGACTTTCTGCAAGGAGATTATAATCATTGCTCGGTTGCTAATAAATAACAATTGGGAAATAACCTGTAACCAGTCATGTGACAGGAATTGTACAAATTCAGGGCAATAAGGATCAGATTAACATTATAATACACCCAATACTGAGATTAATGGAGCCCGGATCAGAATGTGTTACAGTTATACAGAGTTAGAATCGGGACAATGATACGGTCAATTATGGAAAGAGGAGATAATTCCAAACATTTAACGTTTCAACTCAGAGAGTTCACTGTGTCCTTCCCTCTGGTGTTTGATCCCAATAAACTAACAGCGAGCTTTGCCCCTTGCCACCTGTGGCCTTTAATGGTTCGATAATAAACAGGATTTTATGGTGAGTGTTAAAATCGAATTGAGGACACGGAACTGAATCTGGCGACAGAATTCAGTTTCAATGCGGGGTCTTCTGAACCACAGATGGAACAGCTGGGGGGATTTGATTTTTTTTTCCGCACAAAGAAGTAATGACTTCGCTGATGATACAAAGATTGGTAGGGTGGTAAATAGCGAGGAGGATAGCCTCAGTCTGCAGGACGATATAGATGGGTTGGTCAGATGGGCGGAACAGTGGCAAATGGAATTTAACCCGGAAAAGTGCGAGGTGATGCACTTTGGAGGGACTAACAAGGCAAGGGAATACACAATGAATGGGAGGACCCTAGGCAAGACAGAGGGTCAGAGGGATCTTGGTGTGCAAGTTCACAGATCCCTGAAGGCGGCGGAACAGGTAGATAAGGTGGTAAAGAAGGCATATGGGATACTTGCCTTTATTAGCCGAGGCATAGAATATAAGAGCAAGGAGGTTATGATGGAGCTGTATAAAACACTGGTTAGGCCACAGCTGGAGTACTGTGTGCAGTTCTGGTCGCCACACTACAGGAAGGATGTGATCGCTTTGGAAAGGGTGCAGAGGAGATTCACCAGGATGTTACGAGGGCTGGAGCGCTTCAGCTATGAAGAGAGACTGGGAAGATTGGGTTTGTTTTCCTTGGAGCAGAGGAGGCTGAGTGGGGACATGATTGAGGTGTACAAAATTATGAGGGGCACAGATAGGATGGATACTAAGGAGCTTTTTTCCCTTCGTTGAGGGTTCTATAACAAGGGGACATAGATTCAAGGTAAAAGGCGGGAGGTTTAGAGGGGATTTTAGAAAGAACTTTTTCACCCAGAGGGTCGTTGGAGTCTGAAACTCACTGTCTGAAAGGGTTGTGGAGGCAGGAACCCTCACAACATTCAAGAAGCATTTGGATGAGCACTTGAAATGCCATAGCATACAAGGCTACGGACCAAATGCTGGAATATGGGATGAGAGTAGACAGGGCTGATGGCCGGCGCGGACACGATGGGCCGAAGGGCCTCTATCCGTGCTGTATAACTCTATGACTCTAAGACTCTATGACTTTGGTTAAAATATCAGTAATTTGTCAGACCATTTCAATTTGAATGAGACGGTGTGTGATTCAGACCGAGCCCCACACCAGAGAACAGGGCGGGGAGGGATTGTACTGATCAGGCTGAAGATCGTGTTTATGACTGTGATGTGTAACTGATCTTTACCCAGGGTGTGTTCATTAACCTGCAGACCCCACATCCCGAACTTGCCCGGACACTGTGGAAACAGAATCAGGAGCCGCAGCACAAGGTAAGGACCCCGAATATACTGAGCACAATTACAGTGTTTTAAAGTAGACCAATGGGGCTTTCACCGTTTACTTATGAAGTTATTCAATTATATTGAAAGTCGGGGAGTTACTCACGGATCAGAATGTAGGGGTTGTTTATTTCCTGAAATTAACATTCGTGGCAGCGTCATTTAAGAGACTAAAACCTCAACCTATTCTCTCCCGCTAAAATCCTATTATTTAAAATATTATTGGAAGGTATTTCTGAATTATTATATATATTATGAACAAACAGTTGGAGGTTGACGCTTTGCAACATACAACACAGTCCCAACCACCAACATAACCCAGTGTGGTGGCCCGTCTGATTCCAGCCACTGGAGGTTTTCCCTTTGACTCCCGTTGACCTCAGTTTGCTGGAGCTCTTTGGTGCCCCACCCTGTCAAACGCTGCTTGTTGACGGGATGAGTTCCCCTCACTTGTCCTCTGATTGTCCACTCTCGCATCCATTTGTGGATTGACACGATAAAGAAGTCTGAAACCGAGTGGTTCTGGCGGAATCGGTTCTGAGCGCTGGCGGGCAGATTATTGACGAGCGAGTGTTACTTGATGGTCCAACTCCCTCCATCACTTTGCTGATGATTCAGAGGTGACTGATAGGGCGCTGATTGTTCGGGTCCAAATAGTCCTTGATTCTGTGCACTGGACACAGCAGTATTGACATGGAACGTGTGAATTCTCACGTGGCAGGATTGGGGAAAAGGTATAAAAGAGTGGGTGTTCGGAGAGATAACTCGGAATTCGATCAGGCCTTATCAGCTTTGAAAAACCTCGAGCTCAAAACTAGAACCTGTTCGAAATCTTCCCTGAGCAGTAAATGTGCTGTTAAGTTGCATACTTTATTCCGATGAATGTCAATAAATGCTTTGAACCCTATTATATTGAGGAGTAAACTTATCAACTTATAAAGGGAGAACACTTATCACCTAACAGAGAGGGTCAGAAAATAATCTACCCGAGAGAGCCAATGAAAATATCAATTAATTTCAGTGGTTGGAAGGGACAGTGTGGTATTGGTGTGGGGCAGGGTCAGTGGGGTGTTGGTGTGGGACTGGGTCAGTGTGATATCGAGGTGGGACTGGGTCAGTGCGATGTCGGTGTGGGACTGGGTCAGTGGGGTGTCGGTGTGGGACTGGGTCAGTGTGATATCGAGGTGGGACTGGGTCAGTGCGATGTCGGTGTGGGACTGGGTCAGTGGGGTGTCGGTGTGGGACTGGGTCAGTGGGGTGTGGGTGTGGGACTGGGTCAGTGTGATATCGAGGTGGGTCTGGGTCAGTGCGATGTCGGTGTGGAACTGGGTCAGTGGGGTATCGGTGTAGGGCTAGGTCAGTGGGGTGTCGGTGTGGGACTGGGTCAGTGGGGTGTCGGTGTGGGACTGGGTCAGTGGGGTATTGGTGTAGGGCTAGGTCAGTGGGGTGTCGGTGTGGGACTAGGTCAGTGGGGTGTCGGTGTGGGACTGGGTCAGTGGGGTGTGGGTGTGGGACTGGGTCAGTGGGATGTCGGTGTGGGACTGGGTCAGTGGTTTGTGGGTGTGGAATTGGTTCAATGGGGTTTCGGTGTAGGACTGGGTCAATTGTGTGTGAGTGTGGATTTGGGTCAGTGGGGTGACGGTGTGGGACTGGGTCAGTAGGGTGTCGGTGTGGGACTGGGTCAGTGGGATGTCGGTGTGGGACTGGGTCAGTGGGGTGTCGGTGTGGGACTTGGTCAGTGGGATGTCGGTGTGGGGCTGGGTCAGCGGGGTGTCGGTGTGGGACTGGGTCAGTGGGGTGTCGGTGTGGGACTCGGTCAGTGGGATGTCGGTGTGGGGCTGGGTCAGTGGGGTGTCGGTGTGGGACTGGTTCAGTGGGGTTTCGGTGTACGACTGGGTCAGTGGTGTGTGGTGTGGATTTGGGTCAGTGGGGTGAAGGTGCAGGGCTGGTTCGGCGTTGTGTGGGTCCGGGACTGCGCTTTTGGGGCTGAGGAACAACACGTGAACTGTACAGGGTCGGTGAGAAGGCAATCTCCAAGTTACAGATCTTCACTGAAAAGAAAAGATGCTTTGAAGATGAAACTCGATACACACATGAGGGAGTAAGGAATAGAAGGATATGCTGATCGGGTTAGATCAAGCTGGATTGGAGGAGGCTCGTCTACTGCATAAACACTGGCACGGACGAGTTGGGCCGAATGGTCTATTTCTGTGCCGTACATTCTGCGCGATTCTGTACAAAACAGGGGAGTGACGAGGCTGCATTTTATGAATCAGTTTTGTAAAATGAGAATATCGAAAGCTTTTCTCTAATTCTGTATCGTGGAACAAACGAACTCCTCCGGTGGAACAGGGAGATTCCAATCGCCCAATCAGAGAGCGTGGAATGTTGTGTAAAAGTGGACTGAATTTAACTTGTTCTATAACACTAAACCACAAATGAGAATTTTGTGTTACAGAGGAGAGGGTTTGATTGAAGAGACGAACCCACATTGACCCGCGAGTGAATAGTTAGACACGAGTATCTCCATCTCCAGCCTCTCTTTCCTCTCAATGTTTTGACTCCTCCCGAATTTCTGCCCATCTTTCTCACAACTCCATGTGTGAATCTCTCCAAGCTGGTTTCCCCTCCTGTCACAGCACCGAAATGGCAATACTCAAAATCACAAATAACACCTTCTATTGCTGTGACCGTGGTAAACTATCCCTCCTCATTCTTCTCCACCTCTGCAGCCTTTGACAAGGTCGAACTCGATATCCTCCTCCAACGCCTCTCCTCCATTGTCCAGCTCATTGGGACTGCCCTCACTTGGTTCCACTTTTACCTGTCCAGTCGTAGCCGGAGAATCTCCTGAAATGGCTTCTCTGCTCCCGTACTGTGAACTCTGGGAATCCCCCATGGATCTAACCTCACCCCTTCCTATTTCTCATCTCGTGTTGGAGACATTATATGAAGACAAGGGTTCAGCTTTCACATGTACACTGGCAACACTCTGCTCTACCAATCCACAATCTCTCCAGGCCCATTCACTGCCTCTGATTTGTCACGCTGCTCGTCCGACTTCCAGTCTGAGACGAGCTGCATATTTCTCCAATTAAACATTGGGAAGACCGAAGACACCACCTTGAACCCCAACCACGAATTCCGTTCCCTCGCAAAACACAAACACAAGTGGAGAATTCTGATTCTAAAACAGCAGTCAAATCTACCACATATATTCATGCTGCTTTCTGAGATTGAATAACTCCTAATGATATGACAAACATGAATGCTGTGCATCACCTAACGGTTCAAAGTTACACGATTCATAACATAATACATTGGTGTTAATATTAGAACAGTGGTAAATCTGTTCACCTCCTATAGTGCTCATTAGTGTTAATATTAGAACAGTGGTAAATCTCCTCACCTCCTACAGTGCTCATTAGTGTTAATATCAGAACAGTGGTAAATCTCCTCACCTCCTACAGTGCTCATTAGTGTTAATATTAGAACAGTGGTAAATCTCCTCACCTCCTAGAGTGCTCATTAGTGTTAACGTTAGAACAGTGGTAAATCTCCTCACCTCCTACAGTGCTCATTGGTGTTGATATTAGAACAGTGGTAAATCTCATCACCTCTTACAGTGTTCATTAGTGTTAATATCAGAACAGTGGTAAATCTCCTCACCCCCTACAGTGCTCATTAGTGTTACTATTAGAACAGTGGTAAATCTCCTCACCTCCTACAGTATTCATTAGTGTTAATATTGGAACAGTGGTAAATTTCCTCACCTCATACACTGCTCAATAGTCAGGTGATGACACCATGAGAAATATGGTAAATAGCTTCTAATATAAGCACCAATCAGGACACATCTCCACCCACACACGGACACTGTCACTGCCCATCGGGACCAGAGGAATCACACCCAGGTATATATTGTATATGTGAATAGATATCATATGGAAGATAACCATCTTCAGCCAGAAGTCCCGAGTGGATGATCCATCTCTGCCTCCTCCCGATATCCGCACCATCACAGATCCAGTCTTCAGCCAATTCGATTCAATGCACGTGACATCAAGAAACGGCTGAGTGCACTGGAGAAAATAAAGACGATGGGCCCCGACAACATACCAGCGATCGTGCTGAAGATTCGTGCTCCAGAATTCGCTGTGCCTCTAGCCAAGCTGTTCCAGTACAGCGACAACACTGGCATCTACCCGACAATGTGGAAATTTGTTAGGGATGTCCTGTCCACAAAAAGCAGGACAAATCCAATCCGGCCAATTACCGCTCCATCAGTATACTCTCAATCATCAGCAAAGTGATGGAATATGTCGTCGACAGTGCTATCAATCAGCACTTGCTCAACAAATAACCTGCTCACCGATGCTCAGTTTGGATTCCGCCAGGACCACTTGACTCCAGACCTTATTACAGTCTTGATCCAAATATGGATTCTAGAGGTGAGGTGGGAGTGACTGCGCTCCATATGAAGGCAGCATTTGACCGAGTGTGGCACCAAGGAACCCCAGTAAAATTGAAGTCAATTGGATTCAGGGGGAAAACTCTAATTTGGCTCGAGTGATACCAAGCACAAAGGAAGATGGTAGGGGTTGATGGAGGCCAATCATCTCAGCCCCAGGACATTGCTGCAGGAGTTCCTCAGGGCAGCGTCCTCGGCCCAACCATCTTCAGCTGCTTCATAAATGAGGTTCCCTCCATCATAAGGTCACAAATTGGGATGTTCGCTGATGATTGCACAGTGTTCAGTTTCATTCGTAAGCCCACATATAATGAAGCAGTCCGTGCCCGCAAGCAGTAAGACCTGGACAATATCTAGGATTCGGCTGATAAGTGGCAATTAACATTTGCGCCAGAAAAGTTCCAGGCAATTACCATCTCCAACAAGAGAGGGTCTAACCACGTCCCCTTGATATTCAACGGCATTAACATCGCCGAAATCCACACCATCAAACACCTGTGTTTCACGATTGACCAGAAACTTAACTGGACCAGCCACGTAACTACTCTTGCTACAAAAGCAGGTCAGAGGCTTGGTATTCTGCGGCGAGTCACTCACCTCCTGACTCCCCAAAGCCTTTCCACCATCTACGGGACACACTTCAGAGGTTTGATGGAATAATCTCCACCTGCCTAGATCAGTGCAGCTCCAACAACTCTCAAGAAGCTCGACATCATCCAGAACAAAACAGCCCGCTTGATTGGCACCCCTACCACTACTCTAAACATTCACTCCCTCCACCACCGGCGCACCGTTGCTGCAGTGTGTACCATCCACAGGATGCACTGCAGCAATTCACCAAGGCTTCTTCGACAGCACCTCCCAAACCCGCGAACTCTACCACCTAGAAGGACAAGGGCAGCAGGCACATGGGAACAAAACCACCTGCAAGTTCCCCTCCAAGTCACAAACCATCCCGACTTGGAAATATATCGTCATTCCTTCATTGTCGCTGGGTCAAAATCCAGGCACTGCCTTCCTAACGGCACTGTGGTATAACCTTCATCACACGGACTGAAGCATTTCAAGAAGGCGGCTCATCACCACCTTCTCAAGGGTAATTAGGGGTGGGCAATAAATTCTGGCATCGCCAGCGACGCCCACATCACATGAACGAAAAAAATGATCAGAAAGTATCTGAATTTAAAAACGAAACTCAACAACTCACAAATATTCAACACAATCTGTGACTAAACATTATACAGTTGCCCCAGACTGTGTAAAACCGAGTCATTTAGTTCATTTATTTTCACCCTGCGCCATGTTTCCCGCCAGAATATTCACTACCTCAGGAATATGGCTGGTTCTGCCTGCACTGTGAGTAAATGTTACCAATGGGCACTCCCAGTGCAGAGTCTCGGCCGACGAGAGCAAGTCTGGAACTGGGTTGTGGAGATCAGCGGGACTCAATGGATTTCACTGGGCAGCTGTCTGTGTCACACCTGATGTGGAGTATTGATCATAACACTCCGGAAATGCTCGATCCCAGAACTAACAGCTGTTGTACTGATGGGGGAGGACGGACTTGGTATCATGTTCAACAAGGCAACGTTATCCTGCTCATTTTAATATTTCTGTCTAAACCTTCTGTTAATATTATATTTATTGCAGAGCATCAGAATCTGGGAACGTCTGTCACCACTATGGCTGAAGGTTCAAACAGGGGAGAAGATCCAACATCTTCAACAAGAATGAGAATGGACACAGGTCGGTTCAGAAAATTCATCAAAATAAAATTTCTGTCCTGACAAAGGGTCCAGATCACTAACAGGAACCTGCAGCTCACACAGGAAGAGGTAACAGCACAGATACTGTGTAGATAGAGGGAAGTGAGTAACGATCTAGAGGGACAGTGCAGTCGAAGATGGAGGTATCTCCTGATACTGGAACTGTCCAATAGATACCAGGTTGTGGGGACTGTAAGGTGGATAGAGACAGGGACTCAGAGGATGGTCTTCCTGAGTAACAGTGTCAGACTGGGGAGCAGGGGGACTCCCCGAGTGGGATGGGGGTGAGAGGCAGGTGGGACACAGGAATCGGAGAGCGATAGTGGTGGGAGATTCTTTCGTCAGGGGAATAGACAGAATCTTCTGCAGCCCTGAGGAGATCCCGAATGGTAAGTTGCCTCCCTGCTGTCGGAGTGAACAACATCCTGGAACAGGTGGGACCATCTCTTTTAAGGAAAGGAGAGCAGAGAATAGCCATTGTCGGAACCAATAACACGGATTGAAGTACGATAATGGAGGGAATATTAAGACTGAGGCTCTAGACTATAAAGCAAGACCTCCAGGTGGTGATCTCCGGATTGTTTTACACTAGGCCACTTAAGGAGGGAAATATGAGGCAGGTCAATGTGTGGCTGCAGGGCTGGAGCAGGAGGGAAGGGTTAACGGTCTCGGGGAGTAGTGTGAGTTCAGGGAGAAGGGAAGGGATGGTCACGGTCTGAACTGACCAACAATGGTTTTACAGACTGGGTGAATGGGGCAGTTGGAGGGATTCAGTTGACATGACTGGAGGGTGAGAAATATCCGGGTCTGAGGCGAGAGAGTGGAATTAATAAAACTGTTGTAGGAGAAACAAAAGATTTATGAAATAGTGAAAAGTTATTAGCAGGTAGAAAGGAAGGTGGTTTTGAACTATTGAAAGATAAATTTACATGATATTGAAAAAAACGAAGAAACGAAAACGGGGCAACATACCGAAAAATCGGAGTCAGGATTAGTTTTATGTCTGTGAATTATTATTATTTTTTTTTTATTCGTTCACGGGATGTGGGCGTCGCTGGCGAGGCCGGCATTTATTGCCCATCCAGAATTGCCCTCGAGAAGGTGGTGGTGAGCCGCCTTCTTGAACCGCTGCAGTCCGTGTGGTGACGGTTCTCCCACAGTGCTGTTAGGAAGGGAGTTCCAGGATTTTGACCCAGCGACAATGAAGGAACGGCGATATATTTCCAAGTCGGGATGGTGTGTGACTTGGAGGGGAACGTGCAGGTGGTGTTGTTCCCATGCACCTGCTGCCCTTGTCCATCTCGGTGGTAGAGGTCGTGGGTTTGGGAGGTGCTGTCGAAGAAGCCTTGGCGAGTTGCTGCAGTGCATCCTTTGGATGGTGCACACTGCAGCCACTGTGCGCCGGTGGTGAAGGGAGTGAATGTTTAGGGTGGTGGATGGGGTGCCAATCAAGCAGGCCGCTTTATCTTGGATGGTGTCGAGCTTCTTGAGTGTTGTTGGAGCTGCACTCATCCAGGCAAGTGGAGAGTATTCCATCACACTCCTGACTTGTGCCTTGTAGATGGTGGAAAGGCTTTGGGGAGTCAGGAGGTGAGTCACTCGCCGCAGGATACCCAGCCTCTGACCTGCTCTCGTAGCCACAGTATTTATATGGCTGGTCCAGTTAAGTTTCTGGTCAATGGTGACCCCCAGGATGTTGATGGTGGGGGATTCGGCGATGGGAATGCCGTTGAATGTCAAGGGGAGGTGGTTAAACTCTCTCTTGTTGGAGATGGTCATTGCCTGGCACTTATCTGGCGCGAATGTTACTTGCCACTTATCAGCCCAAGCCTGGATGTTGTCCAGGTCTTGCTGCATGCAGGCTCGGACTGCTTCATTATCTGAGGGGTTGCGAATGGAACTGAACACTGTGCAGTCATCAGCGAACATCCCCATTTCTGACCTTATGATGGAGGGAAGGTCATTGATGAAGCAGCTGAACATGGTTGGGCCTAGGACACTGCCCTGAGGAACTCCTGCAGCAATGCCCTGGGGCTGAGATGATTGCCCTCCAACAACCACTACCATCTTCCTTTGTGCTTGGTATGACTCCAGCCACTGGAGAGTTTTCCCCCTGATTCCCATTGACTTCAATTTTACTCGGGCTCCTTGGTGCCACACTCGGTCAAATGCTGCCTTGATCTCAAGGGCAGTCACTCTCACCTCACCTCTGGAATTCAGCTCTTTTGTCCATGTTTGGACCAAGGCTGTAATGAGGTCTGGAGCCGAGTGGTCCTGGCGGAACCCAAACTGAGCATCGGTGAGCAGGTTATTGGTGAGTAAGTGCCGCTTGATAGCACTGTCGACGACACCTTCCATCACTTTGCTGATGATTGAGAGTAGACTGATGGGGCGGTAATTGGCCGGATTGGATTTGTCCTACTTTTTGTGGACAGGTCATACCTGGGCAATTTTCCACATTGTCGGGTGGATGCCAGTGTTGTAGCTGTACTGGAACAGCTTGGCTAGAGGCGCAGCTAGTTCTGGAGCACAAGTCTTCAGCACGACAGCTGGGATGTTGTCAGGGCCCATAGCCTTTGCTGTAACCAGTGCACTCAGCCGTTTCTTGATATCACGTGGAGTGAATCGAATTGGCCGAAGACTGGCTTCCGTGATGGTGGGGATATCGGGAGGAGGCTGAGTTGGATTATCCACTCGGCACTTCTGGCTGAAGATGGTTGCAAACGCTTCAGCCTTGTCTTTTGCACTCACGTGCTGGACTCCGCCATCATTGAGAATGGGGATGTTTGCAGAGCCTCCTCCTCCCGTTAGTTGTTTAATTGTCCACCACCATTCACGACTGGATGTGGCAGGACTGCAGAGCTTTGATCTGATCCGTTGGTTGTGGAATCGCTTAGCTCTGTCTATCGCATGTTGCTTCCGCTGTTTAGCATGCATGTCGTCCTGAGTTGTAGCTTCACCAGGTTGGCACCTCATTTTTAGGTACGCCTGGTGCTGCTCCTAGCATGCTCTTCTACACTCTTCATTGAACCAGGGTTGATCCCCTGGCTTGTTGGTAATGGTAGAGTGAGGAATATGCCGGGCCATAAGGTTACAGATTGTGCTGGAATACAATTCTGCTGCTGCTGATGGCCCACAGCGTCTCATGGATGCCCAGTTTTGAGCTGCCAGATCTGTTCTGAATCTATCCCATTTAGCACGGTGGTAGTGTCACACAACACGTTGGATGGTGTCCTCAGTGCGAAGACGGGATTTCATCTCCACGAGGACTGTGCGGTGGTCACTCCTACCAATACTATCATGGACAGATGCATTTGCGACAGGTAGATTGGTGAGGACGAGGTCAAGTAAGTTTTTCCCTCGTGTTGGTTCGCTCACCACCCGCCGCAGGCCCAGTCTAGCAGCTATGTCCTTCAGGACTCGGCCAGTAGTGGTGCAACCGAGCCACTCTTGGTGATGGACATTGAAGTCCCCCACCCAGAGTACATTTTGTGCCCTTGCTACCCTCAGTGCTTCCTCGAAGTGGTGTTCAACATGGAGGAGGACTGATTCATCAGCTGAGGGAGGACAGTAGATGGTAATCAGCAGGAGGTTTCCTTGCCCATGTTTGACCTGATGCCATGAGATTTCATGGGGTCCAGAGTCAATGTTGAGGACTCCCAGGGCCACTCCCTCCTGACTGTATATCACTGTACCGCCACCTCTGGTGGGTCTGTCCTGCCGGTGGGACAGGACATACCCAGGGATGGTGATGGAAGACTCTGGGACGTTGGCTGAAAGAGATGATTCTGTGAGTCTGGCGATGTCAGGCTGTTGCTTGACTCGTCTGTGGGACAGCTCTCCCAATTTTGGCACAAGTCCCCAGATGTTGGTAAGGAGGACCTTGCAGGGTCGACTGGGCTTGGTGTTTTGCCGTTGTCGTGTCCGGTGCCTCGTGGTCCGATGCCGGGTGGTCCGCCCGGTTTTATTCTTATTATGACTTTTCGGAGCGAGATTTTACAACTGAGTGGCTTGCTCGGCCATTTCAGAGGGCAATTAAGAATCAACCACATTGCTGTGGGTCTGGAGTCACAAAGAGGCCAGACCGGGTGAGGGCGGCAGGCTTCCTTCACTGAAGGACATTCGTGAACCAGATGGGTTTTTCCGTCAATCCAGTCGTTTCATGGCCATCATTACTGATACCAGTATTTTAATTCCAGTTTTTTTTTATTTAATTAATTGAATTTAATAAATTAATTGAATTTAAATTCGCCAGCTGCCGTGGCGGGATTTGAACTCATGACTCCGGATTTTTGTCCAGGTCTCTGGATTACCAGCCCAGGAACATAACCACTATGCTACCGTACCCAACTTTGCAAATGTGTTTGCAAAACAAATCATTGCAAACACATTTGCAAAGTCAGAATCTATTAAATATAAGACAAGGTCTGAGTTTTCACAGGACTCAGAGCGAAATGTTCCTGATTATAATATTTTGAGTGGAGAGAAAAATAGTTCTGGACGCCAGTATTAATAAAGGTTCTATGACATAGTTGGAACAATAATAACTTGCGTTTGTGTAGCAACACGAATGCAGTAAAACGACCCAGGGCGCCTCACAGGTACGAGTATCAAAAATAAATTTGACACTGACTCAAATAAGGAGATATGAGGGCGGGAGACCAATAGCTTGGGCAAAGAGGTAGGTTTTAAGGAGCGTCTTCCATGAGAACAGAGAGGTAGAGAGAAGGAGAGGTTTAGAATACAAAGGTGTCCAGGGAGCTATGTTAAGATAGAATCCATATCTACCCAATTAAGCAATAGGATAAAGCAGCCCGCTTGATTGGCACCCCATCCACCACACTAAACATTGGGCTCATAAGTGGCAAGTAACATTCGCGCCAGATAAGTGCCAGGCAAAGACCATCTCCAACAAGAGACAGTCTAACCATCTCCCCCTGACATTCAACGGCATTACCATCAACATCCTGGGGGTCAGGATTGACCAGAAACTGAACTGGACCAGCCATAGAAATACTGTGGCTACGAGAGCAGGTCAGAGGCTGGGTATTCTGCGGCGAGTGACTCACCTTCTGACTCCCCAAAGCCTTTCCACCATCTACAAGGCACAAGTCAGGAGTGTGATGGAATACTCTCCACTTGCTTGGATGAGTGCAGCTCCAACAACACTCAAGAAGCTCGACACCATCCAAGATAAAGCAGCCCGCTTGATTGGCACCCCATCCACCACACTAAACATTCACTCCCTTCACCACCGGCGCACTGTGGCTGCAGTGTGTACCATCCACAGGATGCACTGCAGCAACTCGCCAAGGCTTCTTCGACAGCACCTCCCAAACCCTCGACCTCTACCACCTCGAAGGACAAGGGCAGCAGGCACATGGGAACAACAACACCTGCACGTTCCCCTTCAAGTCACACACCATCCAGACTTGGAAATATATCGCCGTTCCTTCATTGTCGCTGGGTCAAAATCCTGGAACTCCCTTCCGAACAGAACTGTGGGAGAACCGTCACCACACGGACTGCAGCGGTTCAAGAAGGCGGCTCACCACCACCTTCTCAAGGGCAATTAGGGATGGGCAATAAATGCTGGCCTCGCTAGCGACGCCCACATCCCGTGAACGAATAAAAGAAAAAAGAAAAACATTCCCAGTGGGTTTTGCAGGCCAGCAATCAGTGGAGATTAGATAGAGTGGGAAGTGCGGGAAACTAGTTGTGGATAAAGGTTTGGTGAGATACAAAATATTTCCTTTAGCTTCAAAAAATGATGGTCGAAGTGAAAATGTTGGTGTGCTAGAGGAGGATGTGGGCCCAGAGTTAGAGATAACTGCAGAGAAGGATTTGGATCTGAGGAACATCGCCGAGGTGGATAAATCACTGGGCCCAGAGATAACAGACCCGAGGCTGTTAAAGGAAGTCAGAGAGGAGACAGGAGGGACCCTGACCACAATTTCTCAATCCTCGATTGTTATCAAAAATATCCAGGTGGACTGAAGGAGCCCAATTAATGTCTCTGGTAAAATAAGAAGAGAGGGTTAACTGGTAACTGGAGACCAATTAGTCTCCGTCAGTAGTGGGCAAACTCCTTGAATCTGTAATTCCAGGTCGAATTAGTGAACATTTAGAGATACAGGGGATGATCAGGGGAGGCTGGAACTGATTCGCTACAGACAAGTCGCATTTGACAAATTTAATACAGCTTTGTTGAGAGGTCACTATATCGATCGATGGAATGTAGCACATGCGGTGTATATGGGTTTTCAGAAGGTTTTTGATAATGTGACTCACAGGAGGCTTCAGCCGTTTGGAATAAGAGGAAATGTAGCCACCCGGATAGAAAGTCGATAATGTATTTAGTTTTCTCCATTTTTCTCACAGATCCGAACACTGCAATCACTGAGTTCCTGACAAAGTGCGACGATTACCAACTGTTCCAGTTGACGAAATTCTACCGGGACAGACTGGAACAGGCGATTGAAGAAGTGGTCGACGGAGTCAGCTCGTTGTTAACATACGAGAGGCATTTTAGTGGACTGGAGCATCGGGTAAGTGGAAGGGACACATAATGTTTTTTTATTTGTTCATGGGATGGAGGCGTCGCTGGCGAGGCCAGCATTTATCCCCCATCCCTAATTTCCCTTGAGAATGTGGTGGTGAGCCTCCTTCTTGAACCGCTACAGTCCGTGTGGTGAAGGTTCTCCCACAGTGCTGTTCAGAAGGGATTTCCAGGATTTTGACCCAGCGACGAAAATTGAACGGCGATATATTTCCAAGTCGGGATGGTGTGTGACTTGGAGGGGAACGTGCAGGTGGTGTTCCCATTACCTGCTGCCCTTGTCCTTCTAGGTGGTAGAGGTCGCGGGTTTGGGAGGTGCTGTCGAAGAAGCCTTGGCGAGTTTCTGCAGTGCATCCTGTGGATGGTACCCACTGCAGCCACTTTGCGCCGGTGGTGAAGGAAGTGAATGTTTAGGGTGTTGGATGGGGTGCCAATCAAGCGGGCTGCTTTGTCCTGGATGGTTTCGAGCTTCTTGAGTGTTGTTGGAGCTGCACCATTCCAGGCAAGTGGAGAGTATTCCTTGTAGAATGAGTTTGGTTTATTTAAACATCAGAGAACTAACGGGATATCAGATCTTGGAATCATAGGATGTGACAGAACTGAAACAGGCCAAATAGGAAAGAAATGGATCAAACTGAAAATACAGTGAATCTGAAACAATGATACGAAGAGGTGAAAATGCCCAATGGATCGGTCAGTGTCCGCACAAAGGACAGGGGAACGTTTCGGATATAACTCTTGTGTGGACTGAAAACAAAAGGCAAACAGTTTAAGTGGGACTGGGAAAAGGAGAGACCAATATATTCATTATTATCCTTTACAGAAAGTCGTTGATCTCGTGGAGAAGGGAAACAGGGCGGACAGTTCCAAACTTGTCCTAAATCTGGTGATGGAGAAAGGCTCTCGGGCCCGAAGGGTGATGTGGGAATCCTTTGTGAAAATGCACCATGCGGTACCAAAGTTGGACAAAATACTGAAAGAGATGCAGGAACTTGGTACAGTAAAATCACACACTGAATTCAATTCCAGATTGAAACACGGCAGAATTTATTATAATATTACACAGATCTGATTTCATGAAATCTAATTGATTTAAACAGGTCCTGATCCATTTGATTATATGAACATCGGACGAGGTTTACCTGAAATACCCAGTCACCTGAAAGGTAAGTGATGAAATGGGGATTTCAAACCGTTTATTTCACCTTTGAGAATCAGAATGTTTGACTGTAGCCTTTTGATAAGAGATTGTCAGAATCTGGGAATCAGAAGTTGAAAGGAAGGCGGGAACAGAATAAACTTTGATTTTGATTTCTTAATAAACTTCAAATCGTCTGCGCGATCCGTTAGTATTCGCTGTTCTCAATTATTTGCAAATTTGCAGATGTTTTATTACTCCAGCTAATCCAGGCGCTGATTACGAACAGTTGTGAAAAAAAGTTCATGCCTGGCAGGACCCTGATACACTGTGAATCCCCATACATACCTGGAACGTTCCTGATACACTGTGAATCCCCATACACATCTGGAAGGTTCCTGATACACTGTGAATCCCCATACACACCTGGAAGGTTCCTGATACACTGCGAATCCCCATACACACCTGGAAGGATCCTGATACACTGCGAATCCCCATGCACACCTGGAAGGATCCTGATACACTGTGAATCCCAATACATACCTGGAAGGTTCCTGATACACTGCGAATCCCCATACACACCTGGCAGGATCCTGATACACTGCGAATCCCGCTAAAAACCTGGCAGGATCCTGATACACTGTGAATACCCATGCACACCTGGCAGGATCCTGATACACTGCGAATCCCCATACACACCTGGCAGGATCCTGATACACTGCGAATCCCGCTAAAAACCTGGCAGGATCCTGATACACTGTGAATCCCCATACACACGTGGCAGGATCCTGATACACTGAGAATCCCCATACACATCTGGCAGGATCCTGCTCACTTCGAATCCCCATACACACCTGGCAGGATCCTGATACACTGTGAATCCCCATACACACGTGGCAGGATCCTGATACACTGAGAATCCCCATACACATCTGGCAGCATCCTGCTCACTTCGAATCCCCATACATATCCAGCAGGATCCTGATACAATGTGAATCTCCATTCACACCGGGCAGGATCCTTATACAGTGTGAATCCGCTTACACACCTGGCCGGATAGTGATAGTCTGTGAGTCCCCATTCACATCTGGCAGGATCCAGATACAGAGTGAATTCCCATACACACTTGGCAGGATCCTGAGACACTGTGAATCCCCAGACACACCTGGCAGGATCCAGATACACTGTGAACCCCCATACACACCTGGCAGGACCCTGATACACTGTGAATCCTCATACTCAATTAGCAGGATCCTGATACACTATGAATCAACAAACACACTTGGCAGGATCCTGATATATTGTGAATCCTATACACAACTCCAGTGTACCCCACAGATGCTTTCGGCTCACAATCGATGAGCAGTGCTTTGTGCCAGACGTCACGGTTTACCTGCGCCCCGAGAAAGCTGCTCACAATCAGCTGTAGGGAACGAGGTGGAGAAATTCGAAATATAAAAAATGATATAAATTCACAAAGTGTTCGATCTGATCTGAGAAGATGTACAGATGTTTACACAATAGATCATTAATCCTTGGAGAAATGTGAGGGAAAGACAATGTTCAGGGTAATTCGGAAGTTTTTGGCTAGCTTCCTAATGGCAATGAAAGAGAGAACTTATTCTACTCAAAGACTAGTCCTTTAATTCAGAGTCTTTTTAGACCCAATGGAATGACTGAGGCCAGTGAAAGAGAGAACTTATTCTACTCAGAGAATAGTCCTTTAACTCAGGGTCTTTTTAGATCCAATGGAATGACTGATGGAAACAGATTTGTAATTTCCCAAACCTGCATGGTCGGAAATTTAGACCAAAATGAAACAACGGAGTATAATTATTGGGAGAACAGTTGAAATGAACTGTGAATGTTTTCTGCTCCAACATTGCACTGAATGATGTGGGCAGTAGTTCTAATTCTAATTCTAATCGGTGATATGACAGGACTGTTCGGAAAGCACATTCGATGTTGGTGTAAAACGGCCGAAAAATTGTTCGCAATTTCTGAAACACAATATAACATGAGAATGATGAGGGACAGGAAAAGGCCATTTGGCCCAAATAAGCCTGTCCCTGTTGGAGAGATGACCCCACCTCCCCCTCCTCTCAGTGCATCCACAGAAACACGTTCAATTGTCTCTTCACCCCACTTACACTGCCCCTTTAGTGTCCTTCCCAGGCTCTCTCGCCCTTAGGGTGAGAAAATGACCCTGACTTCCCTTTCCCGTTTTTAATTACTTTGTTGATTGTGAGCATGTTTCCTGTTTCCGTTGAATATATTCAAGAATGAGATCGATAGATTTTTGGACACGAAGGGAATCAATGTATATGTGGACAGGGTGGGCAAGTGGATTTGAGGGAGATGAGCCATGACCTTAATGAATGGCGGAGCAGGCTCGAGGTGGTGTATGGCCTAATCCTGCTTCTATTTCTTATGTTCTTCTGTTCTTACTAATGTTGGGAATTCCACTGAAACATTTTAATCCAGAATTCGCTTGCACAAACAAAATAAACCAAACCCTCTCGCCATTCCGTGAACCGAAAGTCCGAATACCTAACATCATCATTCTGATTCCACTCTGTACCTTGAGAATGGCAGTAATCGTTACCTGTGAAAAGGTGACGAAAGAAATGTACATTATACCCCAGAGAATCTGCCCGAGTCCTGAAACAAAAGCAATTTAACTGCTGTGTATTCAATCTGTCCCTCTCCCAGTGCCCACAATATCGCAGATAACCTGCCCGAGGTCTGATACAATAACAGTGGACCTTCTGTCTATTCACAGGCTGTCCCTTTCCCAGTGTGCACAATATCCCAGATAACCTGCCGAGGTCTGATACAATAACAGTGGGACTTCTGTCCATCCGCAGTCTGTCCCTCTGCCAGTGTCCACAATATCCCAGATAACCTGCCCGAGGTCCGATACAATTACAGTGGAACTTCTGTCCATTCACAGTCTGTCCCTCTCCCAGTGCCCACAATATCCTAGATAACATACCCGAGGTCTGATAAAATAACAGTGGGACTTGTGTCCATTTAGTCTTTCCTTCTCCCAGTGCCCACAATATCGCAGATAACCTGCCCGAGGTCCGATACAATAACAGTGGAACTTCTGTCCATTCACAGTCTGTCCCTCTCCCAATGCCCACAATATCCCAGATAACATGCCCGAGGTCTGATACAATAACAGTGGAACTTCTGTCCTTCATAGTCTGTCCCTCTCCCAGTATCCACAATATCTCAGATAACCTGCCCGAAGTCTGATACAATAATAATGGAACTTCTGTCCATTCACAGTCTGTCCCTCTCCCAATGCACACAATAACCTATTTCCCATTTCCGCAGAGGGTCAGCACCACTGACGGTTTCATAAATTATTCCACTGGAACCTCAAGTTTCAGATAACCAGAATCACGTTTGGATTCGCAATGAGATGTCCATGGTACAGGGCAGGGCTGATAGTATTAACCATCAGAGTGAAAATATCACCTTCATAGAAATCTCCATGTTCAGAAAATATTAGAATCAAGTGAGGATTTGCAACTTTTCTAAGCCCTTGTTCACTTTCAAGCGAGGTTTTCAATAACTGAGTTTAATTTCCTGCTCACACCTCGATTGAAGCTGTGAATTAAATCTCGCAACATTTTACTGAATATTAAAGTGATATTGAGAATCTGTTTTTATGCCAAGACAACTAACAAGGAGAACCGCTTCCTGTCTGTTCTAATTGAAGATGTTCAACAGAAACACAAGGAAACACTCCGGGTCCAAACTGAAACACTGAGAGTGAACACGATCCTAATAAAGGAGAAGGTTAAGATTTTCCAGCTGGTCACTCTATACACTGAGCTAACGGTCATTTCTACTGTTCGAGATCGGACACTTGTAGAACATGAACTGCTGGCAAGAGGCCGAGACCATGAAGAGTGGAGAAAGAAACATCTCCGGAGAGAACTGGAAAAAATCCGAACTGATCAATTGTTCCAGAGCAGTTTTACCCAGAGAAAATACAAATCTGGGAGTTCAGCAGCAGTGAGCGGAGTCGCGGGGATTGGAAAAACAACAATGGTACAAAAGATTGTTTATGACTGGGCCACTGGGAAAATATACCCACACTTTCAATTTGTTTTCAGTTTTAAATTCCGGGATTTGAACGCGATTAACTGTAGAATAAACCTGAGGAATCTGACACTGGATCTGTATCCTTACTTTGGGAATATTCTGGGAGAGCTCTGGAAGAACCCAGAGGGATTACTGTTTATATTCGATGGTTTAGATGAATTCAAGGACAGTATCGATTTTACTGACAATCAGAGAAATACAGAACCTCAGTACATGTGCACAGACCCTGAAGACTGGTGTGAAGTTTCTGACATTGTGTACAGTTTAATACAACACAAGCTGCTCCCAGGATGTTCAGTGTTGGTGACCAGCCGCCCCACTGCATTACATTTGTTGGAAAAGGCTGAGATCAGTGTCTGGGCTGAAATCCTGGGATTTGTTGGTGAAGAACGGAAGGAATATTTCAACAAGTTTTTTGAAGATCAGGTGGTGGCAGCAGCTGTATTCAAACATATGGAGGAGAACGAGATCCTGTACACCATGTGTTACAACCCTTCCTACTGCTGGATCCTCGGTCTGTCTCTGGGTCCAATCTTCACACAAAGAGACAGGAAACAGCAGCGAGTTCCCAAGACCATCACCCAACTATATTCCTATTATATTTACAACATTCTGAAAAACCATGGCCGAGAGATTGAATCCCCCCGTGATGTATTACTGAAGATCGGTGAGATGGCATTCACAGGAGTCTCCGAGAAGAAGATTGTGTTTAGAAATGGAGATTTGATCAAGTACAATCTGCAACCTTCCCAGTTCCTGTCTGGGTTCATGATGGAACTTTTGGAGAGAGATGATTCTGCCCAGAGTGTGGTTTACACATTCCCGCACCTCACCATCCAAGAGTTTGTCGCCGCACTCGCACAATTCCTGACTCCAGATCCAGGGGACATCCGGAAACTCCTCAGTGAAGCCCACAGCAAGGAAGATGGGCGATTTGAGATATTCCTCCGTTTTGTTGTTGGTCTCTCCTCCTCACAGTCAGCTCGGCCCCTGGAGGAGTTTCTGGGTCCATTTCTTCATCAAATAATCTGCGGAGTGATTGACTGGGTGAAGGAGAAGGTTGAAGGAGAGATTGGAAACACATCGAATGAAACTGGTAAAAGGAACCTCCTGAACACATTCCACTACCTGTTTGAGTCTCAGAATCAAACACTGGCTCGGGTCACAGTGGGATCTGTGGAAACACTTACATTTAGTGGATTGCGACTGACCCCGATTGACTGTGCAGTGCTGTCTCATGTCATTGGACTCTGTGATGCAATAAAAGTCCTCGATCTGGAGAGCTGCTCCATTCGGTGTGAAGGACTCCAGCGGCTGGAACCTGCACTGCACAAATGCCAGGTGTTGAGGTAACTGTTTATTTGTCTCTAACTGTTTGGTCAATTGTCGAACAGTCACGGATTGTATTGTTGCTCCGTAATGAAGAGAAACAAACAGTTCAATTAAACCAGAGAGAAGCAGATTCAACACAAATATGACAAATGATAAGAGGATCGGTTAGTAATTCCCTCAGGACTGGAGAATCTCAAATGGATCCTTGTGAACAAGTCGGGATTTTACAGCCTTTATCGGATCAGTAAATACAGGTCACTGAAAGAGTCTGATAATTTAATTTTAATAAATAATATTTATTGCTGTTTTTCTCACTGCCTGAGATACGTCCATTGAAGAGGATCCTCTCACTGTTACTTACACGTAGACTGACACTAATTGCAGCAGTCTGTGTGTTGGAGCATCCCACCCTCTTCCCGAGGTGTGGGGACAAGTGACAGTCACCGGACTGTCAACGTGTGTAGGAGAGGGAAGCAGAAACACCAAACATTCAGTAACAAAGAGCAAAACACAACTTTCGGGCATTCAACCGCCAGTGGGCGGGCTGAGCTTTCCCCGCGGGACCGCGGTCCGTTATCTTAACTCAACAATGAAACAGCCCCTCACACGCTCCAATACATCCACCATCTCTTCACCCAGCTGGCAGCACTCGTGCATGAGTCAGAATGTCGAGGATTCAGGCCCCTCGCTCATTAATCCAGGCCGACACTTCAGTGAGATTTGGGAACTAAAATCTGCCGGTAAAAAGGTTCCAATCGAACGGGTTGTGGGGTATTCGCCCAGGAGTACAGACACACACCGGCCAGCGGTGTGCCCTCACACACCGCGGGAGGCTCCTGGGTTAACCAGGGGCAGTGAACCCGGGAATTTCCCATAATCTGCCCCCTGTGTGTGAGGCCCCGCACGGGGAGGGAACTTCAGAAAAATCCCCATAAACTGTCGGGCACGTTTCACCTGAAATAAACTTTGAGACAGTTTAATGGGAATAAAGTGAGAGACTCCCCTCCCCTACAAACTAGGAGTAAAGGGACATTTAAAACTTGTAACAGGACAGAATAAACTCTCCTTGTTACATTAAATCCTGGGGCACGCATTTCAAGCAGCCGTTAGCGCCGTTTCACAAAATAACTCACCCCGAGATATTATACAGATTAATATAACACTGAATAAAGTACAGATAATCACCGCTTTATCATTTAATTCGGGGAAAATCGCCACATTCCCATAAAATCTGGGATTTAAGCAGCAGCAGAAGTGAGACAACTTTCCCCAAATATGACGGGACCGGTCACTGACCTCCAGGAGGGGAATTCTGATCATCAGGGAATGAGACCAGACTGAGGGACATTTAAAGGCTTCACACAGACAGCACTTTATTTAATAAATACATTTAAATGAGGAGTTGGACAGAGTGAGATTCATTGTCAGTGACAGGGAAATATGGTTATTAATTTCCTGAAGATTTTTTAGTATTTCCTGTAATATCAGAGAGAAATTGTGTCAGATCTGGGATTGGATTCAGTTTGTTTCTCACTCTCGGTTTGTTTGTGTTTAGACTGGGGAGCAATAAACTGGGAGATTCAGGAGTGAAACTGCTGTCTGCGGCTCTGAGGAACCCGGACTGTAAAATACAGGAACTGCGGTAAGTATCAGACTGTGTGAGATTGTGTTTATAATAACTGGATGTCTAACACGGTACATTAATGTCAGTATAAGTAATAACAATTCAAATAAATACTGGGAATTTACTCTGATTACTGTTATCTCTGCTCGTCTCTTTCTCTCTCTCTCTGATCTCCAGGTTATGGAGTAACGGTCTCACAGCTTCTTCTACCGAGGATCTCGTCTCCGTTCTCAGCACAAACCGGTCACTGACGGATCTGAACCTGGGTAATAATAAACTGGAAGATTCAGGAGTGAAACTACTGTCTGCTGCTCTCAGGAACCCGAACTGTAAAATACAGAAACTGCAGTAAGTATCAGACTGTGCGAGATTGTGTTTATAATAACTGGATGCCGAACACGGTACATTAATGTCAGTATAAGTAACAATACTAAAAATAAACACTGGGAATTTTCTCTGATTCCTGTTATCTATTGCTCCTCTCTCTTTCTCTCTCTCTCTGATCTCCAGGTTATGGGATATCGGTCTCACAGATTCTGGTACCAAGGATCTCGCCTCCGCTCTCAGTACAAACCGGTCACTGACGGATCTGAACCTGAGTGACAATAAACTGGGAGATTCAGGAGTGAAACTACTGTCTGCGGCTCTGAGGAACCCGAACTGTAAAATACAGAAACTATGGTAAGTATCAGACTGTGTGAGATTGTGTTTATAACAACTGGATGCTGAACACGGTACATTCATGTCAGTATAAGGAATAATAATACAGATAAATACTGGAAATTTACTCTGATTCCTGTTATTTCTCTCTCTCTGATCCCCAGTCTGGATGGTGTCGGTCTCACAGATTCTTGTACAGAGGATTTCGTCTCCGCTCTCAGTACAATCTGGTCACTGACGGGTCTGACCCTGGGATTAAACTCCTTCACAGACCGATCTGTCCCCGCTCTCCGCTCCCTCATACTGACCCGCAAGAGTCTGGAGCGGATCCGGTGAGTGTTTGTGTTAATGTTTAATGTAATAAATAAAACACCAATTGGATTCAGTACCTTTTATGGGTAATATTTGTCTGTAATTATTATTGAAATATTAATCCTAGTCTCCCTGTTATTTACACTGTTGTTCAATCTGTTTATTTCATGTTTAATCTTTAATCTGTTTCAGGCTGTGGGGGAATCAGTTCAGTTCAAACGGAAAGAGACACCTGGAGTCACTGCAGGAATCCAGACCCGGACTGAGTGTGGGAGTGTGAAATTTTCAATATATGACCATTCCTGGTCTCATTATATGAACATTTCAATTTATAACAATTCCTGGTCTCATTATATGAACATTTTTGGCCGATTCTCTGTCCCTCCCCTTTAACCGGCCGCGCTCCAGGTTGAAATCCCAACGGCCCTTGAACGGTTTCCAGCTCGAGCTGAGCGAGCGTCGTCTCCCATTGTGACGTCAGAGGCCCAGCGACAGGGTCACGAGACTCAGTCACTCGGTCCCCCAGCGCTGATTCTGCCGGAAATCCGGGGCTGGATGGTCACCAATGGGACACTGGGTCAATGTACAGGCAGGAAGGGCCCAGGGTGGGGCTCAGTCTGGGCTGCAGTGGGACACTGGGTCAATGTACAGACAGGAAGGGCCCAGGGTGGGGCTCAGTCTGGGCTGCAGTGGGGCACTGGGTCAATGTACAGACAGGAAGGGTCCAGGGTGGGGCTCAGTCTGGGCTGCAGTGGGGCACTGGGTCAATGTACAGACAGGAAGGGCCCAGGGTGGGGCTCAGTCTGGGCTGCAGTGGGACACTGGGTCAATGTACAGACAGGAAGGGCCCAGGGTGGGGCTCAGTCTGGGCTGCAGTGGGGCACTGGGTCAATGTACAGACAGGAAGGGCCCAGGGTGGGGTTCAGTCTGGGCTGCAGTGGGAAACGGGGTCAATGCACAGAGAGGAAGGTCCCAGGGTGGGGCTCAGTCTGGGCTGCAGTGGGACACTGGGTCAATGTACAGAGAGGAAGGGCCCAGGGTGGGGCTCAGTCTTGGCTGCAGTGGGACACTGGTTCAATGCACAGACAGGAAGGGCCCAGGGTGGGGCTCAGTCTGGGCTGCAGTGGGACACTGGTCAATGTACAGACAGGAAGGGCCCAGGGTGGGGCTCAATCTGGGCTGCAGTGGGTCACTGGGTCAATGTACAGAGAGGAAGGGCCCAGGGTGGGGCTCAGTCTGGGCTGCAGTGGGACACTGGGTCAATGGACAGAGAGGAAGGGCCCAGGGTGGGGCTCAGTCTGGGCTGCAGTGGGACACTGCTTCAATGCACAGACAGGAAGGGCCCAGGGTGGGGCTCAGTCTGGGCTGCAGTGGGACACTGGGTCAATGTACAGACAGGAAGGGCCCAGGGTGGGGCTCAGTCTGGGCTGCAGTGGGACACTGGTTCAATGTAAAGAGAGGAAGGGCCCAGTGTGGGGCTCAGTCTGGGCTGCAGTGGGACACTGGTTCAATGCACAGACAGGAAGGGCCCAGGGTGGGGCTCAGTCTGGGCTGCAGTGGGACACTGGGTCAATGTACAGACAGGAAGGGCCGAGGGTGGGGCTCAGTCTGGGCTGCAGTGGGACACTGGGTCAATGTACAGACAGGAAGGGCCCAGGGTGGGGCTCAGTCTGGGCTGCAGTGGGGCACTGGGTCAATGTACAGACAGGAAGGGCCCAGGGTGGGGCTCAGTCTGGGCTGCAGTGGGACACTGGGTCAATGTACAGAAAGGAAGGGCCCAGGGTGGGGCTCAGTCTGGGCTGCAGTGGGACACTGGGTCAATGTACAGACAGGAAGGGCCCAGGGTGGGGCTCAGTCTGGGCTGCAGTGGGGCACTGGGTCAATGTACAGACAGGAAGGGCCCAGGGTGGGGCTCAGTCTGGGCTGCAGTGGGACACTGGGTCAATGTACAGACAGGAAGGGCCCATGGTGGGGCTCAGTCTGGGCTGCAGTGGGGCACTGGGTCAATGTACGGACAGGAAGGGCCCAGGGTGGGGCTCAGTCTGGGCTGCAGTGGGACACTGGGTCAATGTACAGACAGGAAGGGCCCAGGGTGGGGCTCAGTCTGGGCTGCAGTGGGGCACTGGGTCAATGTACAGACAGGAAGGGACCAGGGTGGGGCTCAGTCTGGGCTGCAGTGGGACACTGGGTCAATGTACAGACAGGAAGGGCCCAGGGTGGGGCTCAGTCTGGGCTGCAGTGGGGCACTGGGTCAATGTACAGACAGGAAGGGCCCAGGGTGGGGCTCAGTCTGGGCTGCAGTGGGAAACGGGGTCAATGTACAGACAGGAAGGGCCCAGGGTGGGGCTCAGTCTGGGCTGCAGTGGGACATTGGGTCAATGTACAGACAGGAAGGTTCCAGGGTGGGGCTCAGTCCGGTCTGCAGTGGGACACTGGTTCAATGTACAGACAGGAAGGGCCCAGGGTGGGGCACAGTCTGGGCTGCAGTGGGAAACGGGGTCAATGTACAGACAGGAAGGGCCCAGGGTGGGGCTCAGTCTGGGCTGCAGTGGGACATTGGGTCAATGTCCAGACAGGAAGGTTCCAGGGTAGGGCTCAGTCCGGGCTGCAGTGGGACACTGGGTCAATGTACAGACAGGAAGGGCCCAGGGTGGGGCTCAGTCTGGGCTGCAGTGGGGCACTGGGTCAATGTACAGACAGGAAGGGCCCAGGGTGGGGCTCAGTCTGGGCTGCAGTGGGACATTGGGTCAATGTACAGACAGGAAGGTTCCAGGGTGGGGCTCAGTCCGGGCTGCAGTGGGACACTGGGTCAATGTACAGACAGGAAGGGCCCAGGGTGGGGCTCAGTCCGGACTGCAGTTGGACACTGGGTCAATGTACAGACAGGAAGGGCCCAGGGTGGGGCTCAGTCTGGGCTGCAGTGGGGCACTGGGTCAATGTACAGACAGGAAGGGCCCAGGGTGGGGCACAGTCTGTGCTGCAGTGGGACACTGGGTCAATGTACAGACAGGAAGGGCCCAGGGTGGGGCTCAGTCTGTGCTGCAGTGGGACACTGGGTCAATGCACAGACAGGAAGGGCCCAGGGTGGGGGCTCAGTGTGGGCTGCAGTGGGACACTGGGTCAATGTACAGACAGGAAGGGCCCAGGGTGGTGCTCATTCTGGGCTGCAGTGGGAAACGGGGTCAATGTACAGACAGGAAGGGCCCAGGGTGGGGCTCAGTCTGTGCTGCAGTGGGACACTGTGTCAATGCACAGACAGGAAGGGCCCAGGGTGGGGGCTCAGTGTGGGCTGCAGTGGGACACTGGGTCAATGTACAGACAGGAAGGGCCCAGGGTGGGGCTCAGTCTGGGCTACAGTGGGAAACGGGGTCAATGTACAGACAGGAAGGGCCCAGGGTGGGGCTCAGTCTGGGCTGCAGTGGGACATTGGGTCAATGTACAGACAGGAAGGTTCCAGGGTGGGGCTCAGTCCGGGCTGCAGTGGGACACTGGGTCAATGTACAGACAGGACGGGCCCAGGGTGTGGCACAGTCTGGGCTGCAGTGGGACACTGGGTCAATGTACAGACAGGAAGGGCCCAGGGTGGGGCTCAGTCTGGGCTGCAGTGGGACACTGAGTCAATGTACAGACAGGAAGGGCCCAGGGTGGGGCTCAGTCTGGGCTGCAGTGGGACACTGGATCAATGTACAGACAGGAAGGGCCCAGGGTGGGTCTCAGTCTGGGCTGTAGGGGGACACTGGGTCAATGTCGAGACAGGAAGGGCCCAGGGTGGGGCTCAGTCTGGGCTGCACTGGGACACTGGGTCAACGTACAGACAGGAAGGGCCCAGGTTGGCGCTCAGTCTGGGCTTCAGTTGGATACTGGGTCAATGTCCAGACAGGAACGGCCCAGGGTGAGGCTCAACCTGAGCTACAGTGGGACACTGGGTCAATGTACAGACAGGAAGGGCCCTGCGTGGGGCTCAGTCTGGGCTGCAGTGGGACACTGGTTCAATGTACAGACAGGAAGGGCCCAGGGTGGGGCTCAGTCTGGGCTGCAGTGGGACACTGGGTCAATGTACAGACAGGAAGGGACCAGTGTGGGGCTCAATCTGAGCTGCAGTGGGACATTGCGTCAATGTAGAGACTGGAAGGGTCCAGGCTGGGGCTGCAGTCTTACATCCACTGAAGCAAAGTGTGCCCTGCTTTAACATCTCATCGGTGAACGCAGCATTAAAATGGAAAATAGAATCAGGCAGTGTTGAAAACGAGCTACTGATTCGCTGTCGCCCACTTTGCTCTGACGCCCGAGGTGAATTTATTCTCTAATCTATTCCTTAGCCTGGCGATCTCATGGGGTTAAATTGTCAGATATTTAGATAGTGAATCCTACATTAATCTCACCAATCTGCGGTCATCTCAGACACTGATCTAAACTATAATGTGATAATCAGTGATCCAGCTAATGCTGAATTACGATGATACTCTCAGCTGATTTTACAATCGCTTATTCATTGTGTTAAGTATCTGCATATTACTTGTTATTAAAATTGCTACTTGACTCTGTATACAACTGCTATAATTTACTTATTATTGGTATATTCAGTGTTTAAATAATGATAATTGTGATTATCAAGACAATAAACCATTGTTGTGCATGATTTGCTGTCTGAATTCTTTGAAGATTTGGTAAGAAAATGTTAATCCATTCACTCAGTAGCTTGTGGGGATCCTAATTGATGGTCGGTGAGGTGAACCCATTCAATCTGAACTGGGAGATGTAAGACAGTTCAGCGAGCAATATTAAGCATCATTCACTTCTGGACATGGGCTGGGAGGGTCAACCCAGACGGTTCCTTCGTGAGGAGGTAAGGTGAAGGGGGTCAAAGGTTCATCTGGTCCCTTGCCATGTATTTGTTGGGACACTGAATACCAGCGCTCTAACGGGCTTACAACACAAAACCCTTTGGTTCAGAAGCGATTGTGCTCCCACTGAACCACAGCTAACACGAGTATGGAATGAAATCTAAATCTACCTGTATGAATGAGCCACGCTACAGATGTCAGGATATGAATAGGATTGAAGGTTCAATGTACATGAAGATCTCAGAGTGACAGCATCTGGTCTCGGAGAAGACCCTAGTTTCAGTACTGAGAACTAAATCAGTGCATCATGACGGTAAGGGACAGGATAGGAAAAGCCGAATCTGTCGAGGTTCAAACCCAGGATCAGTCTGCCCAGTGAGGAGAGGACACAGCTCCACGTCTCCTCAAGTTATCCAATCCTCCATTGGCATCATTAAATCAACCTCAATATATCTGAAACAAATTTTTAAAAAAATCCTTGTTGGTTGTCTGCTAAAAACGGGGAGCAAATGTCATACCTGTTTATCAAATAGTGTGTGTCTGACTCTATGTTCAGATGCAGCCCCTCCCCCCATTATAGAAAGAGAGTCTCTGCCTGATCTAACAGAGCACTTTAAGCCGCAGTTATCCCGCGATAGAAACAGTCTGCACTTTCCCTCCCCATGTCTTTCTAGAGAGAGGAAGAGCTGTCTGTTTCTCTTGCCCTCTCTCTATCGGTTTCCCTCTCTCCCTTGTTCTGTTTCTCCCTAATGCTCTGTTTTTATTTGTTCTTTTTCTTTCCCTGATCTCCATAGAATCATAGAAGTAAAAACATTGCAGCTGATTGTTACAATGAAAATGATAACTGATACAGAGGGGAATAAAGTTACAGATTGTAGTTAAATTAGACATGATAACTAATACACAAGGGGAAAAATACTGTTGATTGTTAAATTGGACATGGTAACTGGGTCAATGTACAGACAGGAAGTGTGCAGGGTAACAAGTATCCCTCTGTACAGTATGTGTCTCTCCCAATGAGGAGTCGGACTCTGCAACTTGTGACCCTACAACCCTCCAAAATCTCTGCGCTCCTACAATTCTGGCCTCTTGCACATCCCCCATTGCCTTTGCTCCACCATTGGCGGCCGTGCCTTGAGCTGCCTGGGCCCTAATCTCTGGAATTCCCTCCATAAACCTCTCCGCCTCTCTCCCCTCCTTTAAGACGCTCCTTAAAACCTACCTTTTTGACCAAGATTTTGGTCACTTGTCCTAATAACCTCCTTGTGTGGCTCGGTGTCACATGAATCGCTTCAATGAAGCGCCCTCTGACGTTTTACGACTAAAAAGGTGCAATATAAATGTAAGTTGTTGTCAGTGTGCTGTGTTAATAAAACTCCACCGTTTACTTCAGCTCAGGCCTGGGCTCGTTAGTTTTTAAAAATGGTGTTAGTGTTTCAAAATATTGAATAAAGGTTCCAGGAAATGTAATCCCTCCTCCTCCAAGCGGCATCGCAGACCTGACTGTTTGAACCAGTGAACCGTGTATGTGTGGCGAGGTCTTACTCGGGAGGCTGGATATGCAGTTTACACAAAATGGTGAGACGGACTGAGAGCAAAAGAGCTCAGCTGGGACCCCACAAAATGGCCTCCCGAAATACAACGCAAAATGGCCGCCATACACCTGCCGCAAAATGGCCAACGTGAACCCGTCGCAAAATCACAGAATGATACTCACAAAAGGAAGCCGTTCGGCCCATCGTGCCGGTGTCGGCTCTTTTAAAAAACTAACTAGATAGTCCCATTACCCTGATCTTTCCCCGTGGCCAAAACATTTTTCCTTTTCTAGTAATTAACTAATTCCCTTTTGAAAGTTACTATTGAATCTGCTTCCACCTCCCTTTCAGGCAGTGAATTGCAGATCATTACAACTCGTTGCATAAAAATATAATCCTTCCTCATGTCACCTCTGGATCTTTTGACAATTATTTTGAATCTGTGTCCTCTGGTTACCGACCCCCTGCGACTGGAAACAGTTTCTCCTTATTTACTCCATCAAAACCCCTCAAATGGCCGCTCTGACCCCTCAATGTTGTCTCATCTCCCCGAAACACAAGCATCATTTTGAGATTATAACAAACCCTCGAAGCCCGGACAGGGGTTCATGTTTCAGACGTTAATCTCCTCTCGGCCCCTGTTTGTCTCACACTGGGTTAACGTGTTTGTATAACATTGCAGGCCGGGCTACTTTAACCCCAGGCTTTAACCTGGTTAAATCACAACGGTCACAATCGAACAGGAACATGTTAAACCGAGGCCTCAAAACCAGGGCCCAGAGAGGAAATTAAACCCCAGGGCAATAAACAGACCGAACTCTCGTGGGCCCTGTTTGGGTGCAGTCTGTTGAGGAGGCCACGGTCGATCTCCTCTGGGGGAGGCCTCCATCAGTCCCCTTCAGGGAAGAAGGTGTCGGTCGGTCTCCTTTGGGGGAGGCACAGGTCTCCCTAGAGGGATCCCAAACTGGCAGTCTTCATATTTAGACCACCATCACAACAACTACCACTACTTCTACAACAACAACTTGCATTCGTCGGATATCCATCTTGGACAAAATGGCGAGAAGTACGTTGGCCATCTTGGACAAAATGGCAGCTATCTTGGGCAAAATAGCGGCAAGTACCGCGCAGAGTGTCCCCAGTGATATCACAGTGACCCCACAATGTCCCAGTGATCCCACAGTGAACCCAGAGTGCACCCAGTGATCCCAGAGTGCACCCAGTCACCCCACAGTGAACCTAGGGTGCACCCAGGGATTCCAGAATGCACCCAGTCAACCCAGAGTGATCCCAGAGTGCTGCCAGGGATTCCTGAGTGCACCCAGGGACCCCAGATTACACCCAGTGATCCCAGAGTGCGCCCAGTCGCACCAGAGTGATCCCAGAGTGGCAGTCTTTATATTTAGACAACCACGACAATAATTACTACTACAACAACAACTTGTATTTTTGATATATATATATATATCATATATCTGTATATATTATATATGTATGTGTATTTACACATGGTCAGCATGGCGGCAAGTACGGTCGCCACCGTGGACAAATTGGCCACAAGTGTGGCGACCATCTTGGACAAAACGGCGGCATGTACGGTGGCCATCTTGGAAAAATGGCGGCAAGCATGGTGACTGACTTGGACAAAATGGCCTCACGTACGACGGCATTCTTGAACAAAATGTGGGCAAGTAAGCAGCAGAGAGTCCCAAGTGATCCCACAGTGACACCAGAATGTCCCAGTGACACCCTCAGTACACCAGAATGCACCCAGTCACCTCAGAGTCATCGCTATTTTCACACAGGGATACCGGAGTGCACCCAATCACCCCATAGCGATCCCAGATTGCACGCAGGGAGCCCAGAGTGCAACCAGTCACTCCTGAGTGATCCCAGAACGCACGCAGGCAGCCCAGCGTGCACCCAGTCACCCCATAGCGAACCCAGATTGCACGTAGGGAGCCCAGGGTGCAACCAGTCACTCCTGAGTGATCCCAGAACGCACGCAGGCAGCCCAACGTGCACCCAGTCACCCCATATTGATCCCAGAGTGATCCCAGAGTTCTCCCAGGCATCTAAGAGTGCACCCAGTCACCCCAGATTTATTCCAGAGTGGACCCAGTGATCCCAGAATGCACCCTATCACCATGGATTCATCCCAAAGTTCGCCCAGGGATTCCAGATTGCATCCAGTCAACCCAGAGCGATCCCATAATGCACCCAGTCACCGCAAAGTAATCCGAGAGTGCTCCCAGGGCTCCCAGCTTACACCCAGTCAACTCAGACTCCTCCCAGTCACCCCAGAGTGATCCCAGAATGAACCCAGTAACCCCAGAGTCATTCGAAAGTGCACCCAGGGATCTCTAATTCAACCAAGTCACCCCAGAGTGATCCCATTTTGGATGAAATGGCGGCAGGTTCGGTGGACACCCTTGGACAAAATGGCGGCAAGTATGGCGGCCATCTTGAAGAAAATTGCGGCAGAGTGTCCGCGGTGATCCCACATTGACCCCAGAATGTCCCAGTGACTCTTGACTGAACCCAGAGTGCACCCAGTCATCCCAGAGTGCACCCAGGGATCGCAGAGTGCACCCAGATCCCCAGAGTGCTCCCAGGGTGGCAGTCTTTGTATTTAGACCACCATCACAACAACTGATACAACAACAACAATTTGTATTCAAGCACGGCGGCAATCTTGGATAAAATGGCGGCGATTACCGCAGCCATCTTGGACGAAATAGCGGCAAGTAGCTCAAGGCTGTTGGATAGGAACAGGAGAAGTCCATTCAGCCCCTCGAGCTTGTTACACAGTTACAGGAGGAGGTCATTCATCCCCTGAAGGCTGTTACACAGGAAGAGGAGGAGGCCATTCAGTCCCTCGAGCCCGTTACACTGTTACTAGAGGCCGATCAGTCCCTCAAACCTGTTACATTGGAAAAGGAGGAGGCTATTCAGCCGTTCAAGACTGTTCTGCAGGAACTGGAGGCCAATCAACCCCTCAAACTTGTCAGATAGCAGCAGGAGGAGGCAATTCATGCCCTCGAGCCTGTTATATGGGAACTGAAGGCCATTCAGCACCTCGAGCGTATTACCCTGGAAAAGGATTAGGCAATTAAACCCCTCGAGCCTGTTGCACTGGCAGAGGAGGAGGCTATTCAGCCCTTCGAGCCTGTTATACAGGAACGGGACACCATTCATCCCCTCGAGCATGTTAAGTAGGAACAGGAGGAGGTTATGCAGTCACTGGAGCCCTTTACACCGGAACTGGAGGCCAATCAGCCCCTTAAGCCTGTTGTATAGGAACAGGAGGAGGCCATTCAGCCCTTCGAGCATGTTTTACGGAAACTGGAGGCCATTCAGCATCTCGAGCCTATTAAACTGGAATAGGACTGGGCCATTAAGCCCTTCCAGCCTGTTTGACTGGAAAAGGAGGAGGCCATTCAGCCCCTCGAGCATGTTACATAGGAACAGGAGTAGACAATTCAGCCCCAAGGCCCAACTGGGTAAATAAGTATCCCATAGAGTCCCCACAGTGTGACTAAGTGATTCCACAATGCACCCAGTGATAGTATCCCATTGATCCACAGTGTCCCAGTGATTCCACAGTGCGCCCAGAGGTCCCAGTATCCCAGCGTACTGCATTTGTGCAAAAGTTTGAGAGACTGTCTTTATATACAACAACTTGCGTGTATAAAATAACGTGTATATATGTAATATATATATATATATATATATATATATATATATATATATATATATGTATTCTATATTACATAGAATGGGTAAAGCAGTTTCTCCTGTAACCCCATGAAGCTGAAACAAAATGGCGGCCAGTAAGGTCACAGTAAGCCAATGATCCCACAATGTCCCACTGATCCCACAGTGTCACAGTCATCCACAATGTCCCAGTGAACCTGCAGTATCCTACTGATCCCATAGCAACCCGTGATCCCACAGTGCTCCCAGTGATCCCACAGTGACACAGACACAATTCACGTGAGCCCCATTGGGTGCAGCCTCTGGTGAAGACCTCGATCAGTCCCCTGTGGAGAGAAAGCTTCTTGTCCAAGGAATCCTCCTCCTCCCAAAAATTCTCTTTCCACATCTTCATGTTACAGCATTTCCACAAAACATATCCTCTGTCGGGAGAGAGATGGTGAAAAGGAATTGATTGAAAACAAAGCAAGTGATTGAAAAGGCACATCAAGAGCCCAGAGCTCCCTCACACTCACTCACACACACACATTCACACTCACTCACTCACTCCATTTCACAGGCAGGCAATCTCTCAGCAAACACCACTTACAAACAAACACCCCAGTTACAAAGCAGAGAATCTGAAGAAAAGAGAGAAAATTTGGGAGAGAGAGAGAGACAGAAAGACACTCAGGGCAGACTGAAGAGCACAAGTTGCTTCCCTCTCTCACTCTCCAATACAAGTTTGCAGGGTTTTCTCTCCTGCTTTGCCACTCATTCCCTCACTCGCCATCCCCCGCCCCTCCCCTGAAAGGTCCGGGTCTCTCTCCCTGTCCCGGGTTAGTGTTTGCTGCAGGGTCCAAATTGCCCCTGTGCTCATTTTCTCTTCTGTTTCTGGAGAAGGGGACACAAACCCTGGGCATTTTTTGCTACTTCACCCTTTATGTTGCAGTTTGCAAAGGTGAACGAACTTTCCCTTTGCTCGTTTCTCTTGTTTTAATTCGCAGTGGATAAAAAGCCTGGAGTTTGTGGGCAACTTACAGTTTGTGGATTTTACCAATTAGCCAAAGATTTCAAATAAATTCATGACAGATAAAAGAGCCAAAGCATTTTTTAAAAACCTAATACATAGCAAGATCCCTCGCTCAGTTACAGGGACAATCTCTCAGCAACATTCACTTACACAGAAACAAAGACCAGTTTATAAAGGAGAAGAATCGAAAGAATAAAAGATTGAGAAACAATCTTTATCGACAACAACAACTTGTATTCTATATACATATATATATATATATAAGCAACTCCTACAACAGCAAATTGTATACATATATATACATATATATATATATATATGCGTGTGTGTATTATCACAACTACTATTACAAGCATCCATGAGGGCTGTGGGGGAAAAGCAGAGCGGGAAATGGGAATGATTGAATCGCGCTTTCAAGGAGCTGGCACAGGCAGGGTGGGCTGAATGGACTCCTCTTGCACTGTGCCTGCTATCAAAATGTGAATCGATGAACAACAACTTCAACGCCATGAACCTGAAACAAAATGGCACCCGAAAGGCGGCCAACTTACGAGTGGGGCAAGATGGTCATATTGAAAGAATTGGCTGCCATGAAGCTGAACAAATTGGCCACCCTGATGCTGAAACAAAAAAGCCGTCAATAAGGCGGCCATCTCACTGAGGGGCAAGGCGTCCATGAATTTTAATCAAAATGGCCGCTCTGAACCCGAAACAAAATGGCCACCAGTAAGGCAGCCATCTTACTGAGGGGCAAGGAGAAGCTTGTTGTGATGAGAGACACAGAGAGGGATAATTTGCTGTTCCTGTTAAATCACTGTTGCACTATCGTTAAAAATACAAACTGAGTGAGACTGACACTAGCTGGTGTTTAACATAAAGACAGCGGTGCAGTGAGGGAATTAAACATCAAAATGTGAACTTCTGCAAAAAAAATGGATTAACATTTGGTTGTTTGGACTTAATGGTGACAGAAAAGGAGAGACCAGGCATTCGGAGGAAAGGTCCAATTAGACATTTATTGTAGAGAATGTAATTCTAGCTTCTATTAAATAAATCAGAGTAAAATTGGACTCAATCTGAATGTCGTTCTGATCTGAGATTTAATTCATTTCTGCACTATTCATATTTTTCTTTAATCTGAAACAAAAACAGTATTTTAACAGTAACAGAACAGGAGAGTGCTGTGGGACCCTGTCCAGTTTATTAACGCTACAGAAGGGGTAAAAATACATATTATTTATTGCAGAATCCAGCAGCTCACGGGGAAAGTTACACATGGTACAGATGGAGGAGCAAAAAGGTGCAAAGTGATTTTACACTTTAATTTGGGGCAATGCCTTTTTATCTCCACAAGTTTTAATTTTACATTTAATTAATGGGCTCTTTATCCTAAACAAACTTCAGGCACAAACCATGGCTTTACAGAGAAAACAAACATTTATTATTAATTCAATAAAAAAAATGACATTAGAATTTAAACATCATCTTGGGTTTATGCCCGATTTAGAATTGCTTTAGCAAAAATTAAACAACACATTCTCAATTCTCAAAATGCATAACCGTTTGGAAATCAAATGTTTATCTTGGACTAAGCCCATATCGAAAGTTTTAGACTTGCCGGGAAGATTCCAGGTATTTTGATGGATACTGTTGTAGTGCAGTGTGGCTTTCTCTGGTCATCTGCTTCAAAGGCAAGCTGTAAACCTGCATCGAGGCATCAAGCTGGGAGGTAGCGAGCAGTCATGAAAATTCCAGGTGAGGTGGTGCTGTCAGGAAGCGAAAGGTGAGGTTGGAGCAGTTATGATGGATCTGCGTCTCTCCCCACTCAACTTCTGCCCAGCTTTTTAAGACCGTTTCTACACAGAATCACACCTCTGGGACGGTGGCTTATCAATAACAGGTTCCTACAAATACAACCCACGATTGAATGACACTTTACTTGTTTTCTCTCAGTGTCCACAACGAAACCAATTCAAGTCGGCAGGTGTTCAAACCACCTCTAGCCCCCCTGGAATCGTTCTTTTTGCTATGGTGATCTATCCTCTGCTGTGTGATCTTTTACAATGTGTCATTATCAATCCTTTTAACAGTCCTTCCACCTTTTAATCGTCCTTTTCCTTCAGACATACTGAAGCGGATTTAGTCTCAGGCTTTCGTTTATCAGATGAATGTTTACTGCAAAGAGCAGCTGGGAAACTCCTGCAGTAAGTAATGGTCAGGGTCAGGTACACAAGGCTGAGTGACTTTATTGTGCAGCCTCCAGGCATCACCTTTAGAAATGTCAAAATTAAATCCACAAGAGTGTTACCCCAGAACAAACATGAACTGTCTGACCTGCTTCATCTGCTGCTGTTCTGCTGGTCAGCACTCTCACACACTCCAGGCTGATTACATAGTTATTTTTGTCCGTACTTCATTGTATCTGTTCTCTGTTTATATCGTTTATCTCTGTTGATATTCTGTGTGTTATTCTATCTTGTTATTTCCACTTCTACTTCCATCAATTTGTAATCCTTTGTCAGTCTCTCTCTCTCGTTCCATCCATGTCTGCTTGCTCTCTCTCATTATATATATTTATATATTTATATATATGTGCTTTCTTTCACTCTTTCTTTCTCTCTTTATTTTTTCTCTCCAGTCTAACAAACTCACTTTATTTATTTCCAGCTCTGTGTCCCTCTGTCTCTACCCCTCATTGTTTCTATCTTTCTCTCTTTGTCACAGACCCTCTCCCCTTTATGTGAACCTGTTTTAATTTTCTGCGCTATTTAACCATTATATTTCTTTTGCCCTGTGTTCCCTGTCTCTGTCCACTCCTCTCTCCATCTCTCTCTCCTTCTGTCTTTCTCTGTCTCTCTCCCTGCCTTTCTGTCTTTCTTACTCTCTCTGTCCCACTATCTCCCTGTCTTTCTCTCTGATCTTTCTCACGGTCTCCCTGTGTCGCTCTCTGCCTCTCTCTCTCTCTCTCTCTTTCTCGCTCTCACTCTCTGTCTCTCCCTCGCTCTTTATATCACTATCTCGCTCTCTCACACTCTTTATCGCTGTATGTTCCTCTCCGTCTCAATGTCAGTCACTCTCCCCTCTCTCTCCCTCTCTGTATCTCTGCCTGTCTCAGTCTCTCTCCCTCTTTCTCCAACTCTCTGACTTTATCTCGTTCCTTCTCTCCCTCCCCCTCTCCCCCTCTCTCTGCCTCTCTCTCTCCCTCGCCATTTATTTGGCGTGCACCCATTCTGATCTGGCCCAAAGCAGCTACTTTGATTCCCAGCTTTTCACATTTTGCTGTATCACCATTTAGTTGAAGTCCAGCTGGGCTCTTTAGGACTGCCATTTCGAGCAAAATGCATGTGTCGCCTGCAGAATAAATCCTGCCTTAATAGGTCAGATTTTCAATAAAATATAACATCAGAACCATATTTCAGATCATTTCATGGCTCTGTGCTGTTAATATAAAATGTACTTTCCGTCTCCCGGGAAGTGTAGGGGATGGAGTATGAAATGGGATTCAGTTCGAGTGCTTGAAACCCTTCAGCTCTTTCTATGATTTCACTAATTTAACAATTAGATTGAATGGGTATTTCACCGCGTTCTTCAGCTCCTCTCTGAATTTAGTCTGGGTCAGGACATAAATACACGTGTTTGTGCAGGAACTGAGAAGCTGCAGCATCCTTGCTGTGTTTTCTGTGAGATAAACAGGGTCAGTGTAGGAGTAATAATACCGAATGTCTGCAATTCGCACATAAATATAAAATACAACCCGTGTCAGCCACAACAGTATAAAACTGCCCGATATACTGAAAAGTAAAATGATGGATTTCTTTCGGTTCTCCATCTCTGGATCACTCTGATTCTCTCCATTGCTGCGGCCCCGGAGTCCCCTGCGGACTTGACTGGACACTAAAATACGCCTGACAGTCATAACATTGAACAGAAAAATCAGACAGAACGGGACACAAGGGGTTAAAATGAGGTGAAACATCTCAAATGCGGCCCATGCGGGGGAAGTACGGAAGCTCGGTTTACCCACACAACCCCAGGGAACATTATCAATTATATAGTAAGGGTCAAATGCAAAGTACCAGGGGACACTTTCTAAACAGGCCAGCACACTCACTGTTCCCAGAACCACAGCCGCCGTTCTCTCGGTGCAATATTTAATTTTCAGCTTCTCATAACAAATGGCCACAAATCGATCAAAGGTGAAAGCGACCGTGAACCAGACAGAAACATCCGTGGCTGCACCTCCCAAGAAGATTATCGAACTACACACAGGAGTAATGTCCAGGAATGAACCTGGGAAATACATTCCAACAATCCACACCAATATCACACGAGTGACAACGACCATGAGATCGGCCACTGCCATTCCCACCAGGTAGACACTGATACATTTGGAGAGACCGCACTTTCCCCGGGACAGGATCACAATCGCCACCAAGTTAACTGTAAGAGAGAGAAAAAGAAGCAGAGAAATTACTGATCAGACCTGGAGTCAAAGCAGCAGGTTGAGAGGATCTGGGGTGAAATTTCCAGCTTTGTTGCTGCATCGAAGGGTGGAAAGTGATTGATTGACCTGGGCAGCGCTTTCGGGCAGAGATATGTTTTAAAACACAATGATCAATAATGAATTGGGAGATGGATACAGAAAGTGAATAAAGTGATCACCGGATCCACTGGAAGGGCTGAGTGAGGGCGCAGTGCCGGTGGGGAAGGGAGAAGGGATTTTACACACCGGGAATCCAGCGGATTAAAGCCGGATTTGGGCTCCGGACTGACGGGAAAGAGAGGGAAGGGTCAGGAAGGTGAGGGGGCGGGGGAGGTGCAGATTGTGTGTCGCTCTGGGTTAAGAGAGCTGACAGTGAGTGAGGTTGGGAGGGAGACAAGGAAAAGAGTTGTGTAAATGAACGTGTGGGAGCTGGAGGGGAATGAGGGGCAGGTAGTTTGCGAAAACGGACAAACTGAAGTAAGGGATGAGGAGACAGAGGATTCATTGCATTGGGAGGAGAGGCTGGGATTCACAGGGAGAGACTGCAGCAGAGTGTGAGAGGAAATCTAATCTATCGGTCTCAGGAACACAATCCAACTAATACATTCAACTGTTCATTTCTGTGGTTATCGATGTCAGGGAACCTGTGCTGGGTGTAAAATGTCTTTAATAAATTTAATTTCGACATTCAATTAAACTTAAATTGAAAAGTATTAATAAAATCAACCACGTTGTTATTGAATTCAGCCGAACTTTAAAAATACAGAATCCGAATAATTCATTATGATCAAGACATTTCTGATTCTATTCTTGAAGTAAATTGTCACTATATTTAGTGTCAAGTTGGAAAACATGGAACATTCACAAAAAACAGACTGAGGTCCTGACCGGGATATAAACATGAGGAGCGAGTCCCACAATAAAATCTAATTCAATCTGACCACATCATAATAACACCTTCAAATCACATTTTCTATGTTTAATTGCACTGGAAGTTTCAGCAGTTCATTCTGATGAATTATTCACACCACAGCCTCTCGCTTTCCCTCTCAGTCCCCCTCTCTATCGCTCACTCTACTCACTTTCTCAAGTCCATTTTCATATCCGATTAAATCCTATCATCCTGTGCCTGCATTCTGTTCACCAGCCCCGTGTTCCACCGATCCTATTCTCAGTGTTAGTTTGTTAAATAGTGAAGCCTTTGTGGAATAGTTTAATGATTCTACAGATCATTCAATTCTCCACCTGTTCACCGACACTGTTCACTGCATCGACAAATCATGGAATAAACAGAATCAAATTCCACTTCCAGACAGATCTTAAAATAATTAAGATTCCTTCTCCTGTAATTATAAAGTAAAGGGATAGATAACAAACGCCAACATCACACTTATAATCTAAGGAATCTTAGAGGGTCTCCTGATTCCAACAGATACGGTGCAAATTGAGACAACATAACAACCAAACATTTCATTTTACAGTGAAGTCCAGTAATAGACAGTCAGTGTATTCATTCTCAATGAAGCAGAGAAGGAGATTTGAAAGTGTCAGCAGCAAACTCAGTTCAGTAACCAGACAGCTGAAGCGGCGTCAGATACACACATAATGAAATAATATTTCAGAACAGTGATAACCAATAAATACACTGAAATCTCAGTTAAACTGGAGCATGTTATTGAGGAGGGAGGACACTGCACTGCCTCCTTGTAACACTGAGACCTTGAGCTGTCTCATTATCAATCACTGAAAACACATTGATGAAAACATATTCCAGGACAGGTTAGTTCCACAAAATGAAACTGATAACAGCTCCTGATGGTCTGATACCAACTCTTTGCCCAGACGCCAAATTCCAATATATTCCACACAGAGAATAATCCATTAACAATGCCAGCTTTGTACATACAAAGTCATTACAGATATAATGTAACTCCGACAATATCGAAAGTTTGGAAGTTAAAATGATATCATTTGTCAACAATAGATTCAATACAGGAAATAAACCAGTATCAGTGCCAGGGTTGGATATAAAAGGGTCATTATGGTTATCATGCAGCTCCTACAAGACCGAAAGAGCAGAGACTTAACATATTCCATCATTCAACCAATAGAACAGAACAGGTGACTGTGTTAAACATGGTAGGAGAAAACATCATATCCCAAGTACAGCAGCAGAGTCAACACTGATTTACACCATTAACAGCTGAGATAACGGCTTACCTGGAACTCCAATCGCTGCAAGAACAGGATAATAGATGTCTTCCATCTGATGGATTACTGGATATCCCATTTCTGTGAGAAGCACTGACTTCTGTTGGCCTGGAAACAACAGCTCCAGCAGGCACTCTGAGCTGATCCATTCCAACAAGCCCTGATTTATACAGGGGATAAGTTTCCACTGACACGGTTTTACCCCTGACCATTGCTGTTAGCAACAGTCAGTTTAACAAACATATTACATCAGCAGCTTTGACTCCGATGTAAATAATGTGGTGAATAAAACACAAACATCTCAAAGTCCACGATATTACTTAATCAGACCTCTCTCAGGAATAAATTTTAAATCTGTTCTCATACAGGACTGATCCAACAATAATAAACGGCTTCATTTACAGCTTTTATATAACTATATTGACCATATTCACTCCTGGTGATTCATTTATAATTTAAACAGTTTTCTCCACAGTGTACATTGAACCCAGGGACACAAGCAGACCCGTTTCACTCTGTTCCTGCAGTTTCCCAGTTAAAATATGAATTGTGAGTCTCTGACACGTGGACAGTTAAAGGCAGGTTGAGGATTGCAGCCTAGAAATGACTGTGGGTGATATTAGGGGACGGACACTGAACGTGTCCCATTGACATTCCTCTCTCCGCTATTTTACTGCAGATGTTAACCCGTTTATTCTACATTGGTGAACGGCTCCAGTAAAATTGTTCCCGTGTAACACCGAGCTCAGCTCATGACCCGATTTGACCTCCATCACAAAGGCCCCGTGAGTCCCTCACCCGCCTCCATTCCTTCCTCAGCCCATTGCCATTGAAACTCTCATCAATGCCTCTGTCCCTCCAGACTCCATTCCTCCAATGCACTCCTGGCCGGCCACCCAACCTCCACCTTCCATAAACGTGAGCTCGTCCAAAACTGTATAGTCCGTGTCCAACCAGCACCAGGTCCTGCTCGGACTCACTGACCCTCACTGGCTCCCAGCTCCATATCACTTAAATTTAAAATTCTCATCCTTGGATTTAAAACCCCCCTGGCCCACCCCACCCCATCTTCACACACACAGTAAAACTACCAATGATCTCCTCATTCATCGGTACGGAACTATTTTGGTGGGACTACCCTCGCTTGGTTCCACTCACCCATCTGAACAGAGCTAGGTGAAGCTTCTCTTCCCACCCTATCACCGTTATCTCTGATGTTTCTAAAGGTTCAATCCTTGGCTCCCTCCCCTTCCTCATTTGCATGCTGCCCTTTGGTGACACAGTCTGCAGACACGGACCAGCTTTCAAATGGACGCCGACAAAACGATCGCCTCTCTTGACCCTTCGTGCAGGAACAGAGAGATCTGGGGTTATCTGTGCACAAATCGTTGAAGTTGACAGGGCAAGTTGAGAAAGCGGTTAAACAAGCATAGAGGATCCTGGTCTTTATAAATGGAGGCAAACAGCACAAAAGCAAGGATGTCATGATGAACCTTTATGAAATACTGGTTCGGCCACAACTGGAGTATTGTGTCTAGTTCTGGGCCCCGCACTTTTGGAAAAATGTGAAGGCCTGAGAGAAGGTGCAAACCAGATTTACCAGAATGATTCCCGTGATGAGACACTTTAGTTACGTGGATAGACTGGAGAAGCTGGGGTTGTTCTCCTTGGAACAGAGAAGGTTGCAATGAGATTTGATAGAGGTGTTCAAAATCATTAAGGGTCGAGATAGAGCGTAGAAAGAGAGAAATTGTTCCCATTGTCGGAACGGTCAAGAATCAGATGACATCAATTTAAGGAGATTGGCAAAAGAACCAAAGATGACACGAGTCAAAACTTTTTTACACAGCGAGTGGTTAGGATCTGGAATGCACTGCCAGATGGGGTGGTGGAGGCAGATTCAATTATGGCCTTCAAAAGGGAACTGGATAAGTACTTGAAATGAAAATAAATTGCAGGACAACGGGGATATGGATTGCTCTTGCATAGAGCCGGCACGGAGTCGATGCGCCGAATGGCCTCCTTCTGTGGAGTAACCTTTCTATGATTCTATGACTCCAATGTCTTTGTGTTTGTCAGACCCACATTCTGTTTTAGACGAGACACAATTTCCTCCATTTAAAAATTGGGAAGTCCGAGCGAAGGATTCCATCCCACCCCTGGCTTTTTGATTGGTGAGTCGCTCACCACTCCGGTCCTCCAATTCTGGCAACTTGTACATCCACAGTCCATTTGTCCTACCTTTGACAGCCGTGCCTTCAGCCATATCCACGCTCCACTGTGGTCTCCGTAAGCCCCTCCATTGCCCTCTCCCCATTTCAGGTGCAAGCCGTGGCTCAATGGTCGGACTCTCACCTCTCAGTCAGAAATTTGTGAGTTCAAGTCCCACTCCAGAGACCTAGACACATAATCCAGGCTGACACTGCAGTGCAGTACTGAGGGAGAACAGTGCTGTCGGATGGTCAGTACTGAAGGAGCAGTGCTGTCGGATTGTCACTACTGAGGGAGCACTGTGCTGTCGGATGGTCAGTACTGAGGGAACACTGTGCTGTCGGATGGTCAGTACTGAGGGAGCACAGTGCTGTTGGATGATCAGTACTGAGGGAGCACTGTGCTGTCGGATGGTCAGTACTGAGGGAGCACAGTGCTGTTGGATGATCAGTACTGAGGGAGCACTGTGCTGTTGGATGATCAGTACTGTGGGAGCACAGTGCTGTTGGATGATCAGTACTGAGGGAGCACAGAGCTGTCGGATGGTCAGTACTGAGGGAGCACAGAGCTGTTGGATGATCAGTACTGAGGGAGCACAGTGCTGTTGGATGATCAGTACTGTGGGAGCACAGTGCTGTTGGATGATCAGTACTGAGGGAGCACAGAGCTGTCGAATGGTCAGTACTGAGGGAGCACAGTGCAGTCGAATGGTCAGTAATGAGGGAGCACTGTGTTATCGGATGGTCATAAGAACTTAATGAATAAGGAGCAGGAGGAGGCCATACGGCCCCTCGAGCATGCTCCGCCATTCTATCAGATCATGGCAGATTTAAGACCTCAACTCCACTTTCCCGGCCTATCCACATATCCCTTGATTCCTTTAGAGTCTAAATGTTCATCGATCTCAGCCTTGAATATATTCAACGATTCAGCATCCACAATCGTCTGGAGGAGAGAATACCAACGATTTATAATCCCCTTAGTGAAGCAATTCCTCCTCATCTCAGTCCGAAATCGCCCACTAGTTATCCTGAGACTATGACCCCAAGTTCTAGACTCTCCAGCCAAGGGAAACAGCCTCTCAGCACTTACACTGTCAAAGCTCTCGAAGAATGTTATAAGTTTCAATGAGATCACCTCCAATTTTTCTAAACTAGAGAATGAGGGCCGATTCTTCTCAATCGCTCCTCATATGACCACCCTCTCAACCCAGGAATCAATCCAGTTAACATTCGTGGCACCGCCTCTAAGGCAAGTATTTCCTTCCTTAGATATGAAGACCAAAACTGTACACAGTGCTCCAGGCGAGGTCTCAACAAATCCCTGCACAATTGTAGCAAAACTTCCTTACCTTTGTACTGCAACCCCCTTGCAATAAATGCCGTCATACCAATTGCCTTCCTAATTGTTTGCTGCACCTGCATGTTAACTTTCCGTTTTGTGGGCAAGTTCCCACAAATCTCTCTGAACACCAACCTTTAATAGTTTCTCACCGTTTAAAACATATTCTGTTATTCTATTCTTCATACCAAATGAATAACCTCACATTTCCCCACATTATACTCCAACTGCCACTTTCTTGCCCACTCACTTAACCTGTCTATATCCCTTTGCACACTCTTTATATCCTCCTCTGAGCTTAATTTCCAACTTAGCTTTGTGTCATCAGCAATCTTGGATACACTGGTCAGTACTGAGGGAGCACAGTACTGTCGGACGGTCACTACTGAAGGATTGCAGTGCTGTCGGAGGGTCACTACTGAAGGATTGCAGTGCTGTCGGAGGGTCAGTACTGAGGGATTGCAGTGCAGTCGGACGGTCACTACTGAAGGATTGCAGTGCTGTCGGAGGGTCAGTACTGAGGGAGCACAGTGCTGTCGGACGGTCTCTACTGAAGGAGCACAGTGCTGCTGGAGGGTCATCACTGAGGGAGCACAGTGCTGTCGGACGGTCACGACTGACGGAGCATAGTACAGTCGGAGGATCACTACTGAAGGTGCACAGTGCTGTCGGAGAGTCACTACTGAGGGAGCACAGTACTCTCAGTGAGTCACCACTGAGGGAGCACAGTACTGTCGGAGGTTCACTACTGAGGGTGCACAGTGCTGTCGAAGTGTCACTACTGAAGGTGCACAGTACTGTCGGAGGTTCACTACTGAGGGAGCACAGTGCTGTCGGAGGGTCACTACTGAGGGAGCATAGTGCTGTCAGAGGGTCACTACTGAGGGAGCACAGCACTGTCGGAGGGTCACTACTGAGGGTGCACAGTGCTGTCGGAGGGTCACTACTGAGGGAGCACAGCTTTGTCGGTGGGTCACTACTGAGGTTGCACAGTGCTGTCGGAGGGTCACTACTGAGGGAGCACAGCACTGTCGGTGGGTCACTACTCAGGGAGTGCAGTGCTGTCGGAGGGTCACGACTGATGGAGCACAGTACTGTCGGAGGGTCACTACTGAGCGAGCGCAGTGCTGTCAGAGGGTCACGACTGAGGGAGCGCAGTGCTGTCAGAGGGTCACGACTGAGGGAGCGCAGTGCTGTCAGAGGGTCACGACTGAGGGAGTGCAGTGCTGTCGGAGTGTCAGTACTGAGGGAGCACAGTAATGTTGGAGAATCAGTAGTGAGGGAGCGCAGTGCTGTAGAAGGGTCAGTACTGAGGGAGCACAGTAATGTTGGAGAATCAGCAGTGCGGGAGCGCAGTGCTGTAGAAGGATCAGTACTGAGGGAGCGCAGTACTGTTGGAGGTGCCGACTTTTGTAGGACACATTAAAGAGAGGGCCCATCTGCCCTCTCAGATAGGTGTAAGAGATTCCCCGGCAATATCCAATACAGTGCAAAGGAGTTCTCCCCGGTGTCCTGGTCAATAATTATCCCTCAACCAACATCATTAAAAATGATTTTCTGGTCATTTATCTCAGTGAATTGTGTGGGATGTTGCTGTGTGCAAATTGTCTGTCACGTTTCCTACATTACCACAGTGACTGCACTTCACAATGTTCTTCATTGACTGTTTTGGGACGTCCTGAGGCCTTGAAAGGCGCTATATAAAGGCAAGTTCTTTCCTTCTTTCAGACGTCTGGACCATGAAACCCATCTTTTGTTCCAAGCTGTTGTCATTCCTCCTAATATCACCTTCTTTTGGGCCTTCTTTCGGGCACTATTGGGTCCTGCTCTCCCCTGCAAAACTGCTCAGTATTCCAGGATCATCCTGGAATGCAAAGATAACCCCCGGCTTCTCTTCTCCACTACAAATCATCTTCTTAAACCCCTCTCCCCTGCCCTCTCCACCCTCACCTCCAACGAAAAGTGCGAGGAGCTCATGGAATACGTTGTCACTAAGATTGAGACCACCCGTTCAGCTGCCTCCCTTCCCCTAGCCCACCAAGCCAAACTTCCCCTACGGCTCCGCCCTGCCCTCGCCCTGAACTCACGTCTTTCTGTTGTTTCTCTCCTGTCTCCCCTCATACCCTCTCCGAGCTCATCTTGACCATGAGATCCACCTCGTGCACCCTCGACCTTATTCCCAGTAAACTGCTGAACACCCAACTTCCCTTCCTGGCCCTCATGCTAGCTGATATTGCTAAAGGTTCCCTATCCTCAGGTACTGTCCCCCTCCCCATCAAATCTGCCATTATTGCCCCCTCCTCAAATAACCCACCCTTGACCCCTCTGTCCTTGCAAACTATCGCCTCCATCTCCAACCTCCCTTTCCTCCCCAAAGTCCTTGAAAGTTTTGTCGCCTCCCAGATCCGTGCCCATCTTTCCCACAACTCCATTATTGACAAGAGGATCCACCGACTTGCCAATATTGACGGGGTCTCCTGAGATTGTACCAATATTCGCAGAATGGTCTCCAAACTGACCAGTAGAATGGTTCAGTTCCCATCTCTGAGTTCAAACCCAACCCTTGTGAAGTGGAGAGTAACTCTCTGAAATTAAAGGATTTCACTCAGAAATAATCTGCAATCTGTTAATGAAGCTGCTCTCCCTTCACATCAGTGCTGTCAGACTGTGGGTCTCATAGATTCTCTTCTTCCAAATATTTATTAAAATAATGTACTGCGCTTTGGGTTTTCCATCTGTGTACTATTTGGTTAAATATTTGTTGTGATATAAACATTGTTGGATTTAAAGTTGATAACTGAATCTGTTTGTTCAGTGACTGTAATTAATGTCAGTCTCCACGGACCCTATTTGTGCCACTGGAGTGTTTCTCCCTGCTATTAATAAGCGACTACTTTCAACATGTTATCCCATAGTGTCAGTGGGAGCATCACCGACAAGGTGGCCGACGGAGCACGTCATGCTAGATTTATGCGCGCGCATTCCGGACGCCATCGGGGCACATTGGGAGGCCGCTGAGCGCCGATAGAACAGGTGTTAAACGACCCAATTTATAGCCCAGTGAGCTGACACATCGGGGGAGGCCTCACCGTTTTGGAAATGCAGTGAAATGTATTGAAGTGTTTATAAACACTGACAGCCGATACACCAGGGGAGACCTCACAGTGTTGGGCACGGAGTGAAATACAGTGAAGTGTTCATAAACACTGAAAGCTGACACACCAGGGGAGGCCTCACAGTGTTGGAGACGGAGAGAAATACAATGAAGTGTTTATAAACACTGAAAGCTGATACACCAGGTGAGGCCTCACAGTGTTGAACACGGAGTGAAATCCACTTTAGTGTTTAAAAACACTGAAAGCTGACACACCAGGGAAGGCCTCACAGTGTTGGACACGGAGGGAACTACAATGAAGTGTTTATAAACACAGAAAACTGACATATAGGTATATTGGAAGATCCGAACAGGATTAGGCCATTTAGTCCCTCGAGCCTGTTTCGCCTTTCAATCAGATCATAGTTGATCTGTGACCTAACTTCATATATCCGCCTTAGCCCCATTTCCCTTAATACATTTAGTTAACAAAAATCTTTCAATATCAGATTTAAAATTAACATTTGAGCTAGCATCAGCTGCCGCTTGTTAAAGAGAGTTCCAAACTTCTCCCACACTTTGCGTGTAGATGAGTTTCCTAACTTCACTCCTGAAAGTCCTGGCTTTCATTTTTAGGTTATGTCCCCTAGTCCTGGACTCCCAAACCAGCGGAAATAATTTCTTTCTATCTTCCCTATCACTTCCCCTTAATACCTTGAAACCTGCGATCAAATCATCCCTGAATCTTCTAAATTCCTGGGAATACAAGCCTGGTTTGTTTACTCTCTCCTCGAAATGTAACCCTTAGTGCCCAGGTATCATTGCAGTAAATCTGCTCTGCACTCCCAAATTCAATATATCCTTTCGAAGGTGTGGTACCCAGAACTGAACACAGTAATCCAGGTGTGTTCTAACCAGGGCTTTGTATGGTTGTGGCATAACTTCTACCCACGTATTCTAGTCCACTTGTTGTAAAGGCCAGCATTCCATTACCTTTTTCTGATTGTTTTCTGTACCTGTCCATGATGTTTGAATGATCTATATACATGGACCTCTAAGTCTCTTGTGATTTTGTGATTTCCGTTCCCACTGCTGTTTCCCTGCACCAGTTACAAAGTACAGTCCTGGTCCCACTGCTGCTGAGACCCTGTGTGCTTCTGCCATCTCAAGCCTTCATTTCTCCAACACTCTCGCCACCTCATATATTTAAATTAGCCGAGCGAGGGAATAGCACCTGGAATCACAGTGCCTTACCCTGATATCTCTCGGTGAGACCCGTCCAGTTAAAGGGGCCTCACCCCACCCTGTTATCTCTCGGTGTGACCCGTCCAGTTAAACAGGCCTCACCCTGTTATCTCACGGTGTGACCCGTCCAGTTAAAGTGACCTCACCTTGAGACCTAACGTTGTGACTCGTCCAGTTAAAGGGACTTCACCCCATGATCTCACGGTGTGACCCAGCCAGCTAAAGCAGTCTCACCCTGCGATCTCACAGTGTGACCCGTCCAGTGAAAGGGGCCTCATCCTGTGATCTTAAGGTTTTAACCGTCCAGTGAAAGGGGCCTCACCCTGTCATCTCACGGTGTGACCCGTTCAGTTAAAGGGGCCTCACCCTGTCATCTCACGGTGTGACCCGTTCAGTTAAAGGGGCCTCACCCTGTCATCTCACGGTGTGACCCAGCCAGTTAAAGGGGCCTCACCCTAAGATCGGACGTTGTGACAGTTAAAGCAGTCTCACCATGAGATCTCACGGTGTGACCCGTCGTAAAAGGGGCCTCACCCTGTGTTCTCACATTGTGACCCGTCCAGTTAACGGGGCCTCACCCTGAGATCTCAAGGTTTTACCCGTACAGTGAATGGGGCCTCACCCTGTGATCTCACGGTGTGACCCGTCCAGTTAAAGGGGCCTCACCCTGTGATCTCACGGTGTGACACCTCCAGTTAAAGGGGCATCACCCTGTGTTCACACAGTTTGACCTGCCCAGTTAAAGGGGCCTCACCCTCTGATCTTACGGTTTGACACGTCCAGTTAAAGGGACGAGTGAGAGACAGAAGAAATTGTCCCAGCTCCAGAAAAGCATGCAGGATCTGCTCCAGCTGCAGTCGATGGGGATCGATGTCGGGGAGGAACTCAGGGAGTTGAAGGGCCAGAAAGTCTCACTCTTCGCCTCCGAGGCCTCGAAGATCACCTTTCGGTCCAGAGCCCGCTCTGTGGGGCAGGGCGAGAAGTGTTCACGTTTCTTCTTTCAGAAGCTGCTCAGAGAGACCTCTGGTGATCAGCAGCCTGAAGGAGGAAGAGGTCTCGGTGACGGCTTCACAGACCGACATACTGAGGATCAGCAAGTCCTTTCATGCCGGGCTGTATGACGCAAAGCCCAGAGACAGCATGGCCTCCCAACCCTTCCTGTCCTCGATTCCGGAGGTCTTAGAGGACAGCGAGCGGGAGAGCCTGGATCGGCCACTGACCTTTGACGAGCTGACAAAGGTCGTCCAGTCCTTCGCGAAGAGTAGAACTCCGGGGAGCGATGGTTTACCGGTTGAGTTGTACTCGGCTCTGTGGGACTGGATGGACGCAGACCTACTGGAAGTATACGGGAGTTTGCTTCTTGCAGGCAGCATGTCAGAGTCCATGAGTAAAGGCATCATCACCCTCATCTACAAGCAGAAGGGGGAGAGGGGGAAATCAGAATTTGGCGACACATTTCCTTGGTAAATGACGACTACAAGATTCTGTCTAAGGCTATCGCCAAGACGCTCAAGTCGGCTGGTGCGGGTGATCCACCCGGATCAGACCCGGCAGGAAGTTCTCTGATAGCCTTACGCTGCTCAGGGATATGATCGCCGACATACAGGACAGGGGGTAAACAACTGCCTGATCAGTCTGGAACAGGAGAAGGCCTTCGATAGAATATCCCACACGTACATGATGGAAATGCTCTCCAAAATGGGGCTTGGGGAGGGAATCTGCGATTGGATCCGACTACTCTATGCGCACATCCGTTGCGCATTCCTAATCAATGGGTGGAGTCGGAGAGTTTTCCAATCAGATCTGGAGTCAGGCAGTGCTGTCCTCTCTCTGCGGTCTTGTTCGTGTGTTTATCGAGCTATTTGCAGCGCCCATCAAGAAGGACACATGTATCAGGGGGGTGACGACCCCAGGCAGTGGAGGCACACAGGTTAAGGCCTCCCTGTACAAGGATGACGTCACCGTCTTTTGGTCCGATCAGTCGGTCCACAGACTGATGGGCATCTGCCACCAGTTCGAGCTGGCCTCAGGGGGCCAGAGTGAACCGCAGTAAGGGTGAGGCCATATTCTATGGCAGGTGGGGGACCCAATACTTTGTCCCCTTCACCATCATGTCTGGCTACCTGATGGTGCTGGGTATCGGGTTCGGGGGGCCCCAGGCTTCAAACCAGAAATGTAACTGGCAAGAACCTGGTGATAAAGTGTGAGGTACTCACAGTTTTACTTCATGTGGCTCAGGTCTGGCCCATTCCCCGCAGTTCCTTTGCCACAGTCACCAGGGCTATCTTCCACCTTGTCTGGAGGCGCAAGTTAGAACGTGTCCACAGGGACACCATGTACAAACCCCCAGACAAAGGGGGGAAGAGCGTCCCCAAAGTTTTTACATTTGTGTGTGTCTGCCTCAGGATGTGTGCAGAGCCCCAGTACACAAACACCAAGTGTCACTACGTGCTGAGTTTCTACCTGTCCAATACACTGAGAAAACTTGGTCTGGTCATGCTGGCCGAGCAGACGCAGGACGTCCCGTCCAGCTGGCCCCCCCCCCCCCCCCCCACCACCCCCAACCTGTCCCAGGTGGAGAGTTCCTGAGGAGGAACCACTTGGACCTCAAGGCCGCCAGACGGTGGTCGAAAGAGGAACGTTCTGGCGGTCCTGCAGGAAAAGGAGAGGGTGGATCCGGTTGGGCAGCTCCCCAACCAGAAGGTCGATGCCATTTGGCAGAATGTCTCATCACCAGAACTGACCAACAGGCACCAGGATGTGGCCTGGATGGTGGTGAGAAATGCCCTCCCAGTGCGGTCTTTCCACCACTGCGAGCTGCCCTCGACACTGCAGCACGGACTGGATCATCGTCCATCTCCAGGTAGACTGCCCCTTCACGCAGAAGTTGTGGAGAGAGATGCTTTTGTTTCTGTTCCAGTTCATCCCCAACACTTCGGGAAAACAGGACGCTTTGCTCTACGGGCTCTTCCCCGGGGACGCACACCGAGACAGATATGACCTGAGGCTGGAAGACCATTAACTCAGTGAAGGAGGCTCTTTGGTCCACCTGAAACCTGGCACACTCCAAGGTCCAGGAATACGTGCTGCGGGACGCACTGAAGTGAAGTGCGGCCGACGCGTTGGGTCGATGGAGAACGGCCACCGTGTAAAGCCACCCCACCTTTTATTGTACAGAATGTATAAGAAAATATGGACTGTGTTTTGTATTCAATTAATGGGATCATAGTGTGTGCGATCTGTTTTGTATTGTTTTGAATTGAAATTGCGACTTTTACCCTGAACTGTAGGTATCATTAAATTTTATGAAATAAAGTATATTTTGAAATTTTAAAAGTTGCTCCTCGAATGCGCCCCCTGCTGAAGAGCAGAGACAAATGCTCGAGTGAAACAGCCGTGTTCGGGCAGACACCTGAAGCTTTAAGGTTTGAGGAAGGAAAAGAGGTGTCCTGGGCCTCAGCGCCAACATGTTAAGCTGTCGGCTGCCTGTAAAGTTCAGAGGGCCACCTTGAGATAATTGCTGCTGACTGTAAAAGCAGACTTATTCCTTCGATCTTGAATTGAACCAGCAACCGAAGGATTACTTTGCTTTATTTATCACTTATAATCCTCTGTCTTACCACCGAAGTGATGGAAGGGATGTAGGAAATGGGATTGTTCACCATGCGCACTTTGACACTCCCGGACTCGTGGAATCGCGTGGGCATAACCGAGACTGACTCGGTACCTGCTCATACTGCAGCGCCGTGAGAGTGTGAGCTCCTATTTACTCCCCACAGCCCTGGGCCGGTAGAGCAGTGGAGATCATGTCTGACCAGAGTTCCGAAGATTGTTGATTCGATTTCGACCTGGATGGATGCTTTTTGCAGCCTGCCCCTTACTTTATGACGTGACACCCTGCAAACTGTCCTGCTCGTTAGTGCTGCCTGCTTAATTATATGCCAAGTGTCTTTTTAGCGCAGCAGGGCAGCGCGTCAGTCTGATAACCGGAAGGTTCTGAGTTCGATCCTCAGCAAAGGCATTATGGAGTCTAAAGCTTTTTTTAAACTTCTTTGCTCAACACCAAAATCAAGAATTTCTGCTTATTGTCGCACACCAAAAGATGTGCTGCCACTTGACCTCTCTGTACCGTAGCACATGGTGAACTTTTGGAATTAAGTGGGTTATGGGCTCGCTGAAAACTGAAGCCATTTCTGTTTCTGGACAATTGATCCAAGGTAAATGAAGAATACAGGTATCGATCCCGCTAAGTGAGCACGCTACCATTTGGGCGAATTCCCTGTTTAATACTCATACATTGACCCTTCCAGTATCTGCTTCACACTCGCCTCCACCCAGCTCCACGACCAGTGGAGAAATCTTGCCTTGGGTTGGTCCCGTCCCTGAACTTTTTCAATACTTTGCTCCAATCGGTGATATCGAGTAACAGCAGAACGGGAAGCCACAGTGAGCGGCCTTGATCTAACTGCTGCTTATTCCAAAATCAAATTCACGGGTGCATGACCGAGACTGACTCGGTACCTGGTCATACCGCAGCGCTGTGGGAGTGTGAGCTGCTACTTACTCTGCACACCCTGGGGGGCCAGTGGAGCAGTGGATAACGTGTCTCATGACAAATCAGAAAATTGCCTGGTTAACTCCTACCTGGCTGGATTGTTTTTGCAATCTGCCCATTACTTTATGACTTTCGATAGCTTGCAAACTGTCCTAATTGGCAGTGCTGCCTGGCAGTCTCCACCGTAAGTGCGTTCTTAACACAGCAGGGAGTGCATTAGTTTTATTAACTTTGTAAATCCTGAGTTCAATCCACCGAAAAGATATCAGGACCCGTGAAGCTTTTTTCCATGTCTCACCTCTTCTTTCCATCTTTACTAAACACCAAAATCAAGAATTTTTGCTCATTGCAGTACACCAAAAGATTTGCTTCCCCTTGACCTCTCTGCATCGAAGCTGAGGATTAACGTGGGACAACTGACACCATTTTTGTTTCAGGACAATTACCCAAGGTAAAAAAGCGAGTGGAGAATGCGGGCATCGATCCCGCTACCTCTCACATGCTAAGCGAGCGCTCTACCATTTGAGCTAATTCCCCAGTTGCGGTGGTGGAATTGCCCTTCACAATGGTCGCTTCACACTCGCCTCCGAGCAGCGGCACGAATTTCCCCCTCCCTGAAGACATTCAATACTTTGCTCCAATCGGCGGTATCGAGCGTCAGCAAGTGAGCAACAGCAGAACGGGAACCTACAGTAAGCGGCCTTGATCTAACTGTTTCTTCTTCCAAAATCACATTCGCTACTTCGAGACGGAATTAAACCAGCAACCTGAGGGTGACTCTGCTTTGTTTTCCACTCTAGTCCTCTGTTCCACCAGCTGAGCGATCGAAGGGAAGCAGCAAAGATCCTTCTGTGTGGTGATTGTTCACTGTTTTAAACTCCCCGACTCGGTAGTCGCGTGGGCCTGACCGAAACTGGTTCGATACCTGCTCATACAACAGCTCTGTCGGAGTGCATGCTGCAACTTGCTTTTCACAACGTGTGCCAGTGGACCGTGGTCGATCCTGTTCTGGTATTATACATCAGAAGATTAGTAGGTTCGAATGCTACATGGCTCAAAGGTAGCTGCAAACTTTTACTTTCTCACAAAATATACTTTATTTCATCAAATTTAAGAATACACAGAGATCAAATTAAATATCACAATTTCAAAGCAATGAATTTCAGATCGTACATCGTACGATCCCGATATTACAATTTAACCACGGTACATATTTTTTAATACATTCTATACAATACCACGTGGGACAGCCTTACACAGTCGCCTTTCCCCATAGAGCCTTTGCAACGCCGCACCTCGCTTCAGTGAGTCCCGCAGCATGTTCTCCTGCACCTTGGAGTGTGCCGGTCGGCAATACTCGGTCGTGGACAGCTCCCTCAGGTGGAAGAATCGATCCTGCTACCTCGCGTATGCTCAGCGATCTCTCGACCAGAATCATTAAAAGTTTACAGCGCGGAAGGAGGCCATTCGAAGCATCGAGTGCGCACCGGCTCTATGCAAGAGCAATCCTGCGAGTCCCACTTCCCCGCCCCATCCCCGTAGCCCTGAAAATGTTTTCCTTTCCATGATTGGACCACCCCCTCGGGCAGTGCATTCCAGATCCGAACCACTCTCTGTGTAAAAAGGTTTGTCCTCATGTCACCTTTGGTTCTTTTGCCAATCAACTTTAATCGATGTCCTCTGGTCCTTGACCCTTCCGCCAACGGGAAGCGTTTCTCTCCATCTGCTCTATCTCGACCCTTCATGATTTTGAAAACCTCGATCAAATCTGCTCGCAACCGTCTCTGTTCGAAGGAGAACAACCCCAGCTTCTCCAGTCTATCCACATAACTGAAGTCCCTCATCCCTGGAATCATTCTAGTAAATCTCTTCTGCACCCTCTCTGAGGCCTTCACATCTTACCTGAACTGCGGTGCCCAGAAGTGGACACAATACTCCAGTTGTGGCCGAACCAGTATTTTATAAAGGTTCATCATGACTTCCATACTTTTGTACTCTATGCCTCTATTTATAAAGCCCAGGACCCCGTATGCTTTCTTAACCTCTTTCTCAACTTGCCCTGCCACCTTTAATGATTTTTGCATACGTACCCCCAAATCCCTCTGACCCTGTACCCCTTTCAAAATTGTGCCCTATAGTTGACATTGCCTCTACTCGTTAATCCTACCGAAATGCATCACTTCGCATTTGTCTGCGTTAAATTACATTTGCCATGTGTCCGCCCTTGCCACCAGCCTGTCTATGTCCTCTTGAATTCTATCACTATCCTCACTGTTCATTACCCTTCGAAGTTTTGCGTCATCTGCAAATTTTGAAATTGTGCCCCATACACCCAAGTCCAAGTTATTAATATATATCAAGATAAGCAATGGTCCCAGCACCGACCCCTGGGGAACACCATTCTACACCTCTCTCCAGTCCGAAAAACAACCGTTCACCACTGCCCTCTGTTTCCTGTCCCTCAGACAATTCTGTGTCCTTGTTGCTACTCCCTCTTCATTCCATATTTAAGGTTGTTTCTTGTAAATTGCCCTTCACAGTCGCTGCTTCGCACTCGCCTCCAAGCAGCTCCACGACCAGCAGAGAAATCTTGCCGTGGGTTGGCCCCCTCCCTGAATACAATCAATACTTTACTCCAATCGGAGGATCGAGCATCAGCAAGTGAGCATCAGGAGAACGGGAAGCCCCAGTAATGGTGAATGATGCTGAGAAGAGCCCGAGCCTGTGGAAGGTAGACGAGGTCACCGGAAACGAACAGCCACCCCGAGCTTGAGGGAAATGTGAGAGCCCTGTCTGTCTGACTGAGTGATCGAAGAGTTTTTGCCTGAAAGTGAGTGCGGTTTGACGTGTTGTTACTCAAAGGCACTCCCTGCTGGTGAGCAGAGGCAAGTGCTCGAGCAAAACTGCGGTGTTCGGGCAGACACAGAAAGCTGAAAGATTTGAGAAAGGAAAAGAGGTGGCGACATGTTGAACTGTCGGCTGCCTGGAAAGTTAAAAGAGCGGCCTTGAGCTAATTGCTGCTTAATCCAAAAACAGACACGTTCCTTCAAACCGGAATTGAAACAGTGATTTAAGGATGACTTTGCTTTGAGTTTAATTAACTATTATTCTGAGCTCCCACCAGTTGAGTTATCGAGGGGAAGCAGCAAATAGCTCTCTTTTTGGTGATTGTGCATCGTGCGCCTTTTGGCAAACCCTGACCCGTGGAGTCACGGGTGCATGACCGAGACTGACTCGGTCCCTACTCATACCGCAGCGCTGTGGGAGTGTGAGCTGCTACTTGCTTTGCATAACCAAGGCCAGTGGAGCAGTGGAGAACGTTTCTAATGACAAATCAGAAGATTGTCTGGTCAACTCCGACCTGATTGGATTGTTCTTGCAAACTGCCCATTACTTTATGACTACAGATAGCTTGCAAACTGTCCTAATTGGCAGTGCTGCCTGGCAGTCTCCATCATAAGTGCGTTCTGAACACAGCAAGGAGTGCATTAGTTTTATTAACTTTGTAAATCCTGAGTTCAATCGACAGAACGGATATCAGGACCTGTGAAGCTTTTCTCCATGTCTCACTTCATCTTTCCATCTTTGCTAAACACCAAACTCAAAAACTTTTGCTTCGTGCAGCAAACCAAAAGATTTACTGCCCCTTGACCTCTCTTTATCGAAGCTTAGGATTGACGTGAGTTATGGATTTGCTGAAATCTGACACCATTTTTGTTTCTGTCTGTCGGTCTGACTGACTGATGGAAGGCTGATTTGCCTGAAAGTGAGTGCGGTTTGACGTGTTGTTATTCAAAGGTACGCCCTGCTGGTGAGCAGAGGCAAGTGCTCGAGCAAAACAGCCGTTTTCGGCAGACACAAAAAACTTTCAGGTTGAAGAAAGGAAAGGAGGTCTCCTGTGCCTCAGCGCCAACATGTTAAGCTTTTGGTTGTCTGTAAAGTAAAGAAAACGGCCTTGAGCTAATTTCTGCTCACTCCAAAAGCACGTTCGCTAGTTCCAACCAGAAACCTAAGGATGACTTTTCTCTGTTAATTGTATTGCAGTCCTCCGCTGTACTAGCTGAACGATCGAAGGGAAGCAGCCAAGATTGCTCTCTTTGGTCAATATTCACTGTGCGCCTTTTGACACTCCCGGACTCGTGGAGTCACGTGTGCATGACCGAGACTGACTCATTTCCTGCTCATCCCGCAGCGCTGTGGCAGTGTGAGCTGCTACTTTCTCTGCACACCCTCGGCCAGTGGAGCAGTGGAAATCGTGTCTAATGACAAATCAGAAGATTGTCTGGACAACTCCTACCGGACTGGATTGTTTTTGCCAACTGTCCATTACTTTATGACTATAGATAGCTTGCAAACTTACCTTATTGGTAATGCCACATGGCAGTCTCCACCGTTCATGCGCTTTTCATACAGCAGGGAGTGCATTAGTTTTATTAACTTTGTAAATCCTGAGTTCAATCCATAGAAAAGATATCAGGACCTGTGAAGCTTTTTTCCATGTCTCACTTCATCTTTCCATCTTTGCTAAACACCAAAATCAAAAACTTTTGCTCGCTGCAGCACACCAAAAGATTTGCTGCTCCTTGACCTCCATTCATCGAAGCTGAGGATTGACGTGGGTTCTGGATTTGCTGAGAACTGACACCATTTTCGTTTCGGGACAATTCCCCAAGGTAAAAAAAGTGCGTGGAGAATGCCGGCATCGATCCCGCTACGTCTCGCATGCTAAGCGAGCGCTCTACCATTTGAGCTAATTCCCCTGCTTGACGAGTCCAATTGCCCTTCACAATAGTCGCTTCACACCCGCCTCCAAACAGCGCCACGAATTGCCCCCTCCCTGAATTTTTTCAACACTTTGCTCCAATCCGCGGTATCGAGTATTCGCAAGTGAGCAACAGCAGAACGGGAAGGCACAGTAATCGTGAATGATGCCGAGAAGAGCCCGAGCCTGCGGAACGCAGACGAGGTCATCGGACAAGAACAGCAGCCCGAGCTTGAGGAAACAGCGAGAGCTCTGTCTGTCTGTCGGTCTGACTGACTGATGGAAGGCTGATTTGCCTGAAAGTGAGTGCGGTTTGACGTGTTGTTATTCAAAGGTACGCCCTGCTGGTGAGCAGAGGCAAGTGCTCGAGCAAAACAGCCGTTTTCGGGCAGACACAAAAAGCTTTTGGTTTCAGAAAGGAAAGGAGGTCTCCTGTGCCTCAGCGCCAACATGTTAAGCTGTAGACTGTCTGTAAAGTAAAGAAAACGGCCTTGAGCTAATTTCTGCTTACTCCAAAAGCACGTTCGCTAGTTCCAACCAGAAACCTAAGGATGACTTTTCTCTGTTAATTGTATTGCAGTCCTCCGCTGTACTAGCTGAACGATCGAAGGGAAGCAGCCAAGATTGCTCTCTTTGGTCAATATTCACTGTGCGCCTTTTGACACTCCCGGACTCGTGGAGTCACGTGTGCATGACCGAGACTGACTCATTTCCTGCTCAGACCGCAGCGCTGTGGCAGTATGAGCTGTTACATTCTCTGCACACCCGAGACGAGTGTAGCAGTGGATTTCGTGTCTAATGACAAATCAGAAGATTGTCTGGACAACTCCTACCTGACTGGATTGTTTTTGCCAACTGTCCATTACTTTATGACAAAAGATAGCTTGCAAACTTACCATATTGGTAATGCTACCTGGCAGTCTCCACCGTTCGTGCGCTTTTCACACAGCAGGGAGTGCATTAGTTTTATTAACTTTGTAAATCCTGAGTTCAATCCACAGAAAAGATATCAGGACTTGTGAAGCTTTTTTCCATGTCTCACTTCATCTTTCCATCTTTGCTAAACACCAAAATCAAAAACTTTTGCTGACTGCAGCACACCTAAAGATTTGCTGCTCATTGATCTCGATTTATCGAAGCTGAGGATTGACGTGGGTTCTGGATTTGCTGAAAACTGACACCATTTTTGTTTCGGGACAATTCCCCAATGTAAAAAAGTGAGTGGAGAATGCGGGCATCGATCCCGCTACTTCTCGCATGCAAAGCGAGCGCTCTACCATTTGAGCTAATTCCCCTACTTAGCGAGGCCACTTGCCCTTCACAATAGTCGCTTAACACTCGCCTCCAAACAGCGCCACGAATTGCCACCTCCCTGAATGTTTTCAACACTTTGTTCCAATCCGCGGTATCGAGTATTCGCAAGTGAGCAACCGCAGAACGGGAAGGCACAGTAATCGTGAATGATGCCGAGAAGAGCCCGAGCCTGCGGAAGGCAGACGAGGTCATCGGAAAAGAACAGCAGCCCGAGCTTGAGGAAACAGCGAGAGCTCTGTCTGTCTGACTGACTGATGGAAGGCTGATTTGCCTGAAAGTGAGTGCGGTTTGACGTGTTGTTATTCAAAGGTACGCCCTGCTGGTGAGCAGAGGCAAGTGCTCGAGCAAAACAGCCGTTTTCGGGCAGACACAAAAAGCTTTTGGTTTCAGAAAGGAAAGGAGGTCTCCTGTGCCTCAGCGCCAACATGTTAAGCTGTAGACTGTCTGTAAAGTAAAGAAAACGGCCTTGAGCTAATTTCTGCTTACTCCAAAAGCACGTTCGCTAGTTCCAACCAGAAACCTAAGGATGACTTTTCTCTGTTAATTGTATTGCAGTCCTCCGCTGTACTAGCTGAACGATCGAAGGGAAGCAGCCAAGATTGCTCTCTTTGATCAATATTCACTGTGCGCCTTTTGACACTCCCGGACTCGTGGAGTCACGTGTGCATGACCGAGACTGACTCATTTCCTGCTCAGACCGCAGCGCTGTGGCAGTATGAGCTGTTACATTCTCTGCACACCCGAGACGAGTGTAGCAGTGGATTTCGTGTCTAATGACAAATCAGAAGATTGTCTGGACAACTCCTACCTGACTGGATTGTTTTTGCCAACTGTCCATTACTTTATGACAAAAGATAGCTTGCAAACTTACCATATTGTTAATGCTACCTGGCAGTCTCCACCGTTCGTGCGCTTTTCACACAGCAGGGAGTGCATTAGTTTTATTAACTTTGTAAATCCTGAGTTCAATCCACAGAAAAGATATCAGGACTTGTGAAGCTTTTTTCCATGTCTCACTTCATCTTTCCATCTTTGCTAAACACCAAAATCAAAAACTTTTGCTGACTGCAGCACACCTAAAGATTTGCTGCTCATTGATCTCGATTTATCGAAGCTGAGGATTGACGTGGGTTCTGGATTTGCTGAAAACTGACACCATTTTTGTTTCGGGACAATTCCCCAATGTAAAAAAGTGAGTGGAGAATGCGGGCATCGATCCCGCTACTTCTCGCATGCAAAGCGAGCGCTCTACCATTTGAGCTAATTCCCCTACTTAGCGAGGCCACTTGCCCTTCACAATAGTCGCTTAACACTCGCCTCCAAACAGCGCCACGAATTGCCACCTCCCTGAATGTTTTCAACACTTTGTTCCAATCCGCGGTATCGAGTATTCGCAAGTGAGCAACCGCAGAACGGGAAGGCACAGTAATCGTGAATGATGCCGAGAAGAGCCCGAGCCTGCGGAAGGCAGACGAGGTCATCGGAAAAGAACAGCAGCCCGAGCTTGAGGAAACAGCGAGAGCTCTGTCTGTCTGTCTGACTGACCGATCGAAGGCTGATTTGCCTGAAAGTGAGTGCGGTTTGACGTGTTGTTACTCAAAGGCACTCCCTGCTGGTGAGCAGATGCAAATGCTAGAGCAAAACAGCCGTTTTCGGGCAGACACAAAAAGCTTTCAGGTTGAAGAAAGGAAAGGAGGTCTCCTGTGCCTCAGCGCCAACATGTTAAGCTGTCGGCTGTCTGTAAAGTAAAGAAAACGGCCTTGAGCTAATTTCTGCTTGCTACAAAAGCACGTTCGCTAGTTCCAACCAAAAACCTATGGATGACTTTTACCTGATAATTGTATTGCAGTCCTCCGCTGTACGAAGGGAAGCAGCCAAGATTGCTCTCTTTGGTAAATATTCACTGTGCGCCTTTTGACACTCCCGGACTCGTGGAGTCACGTGTGCATGACCGAGACTGACTCATTTCCTGCTCAGACCGCAGCGCAGTGGCAGTGTGAGCTGCTACTTTCTCTGCACACCGTGGAGCAGTGGATATCGTGTCTAATGACAAATCAGAAGATTGTCTGGACAACTCCTAGCTGACTGGATTGTTTTTTGCCAACTGTCCATCACTTTATGACTTTAGATAGCTTGCAAACTAACCTAATTGGCAGTGCTGCCTGGCAATCTCCACCGTTCGTGCGCTTTTCACACAGCAGGGAGGATATTAGCTTTATTAACTTTGTAAATCCTGAGTTCAATCCACAGAAAAGATATCAGGGCCTGTGAAGCTTTTTTCCATGTCTCACTTCATCTTTCCATCTTTGCTAAACACTAAAATCAAAAACGTTTGCTGACTGCAGCACACCAAAAGATTTACTGCTCCTTGACCTCTATTCATCGAAGCTGAGGATTGACGTGGGTTCTGGATTTGCTGAAAACTGACACCATTTTTGTTTCGGGACAATTCCCCAAGGTAAAAAAGTGAGTGGAGAATGCGGGCATCGATCCCGCTACTTCTCGCATGCTAAGCGAGCGCTCTACCATTTGAGCTAATTCCCCTGCTGAGCGAGACCAATTGTCCTTCACAATAGTCGCTTCACACTCGCCTCCAAACAGCGCCACGAATTGCCACCTCCCTGAATGTTTTCAACACTTTGTTCCAATCCGCGGTATCGAGTATTCGCAAGTGAGCAACCGCAGAACGGGAAGGCACAGTAATCGTGAATGATGCCGAGAAGAGCCCGAGCCTGCGGAAGGCAGACGAGGTCATCGGAAAAGAACAGCAGCCCGAGCTTGAGGAAACAGCGAGAGCTCTGTCTGTCTGTCGGTCTGTCTGACTGGTGGAAGGCTGATTTGCCTGAAAGTGAGTGCGGTTTGACGTGTTGTTATTCAAAGGTACGCCCTGCTGGTGAGCAGAGGCAAGTGCTCGAGCAAAACAGCCGTTTTCGGGCAGACACAAAAAGCTTTTGGTTTCAGAAAGGAAAGGAGGTCTCCTGTGCCTCAGCGCCAACATGTTAAGCTGTAGACTGTCTGTAAAGTAAAGAAAACGGCCTTGAGCTAATTTCTGTTTACTCCAAAAGCACGTTCGCTAGTTCCAACCAGAAACCTAAGGAGGACTTTTCTCTGTTAATTGTATTGCAGTCCTCCGCTGTACTAGCTGAACGATCGAAGGGAAGCAGCCAAGATTGCTCTCTTTGGTCAATATTCACTGTGCGCCTTTTGACACTCCCGGACTCGTGGAGTCACGTGTGCATGACCGAGACTGACTCATTTCCTGCTCAGACCGCAGCGCTGTGGCAGTATGAGCTGTTACATTCTCTGCACACCCGAGACGAGTGTCGCAGTGGATTTCGTGTCTAATGACAAATCAGAAGATTGTCTGGACAACTCCTACCTGACTGGATTGTTTTTGCCAACTGTCCATTACTTTATGACTATAGATAGCTTGCAAACTTACCATATTGGTAATGCTACCTGGCAGTCTCCACCGTTCGTGCGCTTTTCACACAGCAGGGAGTGCATTAGTTTTATTAACTTTGTAAATCCTGAGTTCAATCCACAGAAAAGATATCAGGACTTGTGAAGCTTTTTTCCATGTCTCACTTCATCTTTCCATCTTTGCTAAACACCAAAATCAAAAACTTTTGCTGACTGCAGCACACCTAAAGATTTGCTGCTCATTGATCTCGATTTATCGAAGCTGAGGATTGACGTGGGTTCTGGATTTGCTGAAAACTGACACCATTTTTGTTTCGGGACAATTCCCCAATGTAAAAAAGTGAGTGGAGAATGCGGGCATCGATCCCGCTACTTCTCGCATGCAAAGCGAGCGCTCTACCATTTGAGCTAATTCCCCTACTTAGCGAGGCCACTTGCCCTTCACAATAGTCGCTTAACACTCGCCTCCAAACAGCGCCACGAATTGCCACCTCCCTGAATGTTTTCAACACTTTGTTCCAATCCGCGGTATCGAGTATTCGCAAGTGAGCAACCGCAGAACGGGAAGGCACAGTAATCGTGAATGATGCCGAGAAGAGCCCGAGCCTGCGGAAGGCAGACGAGGTCATCGGAAAAGAACAGCAGCCCGAGCTTGAGGAAACAGCGAGAGCTCTGTCTGTCTGTCTGACTGACCGATCGAAGGCTGATTTGCCTGAAAGTGAGTGCGGTTTGACGTGTTGTTACTCAAAGGCACTCCCTGCTGGTGAGCAGATGCAAATGCTAGAGCAAAACAGCCGTTTTCGGGCAGACACAAAAAGCTTTCAGGTTGAAGAAAGGAAAGGAGGTCTCCTGTGCCTCAGCGCCAACATGTTAAGCTGTCGGCTGTCTGTAAAGTAAAGAAAACGGCCTTGAGCTAATTTCTGCTTGCTACAAAAGCACGTTCGCTAGTTCCAACCAAAAACCTATGGATGACTTTTACCTGATAATTGTATTGCAGTCCTCCGCTGTACGAAGGGAAGCAGCCAAGATTGCTCTCTTTGGTAAATATTCACTGTGCGCCTTTTGACACTCCCGGACTCGTGGAGTCACGTGTGCATGACCGAGACTGACTCATTTCCTGCTCAGACCGCAGCGCAGTGGCAGTGTGAGCTGCTACTTTCTCTGCACACCGTGGAGCAGTGGATATCGTGTCTAATGACAAATCAGAAGATTGTCTGGACAACTCCTAGCTGACTGGATTGTTTTTTGCCAACTGTCCATCACTTTATGACTTTAGATAGCTTGCAAACTAACCTAATTGGCAGTGCTGCCTGGCAATCTCCACCGTTCGTGCGCTTTTCACACAGCAGGGAGGATATTAGCTTTATTAACTTTGTAAATCCTGAGTTCAATCCACAGAAAAGATATCAGGGCCTGTGAAGCTTTTTTCCATGTCTCACTTCATCTTTCCATCTTTGCTAAACACTAAAATCAAAAACGTTTGCTGACTGCAGCACACCAAAAGATTTACTGCTCCTTGACCTCTATTCATCGAAGCTGAGGATTGACGTGGGTTCTGGATTTGCTGAAAACTGACACCATTTTTGTTTCGGGACAATTCCCCAAGGTAAAAAAGTGAGTGGAGAATGCGGGCATCGATCCCGCTACTTCTCGCATGCTAAGCGAGCGCTCTACCATTTGAGCTAATTCCCCTGCTGAGCGAGACCAATTGTCCTTCACAATAGTCGCTTCACACTCGCCTCCAAACAGCGCCACGAATTGCCACCTCCCTGAATGTTTTCAACACTTTGTTCCAATCCGCGGTATCGAGTATTCGCAAGTGAGCAACCGCAGAACGGGAAGGCACAGTAATCGTGAATGATGCCGAGAAGAGCCCGAGCCTGCGGAAGGCAGACGAGGTCATCGGAAAAGAACAGCAGCCCGAGCTTGAGGAAACAGCGAGAGCTCTGTCTGTCTGTCGGTCTGTCTGACTGGTGGAAGGCTGATTTGCCTGAAAGTGAGTGCGGTTTGACGTGTTGTTATTCAAAGGTACGCCCTGCTGGTGAGCAGAGGCAAGTGCTCGAGCAAAACAGCCGTTTTCGGGCAGACACAAAAAGCTTTTGGTTTCAGAAAGGAAAGGAGGTCTCCTGTGCCTCAGCGCCAACATGTTAAGCTGTAGACTGTCTGTAAAGTAAAGAAAACGGCCTTGAGCTAATTTCTGTTTACTCCAAAAGCACGTTCGCTAGTTCCAACCAGAAACCTAAGGAGGACTTTTCTCTGTTAATTGTATTGCAGTCCTCCGCTGTACTAGCTGAACGATCGAAGGGAAGCAGCCAAGATTGCTCTCTTTGGTCAATATTCACTGTGCGCCTTTTGACACTCCCGGACTCGTGGAGTCACGTGTGCATGACCGAGACTGACTCATTTCCTGCTCAGACCGCAGCGCTGTGGCAGTATGAGCTGTTACATTCTCTGCACACCCGAGACGAGTGTCGCAGTGGATTTCGTGTCTAATGACAAATCAGAAGATTGTCTGGACAACTCCTACCTGACTGGATTGTTTTTGCCAACTGTCCATTACTTTATGACTATAGATAGCTTGCAAACTTACCATATTGGTAATGCTACCTGGCAGTCTCCACCGTTCGTGCGCTTTTCACACAGCAGGGAGTGCATTAGTTTTATTAACTTTGTAAATCCTGAGTTCAATCCACAGAAAAGATATCAGGACTTGTGAAGCTTTTTTCCATGTCTCACTTCATCTTTCCATCTTTGCTAAACACCAAAATCAAAAACTTTTGCTGACTGCAGCACACCTAAAGATTTGCTGCTCATTGATCTCGATTTATCGAAGCTGAGGATTGACGTGGGTTCTGGATTTGCTGAAAACTGACACCATTTTTGTTTCGGGACAATTCCCCAATGTAAAAAAGTGAGTGGAGAATGCGGGCATCGATCCCGCTACTTCTCGCATGCAAAGCGAGCGCTCTACCATTTGAGCTAATTCCCCTACTTAGCGAGTCCACTTGCCCTTCACAATAGTCGCTTAACACTCGCCTCCAAACAGCGCCACGAATTGCCACCTCCCTGAATGTTTTCAATACTTTGTTCCAATCCGCGGTATCGAGTATTCGCAAGTGAGCAACCGCAGAACGGGAAGGCACAGTAATCGTGAATGATGCCGAGAAGAGCCCGAGCCTGCGGAAGGCAGACGAGGTCATCGGAAAAGAACAGCAGCCCGAGCTTGAGGAAACAGCGAGAGCTCTGTCTGTCTGTCTGACTGACCGATCGAAGGCTGATTTGCCTGAAAGTGAGTGCGGTTTGACGTGTTGTTACTCAAAGGCACTCCCTGCTGGTGAGCAGATGCAAATGCTAGAGCAAAACAGCCGTTTTCGGGCAGACACAAAAAGCTTTCAGGTTGAAGAAAGGAAAGGAGGTCTCCTGTGTCTCAGCGCCAACATGTTAAGCTGTCGGCTGTCTGTAAAGTAAAGAAAACGGCCTTGAGCTAATTTCTGCTTGCTACAAAAGCACGTTCGCTAGTTCCAACCAAAAACCTATGGATGACTTTTACCTGATAATTGTATTGCAGTCCTCCGCTGTACGAAGGGAAGAAGCCAAGATTGCTCTCTTTGGTAAATATTCACTGTGCGCCTTTTGACACTCCCGGACTCGTGGAGTCACGTGTGCATGACCGAGACTGACTCATTTCCTGCTCAGACCGCAGCGCAGTGGCAGTGTGAGCTGCTACTTTCTCTGCACACCGTGGAGCAGTGGATATCGTGTCTAATGACAAATCAGAAGATTGTCTGGACAACTCCTAGCTGACTGGATTGTTTTTTGCCAACTGTCCATCACTTTATGACTTTAGATAGCTTGCAAACTAACCTAATTGGCAGTGCTGCCTGGCAGTCTCCACCGTTCGTGCGCTTTTCACACAGCAGGGAGTATATTAGCTTTATTAACTTTGTAAATCCTGAGTTCAATCCACAGAAAAGATATCAGGGCCTGTGAAGCTTTTTTCCATGTCTCACTTCATCTTTCCATCTTTGCTAAACACTAAAATCAAAAACTTTTGCTGACTGCAGCACACCAAAAGATTTACTGCTCCTTGACCTCGATTCATCGAAGCTGAGGATTGACGTGGGTTCTGGATTTGCTGAAAACTGACACCATTTTTGTTTCGGGACAATTCCCCAAGGTAAAAAAGTGAGTGGAGAATGCGGGCATCGATCCCGCTACTTCTCGCATGCAAAGCGAGCGCTCTACCATTTGAGCTAATTCCCCTACTTAGCGAGTCCACTTGCCCTTCACAATAGTCACTTAACACTCGCCTCCAAACAGCGCCACGAATTGCCACCTCCCTGAATGTTTTCAACACTTTGTTCCAATCCGCGGTATCGAGTATTCGCAAGTGAGCAACCGCAGAACGGGAAGGCACAGTAATCGTGAATGATGCCGAGAAGAGCCCGAGCCTGCGGAAGGCAGACGAGGTCATCGGAAAAGAACAGCAGCCCGAGCTTGAGGAAACAGCGAGAGCTCTGTCTGTCTGTCTGACCGATCGAAGGCTGATTTGCCTGAAAGTGAGTGCGGTTTGACGTGTTGTTACTCAAAGGCACTCCCTGCTGGTGAGCAGATGCAAATGCTAGAGCAAAACAGCCGTTTTCGGGCAGACACAAAAAGCTTTCAGGTTGAAGAAAGGAAAGGAGGTCTCCTGTGCCTCAGCGCCAACATGTTAAGCTGTCGGCTGTCTGTAAAGTAAAGAAAACGGCCTTGAGCTAATTTCTGCTTGCTACAAAAGCACGTTCGCTAGTTCCAACCAAAAACCTATGGATGACTTTTACCTGATAATTGTATTGCAGTCCTCCGCTGTACGAAGGGAAGCAGCCAAGATTGCTCTCTTTGGTAAATATTCACTGTGCGCCTTTTGACACTCCCGGACTCGTGGAGTCACGTGTGCATGACCGAGACTGACTCATTTCCTGCTCAGACCGCAGCGCAGTGGCAGTGTGAGCTGCTACTTTCTCTGCACACCGTGGAGCAGTGGATATCGTGTCTAATGACAAATCAGAAGATTGTCTGGACAACTCCTAGCTGACTGGATTGTTTTTTGCCAACTGTCCATCACTTTATGACTTTAGATAGCTTGCAAACTAACCTAATTGGCAGTGCTGCCTGGCAATCTCCACCGTTCGTGCGCTTTTCACACAGCAGGGAGGATATTAGCTTTATTAACTTTGTAAATCCTGAGTTCAATCCACAGAAAAGATATCAGGGCCTGTGAAGCTTTTTTCCATGTCTCACTTCATCTTTCCATCTTTGCTAAACACTAAAATCAAAAACGTTTGCTGACTGCAGCACACCAAAAGATTTACTGCTCCTTGACCTCTATTCATCGAAGCTGAGGATTGACGTGGGTTCTGGATTTGCTGAAAACTGACACCATTTTTGTTTCGGGACAATTCCCCAAGGTAAAAAAGTGAGTGGAGAATGCGGGCATCGATCCCGCTACTTCTCGCATGCTAAGCGAGCGCTCTACCATTTGAGCTAATTCCCCTGCTGAGCGAGACCAATTGTCCTTCACAATAGTCGCTTCACACTCGCCTCCAAACAGCGCCACGAATTGCCACCTCCCTGAATGTTTTCAACACTTTGTTCCAATCCGCGGTATCGAGTATTCGCAAGTGAGCAACCGCAGAACGGGAAGGCACAGTAATCGTGAATGATGCCGAGAAGAGCCCGAGCCTGCGGAAGGCAGACGAGGTCATCGGAAAAGAACAGCAGCCCGAGCTTGAGGAAACAGCGAGAGCTCTGTCTGTCTGTCGGTCTGTCTGACTGGTGGAAGGCTGATTTGCCTGAAAGTGAGTGCGGTTTGACGTGTTGTTATTCAAAGGTACGCCCTGCTGGTGAGCAGAGGCAAGTGCTCGAGCAAAACAGCCGTTTTCGGGCAGACACAAAAAGCTTTTGGTTTCAGAAAGGAAAGGAGGTCTCCTGTGCCTCAGCGCCAACATGTTAAGCTGTAGACTGTCTGTAAAGTAAAGAAAACGGCCTTGAGCTAATTTCTGTTTACTCCAAAAGCACGTTCGCTAGTTCCAACCAGAAACCTAAGGAGGACTTTTCTCTGTTAATTGTATTGCAGTCCTCCGCTGTACTAGCTGAACGATCGAAGGGAAGCAGCCAAGATTGCTCTCTTTGGTCAATATTCACTGTGCGCCTTTTGACACTCCCGGACTCGTGGAGTCACGTGTGCATGACCGAGACTGACTCATTTCCTGCTCAGACCGCAGCGCTGTGGCAGTATGAGCTGTTACATTCTCTGCACACCCGAGACGAGTGTCGCAGTGGATTTCGTGTCTAATGACAAATCAGAAGATTGTCTGGACAACTCCTACCTGACTGGATTGTTTTTGCCAACTGTCCATTACTTTATGACTATAGATAGCTTGCAAACTTACCATATTGGTAATGCTACCTGGCAGTCTCCACCGTTCGTGCGCTTTTCACACAGCAGGGAGTGCATTAGTTTTATTAACTTTGTAAATCCTGAGTTCAATCCACAGAAAAGATATCAGGACTTGTGAAGCTTTTTTCCATGTCTCACTTCATCTTTCCATCTTTGCTAAACACCAAAATCAAAAACTTTTGCTGACTGCAGCACACCTAAAGATTTGCTGCTCATTGATCTCGATTTATCGAAGCTGAGGATTGACGTGGGTTCTGGATTTGCTGAAAACTGACACCATTTTTGTTTCGGGACAATTCCCCAATGTAAAAAAGTGAGTGGAGAATGCGGGCATCGATCCCGCTACTTCTCGCATGCAAAGCGAGCGCTCTACCATTTGAGCTAATTCCCCTACTTAGCGAGTCCACTTGCCCTTCACAATAGTCGCTTAACACTCGCCTCCAAACAGCGCCACGAATTGCCACCTCCCTGAATGTTTTCAATACTTTGTTCCAATCCGCGGTATCGAGTATTCGCAAGTGAGCAACCGCAGAACGGGAAGGCACAGTAATCGTGAATGATGCCGAGAAGAGCCCGAGCCTGCGGAAGGCAGACGAGGTCATCGGAAAAGAACAGCAGCCCGAGCTTGAGGAAACAGCGAGAGCTCTGTCTGTCTGTCTGACTGACCGATCGAAGGCTGATTTGCCTGAAAGTGAGTGCGGTTTGACGTGTTGTTACTCAAAGGCACTCCCTGCTGGTGAGCAGATGCAAATGCTAGAGCAAAACAGCCGTTTTCGGGCAGACACAAAAAGCTTTCAGGTTGAAGAAAGGAAAGGAGGTCTCCTGTGTCTCAGCGCCAACATGTTAAGCTGTCGGCTGTCTGTAAAGTAAAGAAAACGGCCTTGAGCTAATTTCTGCTTGCTACAAAAGCACGTTCGCTAGTTCCAACCAAAAACCTATGGATGACTTTTACCTGATAATTGTATTGCAGTCCTCCGCTGTACGAAGGGAAGAAGCCAAGATTGCTCTCTTTGGTAAATATTCACTGTGCGCCTTTTGACACTCCCGGACTCGTGGAGTCACGTGTGCATGACCGAGACTGACTCATTTCCTGCTCAGACCGCAGCGCAGTGGCAGTGTGAGCTGCTACTTTCTCTGCACACCGTGGAGCAGTGGATATCGTGTCTAATGACAAATCAGAAGATTGTCTGGACAACTCCTAGCTGACTGGATTGTTTTTTGCCAACTGTCCATCACTTTATGACTTTAGATAGCTTGCAAACTAACCTAATTGGCAGTGCTGCCTGGCAGTCTCCACCGTTCGTGCGCTTTTCACACAGCAGGGAGTATATTAGCTTTATTAACTTTGTAAATCCTGAGTTCAATCCACAGAAAAGATATCAGGGCCTGTGAAGCTTTTTTCCATGTCTCACTTCATCTTTCCATCTTTGCTAAACACTAAAATCAAAAACTTTTGCTGACTGCAGCACACCAAAAGATTTACTGCTCCTTGACCTCGATTCATCGAAGCTGAGGATTGACGTGGGTTCTGGATTTGCTGAAAACTGACACCATTTTTGTTTCGGGACAATTCCCCAAGGTAAAAAAGTGAGTGGAGAATGCGGGCATCGATCCCGCTACTTCTCGCATGCAAAGCGAGCGCTCTACCATTTGAGCTAATTCCCCTACTTAGCGAGTCCACTTGCCCTTCACAATAGTCACTTAACACTCGCCTCCAAACAGCGCCACGAATTGCCACCTCCCTGAATGTTTTCAACACTTTGTTCCAATCCGCGGTATCGAGTATTCGCAAGTGAGCAACCGCAGAACGGGAAGGCACAGTAATCGTGAATGATGCCGAGAAGAGCCCGAGCCTGCGGAAGGCAGACGAGGTCATCGGAAAAGAACAGCAGCCCGAGCTTGAGGAAACAGCGAGAGCTCTGTCTGTCTGTCTGACCGATCGAAGGCTGATTTGCCTGAAAGTGAGTGCGGTTTGACGTGTTGTTACTCAAAGGCACTCCCTGCTGGTGAGCAGATGCAAATGCTAGAGCAAAACAGCCGTTTTCGGGCAGACACAAAAAGCTTTCAGGTTGAAGAAAGGAAAGGAGGTCTCCTGTGCCTCAGCGCCAACATGTTAAGCTGTCGGCTGTCTGTAAAGTAAAGAAAACGGCCTTGAGCTAATTTCTGCTTGCTACAAAAGCACGTTCGCTAGTTCCAACCAAAAACCTATGGATGACTTTTACCTGATAATTGTATTGCAGTCCTCCGCTGTACGAAGGGAAGCAGCCAAGATTGCTCTCTTTGGTAAATATTCACTGTGCGCCTTTTGACACTCCCGGACTCGTGGAGTCACGTGTGCATGACCGAGACTGACTCATTTCCTGCTCAGACCGCAGCGCAGTGGCAGTGTGAGCTGCTACTTTCTCTGCACACCGTGGAGCAGTGGATATCGTGTCTAATGACAAATCAGAAGATTGTCTGGACAACTCCTAGCTGACTGGATTGTCTTTTGCCAACTGTCCATCACTTTATGACTTTAGATAGCTTGCAAACTAAACTAATTGGCAGTGCTGCCTGGCAGTCTCCACCGTTCGTGCGCTTTTCACACAGCAGGGAGTATATTAGCTTTATTAACTTTGTAAATCCTGAGTTCAATCCACAGAAAAGATATCAGGGCCTGTGAAGCTTTTTTCCATGTCTCACTTCATCTTTCCATCTTTACTAAACACTAAAATCAAAAACTTTTGCTGACTGCAGCACACCAAAAGATTTACTGCTCCTTGACCTCGATTCATCGAAGCTGAGGATTGACGTGGGTTCTGGATTTGCTGAAAACTGACACCATTTTTGTTTCGGGACAATTCCCCAAGGTAAAAAAGTGAGTGGAGAATGCGGGCATCGATCCCGCTACTTCTCGCATGCAAAGCGAGCGCTCTACCATTTGAGCTAATTCCCCTACTTAGCGAGTCCACTTGCCCTTCACAATAGTCACTTAACACTCGCCTCCAAACAGCGCCACGAATTGCCACCTCCCTGAATGTTTTCAATACTTTGTTCCAATCCGCGGTATCGAGTATTCGCAAGTGAGCAACCGCAGAACGGGAAGGCACAGTAATCGTGAATGATGCCGAGAAGAGCCCGAGCCTGCGGAAGGCAGACGAGGTCATCGGAAAAGAACAGCAGCCCGAGCTTGAGGAAACAGCGAGAGCTCTGTCTGTCTGACTGACTGATGGAAGGCTGATTTGCCTGAAAGTGAGTGCGGTTTGACGTGTTGTTATTCAAAGGTACGCCCTGCTGGTGAGCAGAGGCAAGTGCTCGAGCAAAACAGCCGTTTTCGGGCAGACACAAAAAGCTTTTGGTTTCAGAAAGGAAAGGAGGTCTCCTGTGCCTCAGCGCCAACATGTTAAGCTGTAGACTGTCTGTAAAGTAAAGAAAACGGCCTTGAGCTAATTTCTGCTTACTCCAAAAGCACGTTCGCTAGTTCCAACCAAAAACCTAAGGATGACTTTTCTCTGTTAATTGTATTGCAGTCCTCCGCTGTACTAGCTGAACGATCGAAGGGAAGCAGCCAAGATTGCTCTCTTTGGTCAATATTCACTGTGCGCCTTTTGACACTCCCGGACTCGTGGAGTCACGTGTGCATGACCGAGACTGACTCATTTCCTGCTCAGACCGCAGCGCTGTGGCAGTATGAGCTGTTACATTCTCTGCACACCCGAGACGAGTGTCGCAGTGGATTTCGTGTCTAATGACAAATCAGAAGATTGTCTGGACAACTCCTACCTGACTGGATTGTTTTTGCCAACTGTCCATTACTTTATGACTATAGATAGCTTGCAAACTTACCATATTGGTAATGCTACCTGGCAGTCTCCACCGTTCGTGCGCTTTTCACACAGCAGGGAGTGCATTAGTTTTATTAACTTTGTAAATCCTGAGTTCAATCCACAGAAAAGATATCAGGACTTGTGAAGCTTTTTTCCATGTCTCACTTCATCTTTCCATCTTTGCTAAACACCAAAATCAAAAACTTTTGCTGACTGCAGCACACCTAAAGATTTGCTGCTCATTGATCTCGATTTATCGAAGCTGAGGATTGACGTGGGTTCTGGATTTGCTGAAAACTGACACCATTTTTGTTTCGGGACAATTCCCCAAGGTAAAAAAGTGAGTGGAGAATGCGGGCATCGATCCCGCTACTTCTCGCATGCAAAGCGAGCGCTCTACCATTTGAGCTAATTCCCCACTTGCCCTTCACAATAGTCGCTTAACACTCGCCTCCAAACAGCGCCACGAATTGCCACCTCCCTGAATGTTTTCAATACTTTGTTCCAATCCGCGGTATCGAGTATTCGCAAGTGAGCAACCGCAGAACGGGAAGGCACAGTAATCGTGAATGATGCCGAGAAGAGCCCGAGCCTGCGGAAGGCAGACGAGGTCATCGGAAAAGAACAGCAGCCCGAGCTTGAGGAAACAGCGAGAGCTCTGTCTGTCTGTCTGACTGACCGATCGAAGGCTGTTTTGCCTGAAAGTGAGTGCGGTTTGACGTGTTGTTACTCAAAGGCACTCCCTGCTGGTGAGCAGAGGCAAATGCTAGAGCAAAACAGCCGTTTTCGGGCAGACACAAAAAGCTTTCAGGTTGAAGAAAGGAAAGGAGGTCTCCTGTGCCTCAGCGCCAACATGTTAAGCTGTCGGCTGTCTGTAAAGTAAAGAAAACGGCCTTGAGCTAATTTCTGCTTGCTACAAAAGCACGTTCGCTAGTTCCAACCAAAAACCTATGGATGACTTTTACCTGATAATTGTATTGCAGTCCTCCGCTGTACGAAGGGAAGCAGCCAAGATTGCTCTCTTTGGTAAATATTCACTGTGCGCCTTTTGACACTCCCGGACTCGTGGAGTCACGTGTGCATGACCGAGACTGACTCATTTCCTGCTCAGACCGCAGCGCAGTGGCAGTGTGAGCTGCTACTTTCTCTGCACACCGTGGAGCAGTGGATATCGTGTCTAATGACAAATCAGAAGATTGTCTGGACAACTCCTAGCTGACTGGATTGTTTTTTGCCAACTGTCCATCACTTTATGACTTTAGATAGCTTGCAAACTAAAATAATTGGCAGTGCTGCCTGGCAGTCTCCACCGTTCGTGCGCTTTTCACACAGCAGGGAGCATATTAGCTTTATTAACTTTGTAAATCCTGAGTTCAATCCACAGAAAAGATATCAGGGCCTGTGAAGCTTTTTTCCATGTCTCACTTCATCTTTCCATCTTTACTAAACACTAAAATCAAAAACTTTTGCTGACTGCAGCACACCAAAAGATTTACTGCTCCTTGACCTCGATTCATCGAAGCTGAGGATTGACGTGGGTTCTGGATTTGCTGAAAACTGACACCATTTTTGTTTCGGGACAATTCCCCAAGGTAAAAAAGTGAGTGGAGAATGCGGGCATCGATCCCGCTACTTCTCGCATGCAAAGCGAGCGCTCTACCATTTGAGCTAATTCCCCTACTTAGCGAGTCCACTTGCCCTTCACAATAGTCACTTAACACTCGCCTCCAAACAGCGCCACGAATTGCCACCTCCCTGAATGTTTTCAATACTTTGTTCCAATCCGCGGTATCGAGTATTCGCAAGTGAGCAACCGCAGAACGGGAAGGCACAGTAATCGTGAATGATGCCGAGAAGAGCCCGAGCCTGCGGAAGGCAGACGAGGTCATCGGAAAAGAACAGCAGCCCGAGCTTGAGGAAACAGCGAGAGCTCTGTCTGTCTGTCTGACCGATCGAAGGCTGATTTGCCTGAAAGTGAGTGCGGTTTGACGTGTTGTTACTCAAAGGCACTCCCTGCTGGTGAGCAGATGCAAATGCTAGAGCAAAACAGCCGTTTTCGGGCAGACACAAAAAGCTTTCAGGTTGAAGAAAGGAAAGGAGGTCTCCTGTGCCTCAGCGCCAACATGTTAAGCTGTCGGCTGTCTGTAAAGTAAAGAAAACGGCCTTGAGCTAATTTCTGCTTGCTACAAAAGCACGTTCGCTAGTTCCAACCAAAAACCTATGGATGACTTTTACCTGATAATTGTATTGCAGTCCTCCGCTGTACGAAGGGAAGCAGCCAAGATTGCTCTCTTTGGTAAATATTCACTGTGCGCCTTTTGACACTCCCGGACTCGTGGAGTCACGTGTGCATGACCGAGACTGACTCATTTCCTGCTCAGACCGCAGCGCAGTGGCAGTGTGAGCTGCTACTTTCTCTGCACACCGTGGAGCAGTGGATATCGTGTCTAATGACAAATCAGAAGATTGTCTGGACAACTCCTAGCTGACTGGATTGTCTTTTGCCAACTGTCCATCACTTTATGACTTTAGATAGCTTGCAAACTAAACTAATTGGCAGTGCTGCCTGGCAGTCTCCACCGTTCGTGCGCTTTTCACACAGCAGGGAGTATATTAGCTTTATTAACTTTGTAAATCCTGAGTTCAATCCACAGAAAAGATATCAGGGCCTGTGAAGCTTTTTTCCATGTCTCACTTCATCTTTCCATCTTTACTAAACACTAAAATCAAAAACTTTTGCTGACTGCAGCACACCAAAAGATTTACTGCTCCTTGACCTCGATTCATCGAAGCTGAGGATTGACGTGGGTTCTGGATTTGCTGAAAACTGACACCATTTTTGTTTCGGGACAATTCCCCAAGGTAAAAAAGTGAGTGGAGAATGCGGGCATCGATCCCGCTACTTCTCGCATGCAAAGCGAGCGCTCTACCATTTGAGCTAATTCCCCTACTTAGCGAGTCCACTTGCCCTTCACAATAGTCACTTAACACTCGCCTCCAAACAGCGCCACGAATTGCCACCTCCCTGAATGTTTTCAATACTTTGTTCCAATCCGCGGTATCGAGTATTCGCAAGTGAGCAACCGCAGAACGGGAAGGCACAGTAATCGTGAATGATGCCGAGAAGAGCCCGAGCCTGCGGAAGGCAGACGAGGTCATCGGAAAAGAACAGCAGCCCGAGCTTGAGGAAACAGCGAGAGCTCTGTCTGTCTGACTGACTGATGGAAGGCTGATTTGCCTGAAAGTGAGTGCGGTTTGACGTGTTGTTATTCAAAGGTACGCCCTGCTGGTGAGCAGAGGCAAGTGCTCGAGCAAAACAGCCGTTTTCGGGCAGACACAAAAAGCTTTTGGTTTCAGAAAGGAAAGGAGGTCTCCTGTGCCTCAGCGCCAACATGTTAAGCTGTAGACTGTCTGTAAAGTAAAGAAAACGGCCTTGAGCTAATTTCTGCTTACTCCAAAAGCACGTTCGCTAGTTCCAACCAAAAACCTAAGGATGACTTTTCTCTGTTAATTGTATTGCAGTCCTCCGCTGTACTAGCTGAACGATCGAAGGGAAGCAGCCAAGATTGCTCTCTTTGGTCAATATTCACTGTGCGCCTTTTGACACTCCCGGACTCGTGGAGTCACGTGTGCATGACCGAGACTGACTCATTTCCTGCTCAGACCGCAGCGCTGTGGCAGTATGAGCTGTTACATTCTCTGCACACCCGAGACGAGTGTCGCAGTGGATTTCGTGTCTAATGACAAATCAGAAGATTGTCTGGACAACTCCTACCTGACTGGATTGTTTTTGCCAACTGTCCATTACTTTATGACTATAGATAGCTTGCAAACTTACCATATTGGTAATGCTACCTGGCAGTCTCCACCGTTCGTGCGCTTTTCACACAGCAGGGAGTGCATTAGTTTTATTAACTTTGTAAATCCTGAGTTCAATCCACAGAAAAGATATCAGGACTTGTGAAGCTTTTTTCCATGTCTCACTTCATCTTTCCATCTTTGCTAAACACCAAAATCAAAAACTTTTGCTGACTGCAGCACACCTAAAGATTTGCTGCTCATTGATCTCGATTTATCGAAGCTGAGGATTGACGTGGGTTCTGGATTTGCTGAAAACTGACACCATTTTTGTTTCGGGACAATTCCCCAAGGTAAAAAAGTGAGTGGAGAATGCGGGCATCGATCCCGCTACTTCTCGCATGCAAAGCGAGCGCTCTACCATTTGAGCTAATTCCCCACTTGCCCTTCACAATAGTCGCTTAACACTCGCCTCCAAACAGCGCCACGAATTGCCACCTCCCTGAATGTTTTCAATACTTTGTTCCAATCCGCGGTATCGAGTATTCGCAAGTGAGCAACCGCAGAACGGGAAGGCACAGTAATCGTGAATGATGCCGAGAAGAGCCCGAGCCTGCGGAAGGCAGACGAGGTCATCGGAAAAGAACAGCAGCCCGAGCTTGAGGAAACAGCGAGAGCTCTGTCTGTCTGTCTGACTGACCGATCGAAGGCTGTTTTGCCTGAAAGTGAGTGCGGTTTGACGTGTTGTTACTCAAAGGCACTCCCTGCTGGTGAGCAGAGGCAAATGCTAGAGCAAAACAGCCGTTTTCGGGCAGACACAAAAAGCTTTCAGGTTGAAGAAAGGAAAGGAGGTCTCCTGTGCCTCAGCGCCAACATGTTAAGCTGTCGGCTGTCTGTAAAGTAAAGAAAACGGCCTTGAGCTAATTTCTGCTTGCTACAAAAGCACGTTCGCTAGTTCCAACCAAAAACCTATGGATGACTTTTACCTGATAATTGTATTGCAGTCCTCCGCTGTACGAAGGGAAGCAGCCAAGATTGCTCTCTTTGGTAAATATTCACTGTGCGCCTTTTGACACTCCCGGACTCGTGGAGTCACGTGTGCATGACCGAGACTGACTCATTTCCTGCTCAGACCGCAGCGCAGTGGCAGTGTGAGCTGCTACTTTCTCTGCACACCGTGGAGCAGTGGATATCGTGTCTAATGACAAATCAGAAGATTGTCTGGACAACTCCTAGCTGACTGGATTGTTTTTTGCCAACTGTCCATCACTTTATGACTTTAGATAGCTTGCAAACTAAAATAATTGGCAGTGCTGCCTGGCAGTCTCCACCGTTCGTGCGCTTTTCACACAGCAGGGAGCATATTAGCTTTATTAACTTTGTAAATCCTGAGTTCAATCCACAGAAAAGATATCAGGGCCTGTGAAGCTTTTTTCCATGTCTCACTTCATCTTTCCATCTTTACTAAACACTAAAATCAAAAACTTTTGCTGACTGCAGCACACCAAAAGATTTACTGCTCCTTGACCTCGATTCATCGAAGCTGAGGATTGACGTGGGTTCTGGATTTGCTGAAAACTGACACCATTTTTGTTTCGGGACAATTCCCCAAGGTAAAAAAGTGAGTGGAGAATGCGGGCATCGATCCCGCTACTTCTCGCATGCAAAGCGAGCGCTCTACCATTTGAGCTAATTCCCCTACTTAGCGAGTCCACTTGCCCTTCACAATAGTCACTTAACACTCGCCTCCAAACAGCGCCACGAATTGCCACCTCCCTGAATGTTTTCAATACTTTGTTCCAATCCGCGGTATCGAGTATTCGCAAGTGAGCAACCGCAGAACGGGAAGGCACAGTAATCGTGAATGATGCCGAGAAGAGCCCGAGCCTGCGGAAGGCAGACGAGGTCATCGGAAAAGAACAGCAGCCCGAGCTTGAGGAAACAGCGAGAGCTCTGTCTGTCTGTCGGTCTGTCTGACTGGTGGAAGGCTGATTTGCCTGAAAGTGAGTGCGGTTTGACGTGTTGTTATTCAAAGGTACGCCCTGCTGGTGAGCAGAGGCAAGTGCTCGAGCAAAACAGCCGTTTTCGGGCAGACACAAAAAGCTTTTGGTTTCAGAAAGGAAAGGAGGTCTCCTGTGCCTCAGCGCCAACATGTTAAGCTGTAGACTGTCTGTAAAGTAAAGAAAACGGCCTTGAGCTAATTTCTGCTTACTCCAAAAGCACGTTCGCTGGTTCCAACCAAAAACCTAAGGATGACTTTTCTCTGTTAATTGTATTGCAGTCCTCCGCTGTACTAGCTGAACGATCGAAGGGAAGCAGCCAAGATTGCTCTCTTTGGTCAATATTCACTGTGCGCCTTTTGACACTCCCGGACTCGTGGAGTCACGTGTGCATGACCGAGACTGACTCATTTCCTGCTCAGACCGCAGCGCTGTGGCAGTATGAGCTGTTACATTCTCTGCACACCCGAGACGAGTGTCGCAGTGGATTTCGTGTCTAATGACAAATCAGAAGATTGTCTGGACAACTCCTACCTGACTGGATTGTTTTTGCCAACTGTCCATTACTTTATGACTATAGATAGCTTGCAAACTTACCATATTGGTAATGCTACCTGGCAGTCTCCACCGTTCGTGCGCTTTTCACACAGCAGGGAGTGCATTAGTTTTATTAACTTTGTAAATCCTGAGTTCAATCCACAGAAAAGATATCAGGACTTGTGAAGCTTTTTTCCATGTCTCACTTCATCTTTCCATCTTTGCTAAACACCAAAATCAAAAACTTTTGCTGACTGCAGCACACCTAAAGATTTGCTGCTCATTGATCTCGATTTATCGAAGCTGAGGATTGACGTGGGTTCTGGATTTGCTGAAAACTGACACCATTTTTGTTTCGGGACAATTCCCCAAGGTAAAAAAGTGAGTGGAGAATGCGGGCATCGATCCCGCTACTTCTCGCATGCAAACCGAGCGCTCTACCATTTGAGCTAATTCCCCTACTTAGCGAGTCCACTTGCCCTTCACAATAGTCGCTTAACACTCGCCTCCAAACAGCGCCACGAATTGCCACCTCCCTGAATGTTTTCAATACTTTGTTCCAATCCGCGGTATCGAGTATTCGCAAGTGAGCAACCGCAGAACGGGAAGGCACAGTAATCGTGAATGATGCCGAGAAGAGCCCGAGCCTGCGGAAGGCAGACGAGGTCATCGGAAAAGAAGAGCAGCCCGAGCTTGAGGAAACAGCGAGAGCTCTGTCTGTCTGTCTGACTGACCGATCGAAGGCTGTTTTGCCTGAAAGTGAGTGCGGTTTGACGTGTTGTTACTCAAAGGCACTCCCTGCTGGTGAGCAGATGCAAATGCTAGAGCAAAACAGCCGTTTTCGGGCAGACACAAAAAGCTTTCAGGTTGAAGAAAGGAAAGGAGGTCTCCTGTGCCTCAGCGCCAACATGTTAAGCTGTCGGCTGTCTGTAAAGTAAAGAAAACGGCCTTGAGCTAATTTCTGCTTGCTACAAAAGCACGTTCGCTAGTTCCAACCAAAAACCTATGGATGACTTTTACCTGATAATTGTATTGCAGTCCTCCGCTGTCTCTTTGGTAAATATTCACTGTGCGCCTTTTGACACTCCCGGACTCGTGGAGTCACGTGTGTATGACCGAGACTGACTCATTTCCTGCTCAGACCGCAGCGCAGTGGCAGTGTGAGCTGCTACTTTCTCTGCACACCGTGGAGCAGTGGATATCGTGTCTAATGACAAATCAGAAGATTGTCTGGACAACTCCTAGCTGACTGGATTGTTTTTTGCCAACTGTCCATCACTTTATGACTTTAGATAGCTTGCAAACTAAACTAATTGGCAGTGCTGCCTGGCAGTCTCCACCGTTCGTGCGCTTTTCACACAGCAGGGAGTATATTAGCTTTATTAACTTTGTAAATCCTGAGTTCAATCCACAGAAAAGATATCAGGGCCTGTGAAGCTTTTTTCCATGTCTCACTTCATCTTTCCATCTTTGCTAAACACTAAAATCAAAAACTTTTGCTGACTGCAGCACACCAAAAGATTTACTGCTCCTTGACCTCGATTCATCGAAGCTGAGGATTGACGTGGGTTCTGGATTTGCTGAAAACTGACACCATTTTTGTTTCGGGACAATTCCCCAAGGTAAAAAAGTGAGTGGAGAATGCGGGCATCGATCCCGCTACTTCTCGCATGCAAAGCGAGCGCTCTACCATTTGAGCTAACTCCCCTGCTTAGCGAGTCCACTTGCCCTTCACAATAGTCACTTAACACTCGCCTCCAAACAGCGCCACGAATTGCCACCTCCCTGAATGTTTTCAATACTTTGTTCCAATCCGCGGTATCGAGTCTTCGCAAGTGAGCAACCGCAGAACGGGAAGGCACAGTAATCGTGAATGATGCCGAGAAGAGCCCGAGCCTGCGGAAGGCAGACGAGGTCATCGGAAAAGAACAGCAGCCCGAGCTTGAGGAAACAGCGAGAGCTCTGTCTGTCTGTCGGTCTGTCTGACTGGTGGAAGGCTGATTTGCCTGAAAGTGAGTGCGGTTTGACGTGTTGTTATTCAAAGGTACGCCCTGCTGGTGAGCAGAGGCAAGTGCTCGAGCAAAACAGCCGTTTTCGGGCAGACACAAAAAGCTTTTGGTTTCAGAAAGGAAAGGAGGTCTCCTGTGCCTCAGCGCCAACATGTTAAGCTTTTGACTGTCTGTAAAGTAATGAAAACGGCCTTGAGCTAATTTCTGCTTTCTCCAAAAGCACGTTCGCTTGTTCCAACCAGAAAGCTAAGGATGACTTTTATCTGTTACAGTCCTCCGCTGCACCAGCTGAACGATCGAAAGGAAGCAGCAAAGATTGCTCTCTTTGGTAAATGTTCACTGAGCGCCTTTTGACACTCCCGGACTCGTGGAGTCACATGTGCATGACCGAGACTGACTCGTTTCCTGCTCATACCGCAGCGCTGTGGGAGTGTGAGCTCTTACTTTCTCTGCACACCCTCGACCAGTGGAGCAGTGGATATCGTGTCTATTGACAAACCAGAAGATTGTCTGGTCAACTCCTCCCTGACTGGATTGTTTTTGCAAACTGTCCATTACTTTATGACTTAAGATAGCTTGCAAACTGAACTAATTGGCAGTGCTGCCTGGCAGTCTCCACCATTCGTGCGCTCTTCACACAGCAGGGAGTGCATTAGTTTTATTAACTTTGTAAATCCTGAGTTCAATCCACAGAAAAGATATCAGGACCTGTGAAGCTTTTTTCCATGTCTCACTTCATCTTTCCATCTTTGCGAAACAACAAAATCAAAAACTTTTGCTCACTGCAGCACACCGAAAGTTTTCCTGCCTATTGACCTCTCTTTATCGAAGCTGAGGATTCATGTGGGTTCTGGATTTGCTGAAAACTGGCACCATTTTTGTTTCGGGACAATAACCTGAGGTAAATAATTGAGTGGAGAATACGAGGATCGATTCCATTGCTTCTCACATGCTAAGTGAGCGTTCTACCATTTCAGCTAACTCCGGGCGCTAAATTACGCTTCACAATAATCACTTCACACTCGCCTCCAGGCAGCGCCACGAATTGCCCCCTCCCTGAATATATTCAATACTTTGCTCCAATCCACGGTATTGAGCAACAGCAGAACGGGAAGCCACAGGAAGCGGCCTTGATCAAAATGCTGCTTATTCCAAAATCACATTCGCTACTTGGAGACGGAATTCAACCTGCAACCTAAGGGTGATTCTCCATTGTTTTCCACTATCGTCCTCTGTTCTACCAGCTGAGCGATCGAAGGGAAGCAGCAAAGATCCTTCTGTTTCTTGATTGTTCACCGTTTTAAACACCCCGACTCGTGCAGTCACGTGGGCCTGACGGAGATTTACTCGGTACCTGCCCTTCACAGTAGCTGCTTTGAACTCGCCTCCAAGCAGCTCCATGACCAGCAGAGAAATCTTGCCTTGGGTTAGCCCCTCCCTGAATACAATCAATACTTTGCTCCAATGGGTGAACGGGAAGCCCCAGTAATCGTGAATGATGCTGAGAAGAGCCCGAGCCTGCGGAAGGCAGACGAGGTTACCGGGAAGGAACAGCCGCCTCCAGCTTGAGGGAGCAGCGAGAGCCCTGTCTGTCTGGTTGACTGATGGAAGACTTTTTGTCCTGAAAGCGGTTTGACGTGTTGTTACTCAAAGGCACTCCCTGCTGGTGAGCAGAGGCAAGTGCTCGAGCAAAACAGCCGTGTTCGGGCAGACACAGAAAGCTTTTAGGTTTGAGAAAGGAAAAGAGGTTTCCTGTGCCTCAGCACCAACATGTTAAGCTGTAGGCTGTCTGTAAAGTTAGGAGAACGGCCTTGAGCTAATTTCTGCTTCGTCCAAAAGCACGTTTGCTAGTTCCAACCAGAAACCTGAGGATGATTTTCTCCACTTGCTGAGGATTTCCAGCATTTTCTCTTTATATTTCACATTTCCAGCATCCGCATTATTTTGCTTTTGATTGGATGAACCTCGTCCTTCTAAACCCCATCACAGAATTATCAGCGAGATGGGTTTACAATGGCGGATGACCTTACCCAGAATGTCGCGCGCGGTAGAATCCGGTCTATCTCCATTCGAAGGGGCGCAGCGCGCAGGCGCGGCAAGGGCAGCCGGCCGGATAAATCAGCGCCTTGGAGAGATAGAGGTGTTTCTGCGGCGCGTTGGATTGTGGGCTCTCCGGACGCCATTAGTCGCAGGTTGTGGGTCAATGTTCTGTTGCCCGCGTCACCCACAGACCGTTTCTGGAAAAACAGACTGAGGAATTCAGAGCGGGTTTGCTGAACAGACACTGACCGTACAATGTAGAACAGAGTTTATCAAACTATTTTTCTCGTGACCCAGTGGAAGAAAAACACTTCCCCCAAGACCCCAAACAATAATAACTTCAGACTGGAGTTTTCGTCAAATCCCAATAAAGGTCAGTCCATGCTCGCTCTTCAATTCACTTCAAGTAATAATTAAAATTAGACATCGACGTTGCTTGAAAAACATTTTAAATACAGTATAAATACAGTAAAAGAAGATCAGGTTGAGTTTCACTTCCTTAATGTGAGGGGTGGGTCTGTCAGTTGGTCATGATCTCGTTCCAATCTGAATCACAGGATGAAAGTGCTTCACGCATATCAGGTGCGCTGTTGAGTTTCTTTCTCTTGTTTTTAACCTTGTCAAAGTCGAAAATCCCATTTCGCACAGGTAGGTTGTTGTGAACGGCAGCAACAACAGAACACGAATCATAACAGAGGATATTCTTTGAAAGCACTGATCCAAAAAGATGACAATCTGAATGACTTGTGGCGTGTTTTCAATGTGTTCACAGGTGAGTCGCACCGGCTCGTTTTCTTGCTCAGGCATCAAGTTTAGCCTCATTATTGATTCAGGATTTCCCAAAGCAAAAGGATTTTCACCCAACGCTTTTCCTTCAAATTTTCAAATCCCTCTGCAGGGAAGTAGCGACTAAAATGGTCAGACAGAGCAGCGAGATGTAACTGTGTGACACATTTCATTTCATTCCCTTTATCTTCATTGATGCTGTTCTCCTCAATGTGTTGTAACAGTGTGAAGCAGGAAATGAGCTCCGCTCCCATTTCTGATCATAACTCTTCAAAAACCCTGTACTTCAGTGAGCTTCCTTTAATGAAAAACCCCTTCTCATTCCAAGCCATTAGAGAGAGTGCGGTGCCCAGAACTGAGCACGGAACTCTAAATGATGCCTAACCAGAGCTCTGTATAACGGTGACGTAACTTCCACTGCTTTTTTTCCAATTCCCTTGAGATAAAGATCAAAATTTAATCTCCATTTTAACATTGTTTTCATGAATTAGTGATCACTTTTAGTGATTTCTGTATTGGACCCCCTAAATCTCTATCCTCCCCCACAGTTCCTAGCTTCTTGCCATTTAGAAAATACACTGATCTATCGTTTTATGGTCCAAAGGGATAACCTCACACTTCCCCACGTTGAACTCCATCTGCCACAGTTTCACCCACTCACTTAATCTATCAATGTCCCTTTGCAAATGTCTGCTCCCATCTACAATGTTTACTGTGCTACCGAAATTATTGTCGTCAGCACACTTGGAAATAAAGCTCTTTACATAAGAACATAAGAAAAGCAGCAGAATAGGCCATATGTCCCATCGAGCCTGCTCCGCCATTCAATAAGATCATGGCTGATCTTCGATCTCAACTCCACTTTCCCGCCCGATCCCCATTTCCCTTGATTCCCCAAGAGTCCAAAAATCTATCGATCTCAGCTTTCAATACAACTCAACGACTGAGCATCCACAGCCCTCTGGGGTGTAGAGAATTCCAAAGATTCACAATCATTTGAGTGAAGAAATGTTTCCTCATGTCGGTCCTAAATGGCCGACCCCTTATCTTGAGACTATGAGCTCTAGTTCTTGACTCTCCAGCCAGGGGAATCAGACTCTCAGCATCTACCCTGTCAAGCCGTCTAAGAATTTTATACATTTCAATGCGATCGACTCTCATTATTCTAAACTCCACCGAATATTGGCCAATTTTACACAATATTTCCTCATACTACAATTGCAGCAAGACCTCCTTACTCTTATATTCCAACACCCTTACAATAAAGGCGAACATATCATGTCCCTTCCTCACTCTCATTCGACCCTTGGTAACTCAGTATTTCCAGCATGTTTTTCCTCTTTTCCTTCTATATGGAAAAGAAATGAAGGTTGAAAACATTTTACGATAATTACACCCGATTATGTTTTGGAAACAATATACAACTGAATTGCATCAAATTCAATTGTAAACTTAAGAGTTTCTGATCGAAATAAACTAACAAGAACACTTAACTGCGATGGCTGGGAATCGAACCGGGACCAATTGGCTTAGAAGGCAGCAATGCTCACCACTGTACCACCATCGCTAAAAATAATCAACAATAAAATAGTTCCCAAACATCAGATCCTGACCAGACACTGCAGGCTGTTGGATTTTGTTCTTCATTTGAACTGGTTTCTGACGGATCCTTTCTCGCTCTGTTGCAGTTCCTGTTTCTGCCCAGTAGATTTCGCCAACCCCCAATCAATGGAAATTCCACACCAGCCAGTAATTCTTCACCTGATATCGGACTGAAGAGACAGTCGATACCTGCAATACTTGACCAGCTGGAAATACATTTTACCACAGCTCACATCAGCCATTGAGTAAAGTTAAATAATTCCATTAAATCATTACAGAGACCTGACCACCAACTGGACAGGAATGGCAGCTTAATATTCAAGTCTATAAGATCTTTAGAAAGGACAGGGAAAGGAGGGGGAGCAGCAATATTACTAAAGGACAATATTACAGCAGTTCAAAGATAGAATATCAGTGAGGGTGAGCGGGCAGTGTAAACACTCTGAGAGAGACCCATCACAAGTGCCCCCACTGTACTCCTCCAGAAGGTAAAAGAAGGGAGAGTGCGGGAGGATTTCTTCATTCTTTGTGAAAGTGTTTGTGAGATTGTGGAAATGTCTGGAAGATGAAAAACAGGCGGTAAAGCTCTGTCCAAGGCCAAGTCTCGCTCATCCCGGGGCGGACTGCAGTTCCCTGTTGCCCGTGTTCACAGGCTCCTGCGAAAGGGGAACTATGCTGAACGTGTGGGTGCCGGAGCCCCGGTCTATCTGGCTGCTGTGCATCGAGTATCTGACGGCTGAAATCCTCGAGCTGCCCGGCAAAGCGGCCCGGGACAACAAGAAGACCCGCCTCATCCCCAGACACCTGCAGCTGGCCATCCGCAACGAGGAGGAGCTCAACAAGCTGCTGGGACGGGTGACCATCGCTCAAGGTGTTGTCTGATATCCAGGCCGTGCTGCTGCCGAAGAAAACCAGCATTGTGAGCTTCAAGAGCAAGTAAACCGGCCAAGGCTTAATCTGATAACCCAAAGGACAGGACCAACCTGATTGAAATCTTTGAAGAAGGAACAGAAAGTGTAGACAAGTTTAATGCAGTAGATGTGATATATTTGGATTTTCCGAAGGCCTTCTATAATGTACCACATTGTAGACTCATGGCTAAGTTCAGAGCACGTGGAGTCAGGATCAGGTGGCAGAATGGATAGTAAGTTGGCTACAAAACTGAAAGCCGAGAATAGAGGTGAAGAGTCGCTACTCAGACTGGCAAAAGGTGGGAAGTGGAGTTCCAGTTGCTGGGACCACTGTTCTTCACAATTTACATTAACGATTTGGATTCGGGAATCGGAAGTACAATTCCAAAATTTGTGGACGACACCAACTTGGGGGATTTAGTTAATACAAAGGAAGAAAGCATCAGAATGCAAGAGGGCATTAATAAACTTGCAGAATGAAGAATCAGGAGGTCACACACTGCTTGGATAATAAGAGTCTAAACGGGATAGAGGAGCAAAGGGATCTGGTGGTACAGATACACAAATTACTAAAAGTAACGACCCAGGTTAATCAGGTCATAAAAAGACAAATCAAACACTAGGATTCATTTCTAGAGGGATAGAGTTGAAAAGCAAAGAAGTTATGTTAAACTTGTATAGAACCTTGCTTAGACCAGACTTGGAATACTGTGAACAGGTCTCGTCTCCATATTATAGACAAAGGGGCATTGGAGAAGGTGCAAACAAGATTCACAAGGATGATACCAGAAATGAGAGGATATTCTTATCAGGAAAGACTGAACAGACTGGGTCTCGTTTCACTAGAAAAGAGAAGGCTGAGGGTTGATCTGATCGAGGTTTTTAAGATAATGATAGGGTTTGTTAGGATAGATGTAGAGAAAATGTTTCCACTTGTGGGGAGTCCAAAACTTCAGGTAATAAATATAAAATAGTCGCTAATTAATCAAATAGGGAATTCAGGAGAAATTGCTTTACCCAGAGAGTCGTTAGAATGTGGAACTTGCAACTACGAGGAGTAGCTGAGGCAAATAACATCGGGGCATTTAAGGGGAAGATAGAACAGCACATGAGGGAGAAAGGAATAGAAGGATATGCCGATAGGGTTAGATAAAGTAAGGAAGGAGGAGGCTCATGAGCAGCATAAACGCCGGCATGGACTAGTTGAGCCGAATGGCCTGTTTCTGTACTGTAGTTTCAATGTAACTCGATGTAAAGGCTCTTTTCAGAGCCAACCTCTGTATCTGTGAAAGGGCTGGTTACTGTCTGAAGGGATACGCTGATATCACGCTACCAGTGTGGCTTTGAGCTGCTTTTGTCTCGTTGTGGACGAGATGAGGTATTAATGGGACTGGAGTCGGGGCAGTGACCACAGTCCGGGACTTTGAACGGTGACTTATAGACCCCAACCCACACATCACCAGATTTCTTGTATTTATTTAAACTACTTGCCATGCTGTGCTCATAAAGAATCAGCAGAACTGCTCGACTAACCTTTCTACATCTGTGGAATTCAGCGCTTCGCTCCGTTTCTGTTCTATTTTGTTGGATTATTTACATAACGCATCAAACTCACTGGGGAATCACTGAAATGTAACTCTGTACAGAAACAAATAACAGTGAATTGCCTGGTGCCCAGGAGATCAGGAACATTACTCGCCTTTCGTCCTGTTAACGAGTAAACCGTGTTTAGAGTCCACCGACCCGCTTTGGTTCCATATGGGGGATTAAACAGAGAAATCGGGAGGGGAGGAGACAGTCAGAGTGACAGAGCGGAGAGCGGCCTCTGATCTTCCAGCTCCATCTCCAGTTCTCTCCATCCGACAGTTTCAAACCGTTTATCGATAATAGAACCGAACCTCAGCGCTCCGCACAAACCCAGACAGACCCGGGCTTCATATTCAAGGATTCACAAAACCCGAAGCTTTCAAATAAGCCCCGTTACAAAGAGAAATCGTTAATATTCCTGCCGAAATACAGTCCGTTCAATAACAAGTCAACTCTGTTTCCCTGTTCAATCTCCCCACACATCACCTCCCAGACGGGTTCAGCGTTTTACAAACACCTTATTCCAGCTTATTTGGAGAATCTCATGTGTTGGGGTTTGAGTTATGACGCGGAGTTTCTCCGCCAGTGTTACCGTCTCACAGAGACTCTCGCCCTGAATCTGTGAAAAGATTATAACCATGAACTGGGACTGGAGCCGAACACATCCCCAGTTACAGTGAGGCCTGGCCCGGACATCTCATTCTCTCTATTTTATATCAGACAGTATCCCACTTTCATGTCCAGCAATAGAGAGAGAGAGAGAGAGAGACAGTATCAGTCTTACACTTCCGATCTGTGTCCAAATCACGCTCAATACCAGTATCCACCTTCATATACAGCACCAGAGAGAGAGAGGGAGGCAGACATGGTGAGAGAGACAGAGAGAGCGGTGAGACACAGTGACAGACTGACCGGTAACAGTATTAGTTCCAGACTGACCGGTAAAGTTGCTGTTTTATCGAGAAAGATCGCGTTGGAGAGACAAAAGATGCAATCTCATCTCTCACTGATATTGTACAAGGGTCAGACACACTATTAATCCCACACTCAGGGACAGTACAGAGAGGGACAGAAATATTGGGTCACATTTAACCCTCTAATGCCTGTTGTACTATCTGCAGTTTGGGAGCTCAGGGCTGTTCGATATTACTCTCAGTGACCTACAGTTTCACTCCGGTTACATTAATCTGCGACTGTTGCTGCCTGATATTAACCCTACACGGTCCCAGCAAATACACCGACTCCCACTTTCCTCCCATGTTTCTCCAGGATTGGTTTGGGAAATCCTCTCTCAGTCACACATTATAGGGGCCATTAATGAAGAGAATCCATTGGCTGATTTCACAGCCGCACACTTTATCTCTGAAAGGCTCTTTACCATCAAAAGACCCCGAGAGAAACAGCAGGGATGGAAACATCTAGTTTAATAGTTGGAGATTGTAAAGTCAGTCTGGATTCCAGCGTTTGGCACTGGTGGAATCCCACCTGTTTTCCATTCTGGTGCCTGTTCCTGCACTGCCTGTGGACCCCATTCCCTCTGACCTTTCCCCCAGCCCCACTTCCTTTGCTCAGACTCGGAAAAATTCCAATTTGGGAAAGTTTCCATCGATTTTTGGATTGGGAATTGTGGGCGCCATTCCCTCAGTTAGCGGAAGAAGATGGTTTAAAACAGCCGGGAATGGAGAGATCACGGCCCCCGGGAGAAGGGAGCAAAGAGCAGCCTCGTTACAGCAGATCATCGCTTCGGGACCGTGTCCGCAGATGGGCTCACAGATCGGCATTGAGTCCGGGGGAAGTTCAGGTGGAGTCCGAGGGATGTTTGTAAGAGGCGGAGTGGATCAGGAACTGGTCCCGGAACGTGGAGTGAGCGGGGGGAAGGGAGAGGTCATTCTCGGGCTGTGTGTGTACAGGGTGTGTCCAGG